>NC_089743.1:46596476-46948976 GCF_040412425.1 Macrobrachium rosenbergii
TAACTACTGTCAAACTATTTTCTCACTTTTCTAGACCCATCACTTCTTTCATCAGGCTTTCAACTAATGAATTCTGGAAAGCTCATGAATGACTGCCCCAGCTGCTTTTAGGACATGACTTAAAAATTATTACTGTACAGGCAAAAGATCCTCTTTTATATAAAAATTCTTCAATAATTGGTGCTGCATCAGCCCTAAATTTCTATGTAACATCTAATACAGTTCTTTTCATAAGAAGTAAAATAATCTTCTGAGGACATTAACAGTGCATTCTATTAAGTAACATAAGCAAATCAACACTCCACAATGACAGCTGCTGTTTACATGTTTATTGGGGAGGGTAAAATGAATGAAATTTTCAACATGTATACTTATATACTACTGCTCTGGTTCAAGGCTAGGGTCTGATTGCTCATTAGTAAACCTTTCTGATTTGTATCACGGATTGGCTGACCTTTCACATAAGCAGGGATGTTAGATGGATGCTTCTACCTGACCAGCACCAACTCATTTTTTGAGGGATGAAGGACAGGCCCCATGTTGGGGTCTCTCCTGCTAGGCTTCCTCTGCAAGGTTATGGGGAAGACAAAGTGTTCAGTTGTGACACAGAGGGGCACTGCTGTAGGATACGTATTGCTTCAATGAATCTCAAGCAATGCTGTCATTGTAGCAGTATTGTTCTGGTGTTACTTCCTTGTGTGATTTGCAAGAGAGGCATCTGGAAACTCAAGTGGACACCATCCTAGTATAAGTATTGGGGCATCCCCCTCAAGGGCACTAAAATTTGCAAGTGTTGCTCTTCTTCAAGTCTCCGGAATACACCATATTTATACCAGCATGACATCTATGCGACTTTCCAAATGCCTCTCATGCCACCTACATAAGAACCATACACTAACATTACAGCTGTGCCCTTACAAGAAAAAATATGAAAAATGCAACAGAAATATAGACTTGACACCCAACCAGCATTGCCTGAGACTTACTGAAGTGTTGTACATCCTACAGCATTGCTATCACATTCCACAAAAGTGCCATTTCCTTAGTGTCACTCACAAATCCCTAATCTTCCCCTAAGACCTTGTAGAGATGGCCCATAATCAAACGAGCAACAGAGAGATCCCTAATACAAAGAGGGCACCATAAATCCTGCCCAACAGGTATGAGCATTCCCCATTCAACATAGTTTCTTAAAATGAAAGGCCAACTTGCAGTCAGCATTCATTCTGCTCCCAATTGAGTGCATTCCACATCTACTTTTCTCAGCATTTCTCCACAAAATGTGAAACAGTTTTCCTTACTGCATTAAAATCAGGGAATATAATTTTGATCCTTAAAAGGCAATGCTTTATCGAGTACCTCTAGGAGACTCGTGCTCTTATGAATGTGGAAGACATTGCTTTTGTCACCACAAAGTTTCTTTTAATGAAGTCGTGAACAGGTTTTGTGAGATTATGAATGTAGAAAGACATCAGAAATCTCCTTTGGTTGCATCAATGGCTGAACTGTACTTTTACCTTAAGGGGCTTTCTAATCTTTAGGTTAAACTCATATGGCAACTGCACAAATTCTTCCCCATTGCACATGCTGAATAGTCATCCAAACTTCTGACTGTTGCGAAAGTGGTCTAAATGTATGAAGAAGTACAATGTGAATTGTTGATAGTCAATGTCAATGACCCTGGTGGTCACAATGCAGTTAAAGCAATAAATATTCATGTCTGTTGCTTCTCTCTACTTAGGGATCTAATTTACTGCTCAAAAGGGGTACACTAAAATTAAGGAATGCACCAATTTGTCCCTCCATGTTCAGTTTAAGAACTGAGCTAGGGTCATCAATCTGTGCACTATACACACCACTGCCAGCAGAGATATCCCAACCACTGGCATGCAGCTGGTCACTGCAATAACATGAATGGACTGATTGACTGATTATCAAATTTAGGTCTTGAAGACAAAGCACCGAAACCCATCAGGATTATTCAGCACCATAGTGAAGGTGAAATATATAAATTAATGATATGATTGATAACAAATAGGTCCACACATGATAAGAGGTGAATGAAGGGTTCCATGAGTTGTAGGCCTTCTACAAACTGTGTTACTTAAATTACTGTACTTCTTCCTCAAATGAAATGTTGATGCTTTGCTACAAAAGGGTTAAAACTCTGTAAATAGAATGTCAGACTCGCCTGAAGAGATATGGGGTGATATGAAAGAGATTGTGATGCCAGCTGCAGCAGAGGTGTGGGGGGGGGGGAACTGGTAAGCAGCAACAAGAAAAATAAACATGGTAGTGGAATCGAGAGGTTCAAACAGCTGTGAAGGAAGAGAGTATAGCCAGAAGAGGGTGGGAAGAAGATAACAACTACCAAACAAGAGAGGAGTATAGATGGACAAAGAGGGAAAAAAAGAGAATGGTAGCAATTGCAAAGGGAGAAGCCAAGAGAGTGGTATGAGATGATGGGAACACCAGAGGGAGAAAAGATAATCTACAGAATTGCAGACGTGAGAAGAACAGACAGGAGAGGTAGGAATTATTAAAGGTGAAAATGGAAATATCTTAATTGAGGAAGAAGTCAAAAGATGGAAAGACTATTTTTCACAGCTATTAAACACTGAGAATGAGTGTGAAGAACAGGAAAATGTTCCTCCGGCAGAAGGACCAATAACAAACGAGAGAGAGTGAAGTTGAGAATGCTATAAAGAAAGGAAAAGTAAATAAAGCTGCAGGAAAGTCAGACATAACAACAGAAATGATTAAAGCATTGGGAAATCTAGGCAAAGAGTGGGTGCACACACTATTAGAAAAGATCTGGGATGTAGAAGAAATGCCAAGGTACTGGAGCAATAGTTGGATGAATAAAAGGTATAAGTAAAAAATGCTCCAAACTTTCTTCGGCGCAATTGAGTTTTCTGTACAGCGTATAATAAAGGCCACCAAAAATAGATCTATCTTGCGGTGGTCTTGGTATAATGATGTAAGAGCCACAGTCCATGAAACTTTAAACATGGCCCGGTGGAGGCCTTTCCTATATCATTGCCAGAAGCACAATTATGGCTAACTGTAACCTTAAATACAATAAGAACTACTGAGGCCAGAGGGCTGCAATTTGGTATGTTTATAGCCTCAGTAGTTTTTAAGATCTGAGGGTGGACAGAAAAAGTGCGGACGGACAAAGCCGGCACAATAGTTTTCTTTTACAGAAAACTAAGATGTGTTAAACTATGGGAACTACAGAGGAATAAAGCTTTTGGAGCGTGTATTCAAGATACTGTACTAGAAAAAATACTAGGAAGGAAGGCTGAGAGAGTTGATAGATATACATGAGCAGCAGTTTGGGTTTACAAAAGGAAAGAGCACAGTGGATGCTATTTTTATACTAAGACAAGTCCAAGAGAAGTATCTACAAGGAAACAGGAAAGTTTTAGTGTTTTGTGGATCTTGAAAAGACATATGACAGGGTACCATGAACAGTAGTTTATTGGTGTTTGCAAAAGGGAGGAGTACCAGAGAAGTTGGTAAGGTTAGTGAAGATGAAATATGAGGGGACAAAAATCACTGTACTGTACAGACAAAATATAGGAAGGCTGAGGCATTTCCTGTGGAGGTTGGCCTCCATCAGGGATCAGCTCTGAGTCCATTCTTGTTCCTTGTCATTATAGACACTTTGACATCAGAATTAGGGAGCAATGAAGAACTTTGTGAAATGATGTTTGTTGATGATTTAGTAATTATAGCAGAAACAGAAGAAGAACTGTAAGAAAAGTTTTTAGCATGGAAAGGAGCCCTAGAAAAGAAAGGATTGAAACTGAACATTGGAAAGACAGAGCTAATGATCAGTAGTAAAGCAGGACATGAAGAAGTCCACATTCAAATGGAAGATGGTACACTGCTAAAACAGAACACTGAGTTTAACTACTTGGGATCAGTACAGCAATAACAGAAGAGGAAGGTACTGAGAAAGCAGTGAGACAGAGAGTGAAAGAAGCATGGCGAAAATGGAGAGAACTGGATTTGTTTTAGACCAGAAAATGCCATTAAGGCTCAAAATGAAGATTTATAAGACAGTTATCAGGCCCATACTATTATATGAGGCAGTAACTTGGGCACTTAAGAGGAAAGAGGAGGGACTGTTGGAAAGAACCGAGATGAGGATGGTGAGATGGTTTGATGGAATATCACTATTGGAAGGAAGGAAGAGTCAAGATATAAGAAGGTGTGTTATATGTAATGTAAAGGAGAAAGCTAGGGAAGCTCATCTGAGATACTACAGTCATGTAGTAAGAGTAGAGGACCTTCGGGCCAGCCCTAGGAGAGCTGTTAATCAGCTCAGTGGTCTGGTTGAACTAAGATATACTTAAGAGAAGAGGAGGTGGAACCAATCAAGAGAGCTAAAAACATGCCAGTGATGGGGAGGAGGAGTGTGGGGCATCAGCGGATCAGATGGATAGATGTGGTGAGGAGGGATATTGGTGAGGTGGGACTGGGGGAAGAAGATGCAAGGAACAAAAACAGATGGAGAAAGTTGACTCAAGCAGCCAACCCTGCTATACATTGGGACTAATAATGGCAAAAGCAGAAGGTTAAATTTCTGTTTTCAAAAATATGACTTTTCATTTATATGAAAATTTTATATACTGTACATCTCAAAATAATGCCATAAAAAATCTACCACTGCTCATCTCTACAAACAACTATATCTTTTAAGTTTGATTAAATTAATAAATCTCTTTGTTGTCAAGTATCTAGTTTTTCCTTACTATTCTATTCATGCACTAGATACTGGAGTTTGTAGTCTTCCCATTTTTCTAGTAGACTAAATTATACATCATTAGCAACTAATACAGAATCGTAAAAAATTTGTCACCATTTCTTAAATAAACAAATTCAAAATGTATATATTACGGAAATGTTTGATGGCTAAACATGAATGACATCCAGTGTTACCATTATCATCTGTAGCAGCAACATTTTCTTTCCCATCAGTAGTTTTAAGTCTTTTGGCACTGGCATCATCCTGTAAAACAAAAATTTTTATACAATTTATTCTATAAAATTTATCATTTGGATACTCACCTATGGTGCAAAAGTGTAAGATAACTTTAATATTGGGTAAGAATCATCCCAAATAAGTGTCAATTCACACTCATCTATGAAATTAATGGAATGCAATATATTATAAAATTTAGGCCAAACTGCGCTGAAAGGGAAATTGAAAGTAAAAAGATTTTAAAGGTGTGACACAAGGAAATACTGTATCACAATTTTTTAAAGCAAATTGTATTTTTCCTAACTATACAGACCTGAGGTCCTTTACATTAGGAATTATTTACAGTGCAGCTGGAAACAGCCATTGAACTTTCAAACAAGGTGGTTAGGCAGTTAACTACCATCCATTAGGACTGCAATGACAGTACTGAGAATAAAAGAGGTGTTCAGGTGGAAAGTGAAATGCACTGTAGGAGGAAAGTCTCATAAATAAGTACAATACTGTATACTGTGGAGGGAAGTATAAGGACGGAAATAAAGGAGATAGATGAAGATATAAAACAGAAAGGGGAGGTGAATAACAAGGCCTTTTGGGGATTCAAGAAGATAGATTATAATAAACTAAGCAACGTTGCAGCTTTGTGATGAGAGGGTGAAAAAGTAGGTGAATTATAATAAGTTTCAGAGTACGAACACTTCCATATACAGGGGGAGAAAGGGTAGCACATAAAGCATTCTTCTAATGTAAGTGGATTACTACAAGCAAACAAAGTAGCTACAAGAAAAACTGCAAGTCAAATACATCTGCAATATTAATACAGAAATACTTCACCTTACCAGGCTTCAACTCAGAACTCCCTACTTACCAGCTACATTATTATGATGAAGTTTTGTTACGCTGCCATTACACATTTTGAAGATAACTCTCTCAAACTGATAGATAAATGTAAAGTACTAGTTAGCTTGGGCTCAAAATTACAGTATATCACAGTAATGTTTGCTGTAAGATACCCTAAGTGTTCAAATGTTGGCTAAACTTTACGGACTTAGTTATTTATCAGATTTTGACACTTATTACGAGGGCCAGGCTCCCAGAGCATCTGATAGGCTGAAAGGTTACTGAAATTTAAAGGAAAAATGACAAATAATAAACAATTAAAAAGTCCAATAACCAAAGTGAAGGAATCCATGTACCTAGGAGAATGTCACATGAAAAAGGGATCACAGGTTTAAGCAAAATGAAAAGGAAGTCAAAAGGTCAAGGTCAGTACCATACCATTAAATGGTTGTGGGGGACATGTCTTATTGAGAGATGTGCAAACTAGACAGCAGAATTGTGGAATAGGGTGGCCTGTTCCTTTCCTTCCACCTTTGACTCCCAGCTAAATCAAATGGGGGAGTACAGTATACACTACAAGAAATGAAATATCAGGAGGATATGATAAAAGTATTAAGGGTGGCCAAAAAAAAACATGAACAAGTGGCGGTGTGAGCATTAGCCTATCTGCCATATTTGATTCTATGAGGATACAAACCTTTGTCTTTTAGCCTATACAGTATACAGACTCACTCCTTAGGAATGAGAAACTAGCATGAGTACATGAACAGAAATCTTTTATGCACAGCTTCTCTGAACCTTCAAAAGCCTCTATAAAGTGTAAACAGTACAAACGCATGTCTCACAGCACAGGTGCAGCCTCCATGGAGACTGGCCACATGGAATGAACAATTTATGCCTCCCTTGGAACTCTCGTGGAAGGTCAACACAAACTTTACAAAGGAAATGAGGACCAGCATCTCTCTTACAGGATAAGGGAATGCTGCAGGAAATCTCCAAAGATGACCCCTGAGGAGCAAACTCCTGAATGGAGCCCCCTCTTGTAGGGTGAACAAGAAGGAAGGGCAGAAGTGGAAACCCCACCCACTACTTTTGAGGAGTTCATAAAACCGTACCATTCTGTTTCTCTTGGCCTACTGGAACTGGAAGTATTAATGTAAAAAATACAGGTTGATACACAGCAACAAACACTTCATAACACACTGAACCTGAAGCTTCATATACACATTAGAAGACAGCCTGCAGGTTGATACTATGGAAACAATAAATGAAGTTGTTAGCTAGGTCTATTCTAGCATCCCAGACGTACTCAACCACTAATAACAAACCAAAAAATACATAATAATGGCAGGCCTCACAACTCAGTTGATTACCATGACAATACAGAATATGATGCACAGTCGTAACTAGAACTGGCCTAATTTGAGATGTGATACGGACTGATAAAAGTTAGGCCTAGCCTGTGTCAGGATAAAACTTTCGTCCCCACCCAAGCCAAAGCCCCATCGAAAGTTGTACCGGCAACGTGAACCGGTAAAAGAAGACGGTCGTCTAGCCTATACTTTACCTCATCCTGGTCACTGATCCGTTTGTTAACAGGCTTAAAGAAGTTGAATATTGTTTTCTGCGTTGCCATATTTCTCGCGACGTTACTTCCCAGGGACAGACTGTGATTAAAAAGGCTGGAAAATGAGCAAACTCGCTGAATGCACAGCCTAAAATTCAGCATTTGTGTACTTACACCTCGTCTTTCCCGCCAAGTCCCTAGTCAGAGACGAGTAGTAGTAGTAGTTTGGAAGAGTACGGTTTTGCTGTGAAACGGCTCCCTTGCTCGGTCTAGTTTGACCACAATTGTGATGGCTGATTTTGTACCATATGTTCTAGATAAATTCCTTTTTATTCTTAGTTTATTTTCAATAGACAATGGATATTTTGTGAAACTGTGCCTCGAATTTCTTGTTGCAGGTTACCTTGCTGTGGTGCATTTTACATTTTTAAAGATTACCGTGGCCATCGTTTAACAATCATTTTGCGTTGAAATTGAAACAAGCATACACAGGAAATATTTATACACTCTAAAGTCAAAAGAACAAAGAAGGCTGCACTACACAGGCTACTGATGCTTGTGACTATAATAGTGATAACTTTAACGCTGCTGTTATTACTGAGTTCATGGACGCTCGCAGTGGCGCCATTATTAAAATACTCAAAGAGGCCCAACAAAATTAGAGCTAGAATAGGTTGCAATGATCACTCTAATGAACTAATGTACAGACCTATAACCGGCCCCCCCAAAAAAAGACCAAGACGCGAGTAAATGTAAAGATAATGACAAAACTGTACAGGTAACTAATACAGGCTACCACAAAACGATATATTCTTCATGCGGGAGACAAGGGAAGGTTTTCAGAATCCTATAGTACAGGAAAAATACCAAGCCTGAACAACGCGAGCAAAGGAAAGCAGCAGTAAGATATCCGACAAAAAGCTCATTGAATAAATAATACAATCTAAAAATGACAAGCCAAATCTATTAGGAAGACAAAAAGCGTGTGGAAAAAAAACGTACAAGCAAAATGAGATAAAACAACACACTAAGAAATAAACAAAACACTAAGCGGAGATAAAGAAACAAAAGTCAAACCTATAAATAGAAACACCGCCATTGACCTGAATCTCTAACGCACAAAAAACTCTTCCGATGCAAGACCACTTCAAGCAGCGAAGAGAATGCGGTGGCGTGCTGCGCGTTTTGCGTTTCAAAAATTCCGCCGTTTTCTTCCTAGGGTAAACACCTAAGGTAAACAAACGTCAGAATTGAGTACTAAATGGTATGTATATTCGGAGTGACGAAAAATGAAAAACACAAGGTTTTAAGTATTTTTTTAATTTCTTTTACAGTAGACTAATCTTTGTAGCTTAGTGCGAATGAGAATCATTAATTTTATAGGTTTCTTTGTGGCTCAGTAGTTTTATCATATTCATAGGAAATAATAAAAAAGTAAAGGTAAAATTATGACTTCAGTTTCATCATCGTCGGAGGAATTTTACATTCGCACATGTTCTTGGGAATCATTTCACAGCCAGTGCTGTTCTTTTTCCGTTTCAAAAATTCTGCCGTTTTCTTCCTGAGGTAAACAAAGCAGGTATTAAAGACTAAATAGTACATTTGGAGTAATGATAGTGTCAAGGTTTTCAGTATTTTTTTATTCATTTTTTTAGACTGACTAATCTTAGTAGTTTAGTGCGAATCAGAATCCCTAATTGCACTGGTTTCTTTGCTGTTCAGTAATTTTATCGTATTCAGAGGAAATAATAAATAAGTTTCATCATCGTCAGAAGAATTTTACATTCGCACATGTTCTTGGGAACCATTTCACAGTAGGACAAATTATCTTGTTATTTAATGCATGACTGATATTGGTTCTATTTTAAAAATGTGGATGCATGACAATGTAAATAATTTTTTATATATACTGTAGTTTATATTGGTTTATTAACACACAATACGGTACGAAATTTTATTTAAAGAAATTTTTTCTACATTGCATGTAGAATGTAGGCCTACTATGAGCCATTTGATGACCTGTGGTACTAGCACTTGCGGCTGTATATATATATATATATATATATATATATATATATATATATATATATATATATATATATATATATATATATATATATATATATATATATATATATATATATATATATATATATATATATATATATATATATATATATTGTAAAGGTGGAAGGACAGGATTGAGTGACATACTGGCTGGGTGTTGACTGGTTTATTGGTAGTTCCTTACTGACTGAATGTACATTGTTGTTTCAGATTTAGCTGGCCTTGTGCCAGCACGGGCTCTTGCTCTGAGAGCAGCCCGTAATACTGACTGAATGTACATGTTGTTGTTTTAGATTTAGCTGGCCTTGTGCCAGCACGGGCTCTTGCTCCTCGAGCAGCCCGTAACAGAATCTTCGAAGATGTTATTGGCGTGTGCGAGCGGTAAAGTAGCATCTACACACAGACAGGGGAAAACAGAGGTAATGATTCGGGCATCTGTGTTTGTTGGCAGACAAACAGATGGCGATATTGAGAGACATAATAAACGTACAGTGATGAAACATATATCAGTGAAAAGGCCAGGAAATTCTACATATGGCCAATTGCATGAGATTCGAGACAGATTAATGAATACAATGCAGTAGCATAATATATGTGAAATGGCGAGACGTTTGGTGTCTTCACAAACAGAAACATACATACAGTTTGATACAGAAGATTCGGTGGAACATTATGAGTACGTGATTAGAATGCTTGCGTGGCAATGCAAGTAGTGGTGATTGTACATATATCAAGACAACAATGGTTAGGGAGAAACAGACGAAAATATTGTATGGTAGAAGTTTCGTTCCTTCAGAGAAAGAAAACGAGATGCTCTTGTTTTGTCTTCTCCCCTCCGATGGATGACGAACACGTGTGTGGAAGAAACGGCATCTGGGCGACAGTCTCTTACAAAGGCGTCAAGCACCTCTTCATTTCTGCATTAATCACGTCATGTATATTACCTGTTATTATTTCAGATTTTTATATATCTCTCCATATATGAGTGGCGCAGTGTAATAAGGTGCCAAGCGCCGTTTTTTAAAAAATGAGAAAAACGCATTTAAAGTTTGCCAACTATGAAAACGCTTATAAAAGAAAAAACCAGCCAAACGATTTCTATGAATCATACCTCATTTTAAAGGAAATTTATTCGCCTATTACATATGCAAAAATCATTATAGTATGTTTTGTCATTTAGCAACCACAAAAAAGTGAGGTAATGTAAGATTGTAAAGTGTTAATGAACACAATGAAAATGTTTTCATACGGCAATTAAAGCATGTTTTTGTGAAAACAACCTAAAATATTTATCCTAATAATGCTCTAAAATTATTATTATAACATATCTGAGTAAAATTTCCATGAAAATATTATAAACAAAAACATCCACCCACGCACCTCCACTGGTTGCCGCTTGCCTCCTTTTTATGACGGTCTTATGATGTAGCAGTGAGAACTCGCTAAGGGCGAAATTTCCCTTTGTTTTGCATGGATTTTCCAGAACCTTTTGCCAGTAACATAAGGGGACAAAAGTGTGTGTACAGGATAGTGCTGTACTTTGGCTGCTCGCTCACAATAAAAAAACCAGTTCGGCCGCGGTGGCGCTTGCCACCTTGTTAAATCATATCATTATTGCCCGGCCGTTCCGCCGATGTATGTAACCACTTTGTACGTTTATTGTAACAAATTATTCTCATTTATATGTCATCTAACAAACACAAATTCTTGCCCAAATGCGTGACATGGGATCCGCAGGTCGGTGACCACCTTTTAGCGATGTATACCTGGCTTCCGAAAAGTAAATCAGTCATACCCAGACCTGTCATCTTGAATCTCACAACTGGTGACCTGAGGAGTGACAGGCAAACATGCAGTTTTAGCCCAGCCATTAATGGACTAAATACGGCCGCATTTACCTTCAGAGAGCCTTTAGCAGACTCAAAACGGCGACACAGTCTAGGCCTCTGAAAGCTCCTTCCTCAGAGGAACCCAATGCTATTAACGGACTAATAATTGTGTCCCCGCAAGGACACCTTTTGGCATTTTGAATGGTTTTGGCCCTCGCCATTCACGACTCACGTCAACCACTCAAATTCTAACACCATTAGCGGTCTAAATATGGCGCGTACTCGCGTTTTGGTGTGTGACAGTAAAGATGGCAGAGTCTGAATTACAATGCGAATCCAGAAACATGGAAATCATCTGCGTGCCCCTTTCACCCACAAAGCCAGATGCAGTGAAGCTCCCCCTGTTTCCGCGCCAGAACACAGTATCTTGGTTTCTGCGTGCTGATGCTCACTTCTGCATGGTGCGCATCACAGATGAGAATACCAAGGCAGATGTTACCATGATGACACTACCTAAAGAGATCTTCAACAAAATCTCCCCATGGCTTGACTCACAGCCAGACAAGGTCATGTACTCAGCCTTGCGAGACAAGCTGATACAAACATATTCCATGCCCCATCCCCGAAAGAGCACAGCACGCACTAGACCTGTTGACCCAGCCCCTAGGGAAAGCATCACCCAGGGGCACCTGGGATGAACTGCGAGGTCTGGTAACACTACTGGGCATCGACGCAGATGGGCGCAGGAAGGAAATCAGCCTGACAAAAGCAATATTCCTGTGGCACCTTCCATAGAAGGTGAGGGGCCAAATCAAAGACGCAGATGCCCTTTCCATGGACGAGCTGGTTGACGTCACACAGAAAATCCATGAGGCCACTAAAGCCTCCAAACACGCCACCGCCCTTGCAGCCGCCGCCCTCGCAGACTGTAGCCTGATGACGGAGGATGACAGCCCAGAAAATATAAACGAGATCTACAGGAGGAAGGCACTGCCAAGGGAGCAGAGGGTACAGATGTACCCGGCATGGTGCCACTTCTACAGGAGATTCATCCCCATCTCCAAGAACTGCAGATCCCCCTGTTCCTTCACAAAAAACAAGAAGGGCAGCCACAAGTAACAGCAGTGGCTGCGAAAGACAACGTCTCCTGACCAGTATGATTCTTCATCAGGGAAGAAATATCAAAACAGCACCTGCTGGTTGACACGGGCTATGCAGTCGGTGTTCCCACTGTTGGAGGAGGACTACAACTGGACAGCTGACTCCACGCCCTCCCTGTTAGCCACAAATGGAACCCCTTGAAACCACAGCCCACATAATCTCCATCTTGGGCCGCAGGCACCACTGGCCTTTCGTCATCGCGGAGGTCAAGTTCCCCCTCCTGGGCGCCGATTTCCTGGGACACCACGGACTCCTGGTCGACGTCAGCAGGCAACGCCTCCTCGACATCGGAACCTGCCACTCCCGACCACTCTCCACCAGACCGGGGATGCCCGCCTTCTGCTTCACAGCCTCCAACAATTACGCCGCCCTCCTCCAGGAGTTCCTGGAAGTTTTTAAGCCAGAGATCCACCAGTTGCCGGGGGCCGGGGCCAAGCACGACATCTTCCACCACATAACTACATCGGGCCCCCCAACTTATGCCAAGTTCTGTCACCTGCCCCCTCAAAAACTACAAGATGCCAAACAGGCTTTCGTCGAGATGGAACAAATGGGCAACTGTACCAAAGCATCAAGCCCATGGGCGTCTCCCCTACATATGGTAAAGTCAGATGGCTCCTGGAGGCCCTGTGGAGACTACCGTCATCTGAATTTAGTTACCACACCAGACCGCTACCCCCTGCCAAACATGAAAGACCTGACAAACACCCTTCACGGGGCCAAGGTCTTCACTAAGATGGACTTGCTTAAATCATACTTTCAGGTTCCTGTGCATCCTGACGACATTCCAAAGACAGCCATCATCACACTGTTCGGGACGTACACCTTCTCCTACTCCACCTTCGGCCTCAGGAACGTGGGGGGCCACATGCCAGCGCCTGATGGACACCAACCTTGGGGACCTGCCCTTCTGCGTCTGTTAAGTAGATGATATCCTTATCTTATCCAGGTCCCCAGAGGAACACCTTTGCCACGTCCATGCTGTCCTGAAACGCCTGCAGGAGAATGGATTAGTCGTCAGGTTCGACAAATGCACATTCGGGGCAGAAAAAATAGATTTCCTCGGACACGAGATTTCCCCAGCAGGAGTATGCCCCATGGCCTCAAACGTGAAAGCAATGGAAAAGTTCCCGACGCCGCAGACAATCAAGGCCCTTCAAGAGTTCCTCGGCATGGTGAACTACTATCGCTGTTTCATCCCAGGCATCGCCTGCATCATGTATCCCCTGACAGTAGTCCTGAAGGGCAAGCCAAAAATGCTGACGTGGGACGCTCCACAGCAGCAGGCGTTCGAAGAGACAAAGACAGCCCTCACGAGTGCCACCACCTTGATGCATCATAACCCCACCGCTGCCCTGAGACTCACCACCGACGCCAGCAACATTGCCTGCGGGGCAGTGCTCGAGCAAATAGTCGACAGTGCCCCCCAACCTCTAGCCTTCTTCAGTCACAAGTTGTCACCGGCAGAGACCCACTACAGCACCTTCGACAGAGAGCTGCTCGCAATCTACTAGGCTGTGTGGCACTTCAAATACACCATCCTCACAGACCACAAGCCCCTGGTGCACGCATTCGCAAAGGCAAAGGCAGGAGACGCGTGGTCAGCAAGGCAGCTGCAACACTTGGCCGCCATCTCTGAGTTTGGTTGCACCATCACCTACGTCCCTGGCAGGAAGACTCCAGTAGCCAACACCTGTCATGGGTGGAAATCAATTCCCTCCACCTCAACATAGACTACGAGGACCTGGCAAGGGGGCAAGCAGCAGATCCAGAAACAGCAGCCTACAGGACGGCACTGACGGCACTCAAGTGGGAAGACGTGCCCTTAGGAGATTTGGGCACAAAGCTTCTCCGCGACACAAGTACCAGCTGCCCCCAACCCCTGGTCTCCGCCTTGAGGAGGAAGAAGACGTTCGACATCATTCATGGCCTCTCCCATCCATCAGGGCATACAACGGCATGCCTGATGACAGGAAAGTTCATGTGGCACAGCATCAGGAAGGACGCCTGCCAGTGGGTGAGGAGCTGTGTCCTGTGCCAAACCAGCAAGATCACAAAGTACACAGAGTCAGGCATTGGTGATTTCCCCCAACCTTGTCGGCGCTTCGGCCACATCCACATAGATGTCACTGGGCCTCTACCGCAGTCTGGGGGCGCCAGGTACCTCCTGACAGTCATAGATCACTCCACTCGCTGGCCAGAGGCGAAACCTATGGAGGAGGCATGAACAGCATCCTGCACAGAAGCCCCCCTCTCCAGTTGGATCAGCCACTTCAGGTTGCCAGACAGCATTACTACGGACAGGGGCTCAGCATTCCTGTCAGAACTCTGGGTCTCCCTGGCATGCCTGATGGGTATGACACTTCACAGCACAACGGCCTACAACCCCGCAGCAAACGGCATGGTAGAGAGGGCACACCGCTCACTGAAGGCAGCTCTAATGTCACATTACACCGACAAAACTGGAAGGCCCAGCTCCCCTGGGTCCTGGTGGGTCTCCGCACCGTACTGAGGGCAGATGGTGACATGTCCCCCGCAGAAAAACTCTACAGAGAAATGCTAGCTGTTCCAGGGGAATTCTTCCTGCCGTCAGCCGACAGCACAGACACCCGCCCCCCACCAAGGTTGAGGGAACTAGCACAAAAGTTTGCGCCTTGCCATAAGACCTTCATGGACAGAACCAATACCTACAGCCTGGCCGGCCTGGATTCCTGCACTTACGTCTTCTTCGGGATAGCCGCCTGTCGTCCGCCCTTGACCAGGGCCTACAGGGGCCCTTACTGAGTCATTGACAGGACCCCCAAGGAGTATCTCATCGACATCCATGGCCGGTAGGATTGGGTTTCCATCGACAGGCTGGAACCAGCATTCCTGTTAGACAGTGAAATCCGAGAGGAGGCAGGCAGATGTCGCAGGGTCCCCCCTCAAAACGCGCCCGTAGACATACCTGCTGCCCCCCCAAGGAGGGGCCGTGGGCACCCTAGAGGCCACGCTTTGGAAGATCCAACAGTCGAAGTTGCCCCCTCCCACAGTTCTCAAAGAGAAGGGGTCGCCTCCTGCTCCCCCAGCGCCTCCGTAATTAATTTTCATGTCATCCAATAATTATCTCTATAATCATTGTCTTGTGGGGGGGAGGAATACTTGTAAAGGCATGAAGCACCTCTTCATTTCTGCACTAATCACGTCATGTATATTACCTGTTATTTTTTCATATTTTTATATATCTCTCCATACGTATTATTGTCTGGCCTTTCCACCAATGTATGTAACCACTTTTGTACGTTTATTGTAACACGAATTATTATCATTTATATGTCATCTAACAAACACAAATTCTTGCCCAAATGCATGACCTGGGATCTGCAGGTCGGTGACCACCTTTCTGTCCGCATTCCTCAATGTATACCTGGCTTCCAAAAAATAAATCACTCATACCCAGACCTGTCGTCTTGAATCTCACAATATATATATATATATATATATATATATATATATATATATATATATATATATATATATATATATATATATATATATATATATATATATATATATATATATATATATATATATATATATATATATATATTAAAAGGACCTCATTCAAACTGGATGGTATCAGTTGGAGTATTTACTCAGAAAAAGTTACAAGCTTTCTTGGACAAACAGTCCACATTATCAAGTATCTGTACAATGAGGAGATCCGTAGTCCAGCTGTATTTATATCTGTGTGCTGGGTACTTTTAATCCTATAATCGCCTAGCTCCTCCTGTGTGACCCCCACCCCCTTGTGATCTCGGTCTTTCTCTGCTCCCTTCTTCCAGGTGTCCATTCTCTGTGCGTTCTCTTGGGTTTTTCCCTCATTTCCTTGCTACTGTGGAGCATACGATTTTTCTGGATATGCTGACTTCAAAGCCGTTTCCGGTGTTCCCTGCCATTGTGTTTTTGGTTTATGAAGGCATTCTCTACAAGTCTAGACGTTTTGTTGGTGTTCCTGTGCAGAAAACTGTCTATTTTATGTTCTGATTATAAACTGCCGATGTCTGATTATAATGCTTTATGTTCTGCAGATGTTGTTTGCTTCGCTCTTTACGTGATTTGCCAGTTTCGCCATAGTACCCTTCTTCACAGTCTAGACACGCTGCCATATATACCCCCCCCTCTACCGACTTTTTGTTTCTAACTATTTTATTCCTAATGGTGTTTTTGTAGCTGCCTATCAGTTTGAAATTATCTAGCTTTCTGTTGATTGGTGTAATAGAGTTGTTGGCCGGGACTGTAATTATTTTCTTCCCTACCAAATGTTCCTTTTCTATCCTTTCCCTCTCCCCAAAATAGTTTTTCCTTGCTTTGATGAGTGCCCACTCCCACCAATACTTAGGGTAGCCTAATCTCCTAAAACTCTCCCTCAGGTAATCCAGCTCTTCGTCTAAAGAGGAGAGTTTTAGGAGGTTAGGCTACCTTGAGGCAGCGCTTGGAATTTACAGGCTTTCTCTGCTGTTTAAGCAATAACCGTGAGATATATGTTTAACTATTTTTGGTTAATTAGGTGTTAGCTTACCTATGACCCTTCAAAAGACAAAAGGAAAGCAAAATGTACTAAACAACGCTCCTGAAACTTCTCCTGGGGACGAGGTGCCATAGTCTGCTGAATGGTCATTAGTAATATTGTAAAGTCCCTGCTCAATGGGTTTTCTGTGGTGAACCTCCCATTTTCTACGGTGCCTTCACAGCTGACCCGAGGTCGCACCTACACACCTATTATCATTATTGTGATTTGTGTATTTATTACCTGTTCATTTGCCCTTATACATAGTATATGTGTCACAGTATTTTTTGTGACCAATCAGCTGTTGTTAAACATCATGTTGTCTGTATGTACCTGTCCTGTTTTGTGTAAAGAAATAGTTTGACCTCAGGTCACTTGCAAATTTTGTACTGACGTCTGCGTATATGTGCTTTATAAGCGGGTCACTTCATCAATAAACTAGCAGTACTTGTCTTCCTGCTCTTTCTTTAGCACCTCTCACAGTGGTGACCCCCGGAGTGGTTCCCGGAGCCATTAACGGACCCAAATGGGGACTTAGTCTTGGCCCGATGAACCAACCCACGCCCCTAACAGACTAACTACAGTGCTCTAATAAAGCGTTCGGACGTTACCGACCCTCATCGGCAAATCACTGGCGTCATTAGCGGACCCACACGGCACGCTCCCAAGCGTGTATTGACGCGAGTGTTCCCTCACACTCCGAGTGAGAGTGCAGAATTAGGATGGATGCAGATATTCCCTACCACATACAAATAACCGCGAACTTCTCGGAGGCAGATGTCTCCCTCACGCAACCCCCTCTCGAGCCCTCCTCCAAGCCGAAACCCGCGCACTCCTCCACGCCGGTACCCGCTCCCCGCGTGATGCCTCTCCTGACGGACCAACCGAGGGCAGCCCTCAACATAAAGCTGCTGCCCTTCACCCATCAGAACCTGGCATCTTGGCTCTACAGGGTCAAGGGCAATTCAGGGTGGCAGGCCTGACCGACGAGGTGTTGAAGGTGGACATTGTTATCAACGCCCTACTGGAGGAGAAATACAGGAAGGCTGCCCCATGGGTGATGTCAACCATGAGCCCTGCCACCTTCCAGAAATCAAAGGCCACTCTTGTCAAGACCTGCTCCCTGCTGGTCTCCGAGAGGGCCGCCTGCTCCCTCGACCTCGACATCAACTCCTAGCAGGACACGAACCTCTTGGAGACATGGCATGCCCTCCAGGACCTCCTCCTCCTCCCCGAGATGGACAGCAGTGGCAGGCACAAAGAGATTAGTCTGTCGAGGAAGAGCCTCCTGCGGCAGCTACTCCCAGAGGTCCATGGACAGATTACGAAGCCCTACACCCTGCCAGTCGAGGACCTGATAAGGATGGCGCAGCAGCTGGCTGACTCCATGAGGGCTGCGAAGTGGGCATCCACACCCACACACCCCATCAACTGCCTCCAGCTGGAGGACCTCACCACAGAGTGCATCAACGTCGTCGCCAGGAGGTGGCCACCCCACCACCAGAAGAAGGAAAGGCCGGGGCTTTGCTACTACCACCAGAGGTTAGGTAAAGATGCTCGGAATTGCGAAGCCCCCTGCCTTTTTGCCCATCCAAAAAACGGGGGAGGCGGCGGCCACCCTCACAGGCCGCCATGGCAGCAGCATCCAAAACACCCAGGAGCCCCACACCAGTAGGCCTCTTTGTCCGTGACACTATCTCTGGCAGGATGTTGCTGATCGACACGGAGGTAATGCGGTCAGTGTTTCCGCCTTCTAGAGAGGACCGCAAGCGCCCGCTGGACCTGGCTGCCTCCCTGACGGCTGCCAACAGGTCCCCCATCCTCTCCTACAGCACCAGGCTCCTGTCAGTCCCCATCCTGGGCCGGAGATACATGTGGAACTTCATTGTCGCGGACATTAGGACTCCGCTCCTGGGTGTGGACTTCCTCGCCCACTTCAGGCTGGCAGTCGACATAAGCTGCAAGCGCCTGCTGGACACTGAGTCCTGCCAGTCCCTGCCCCTGTCGCCAGGCCCCAGGGTGCCCACAGTCTGTTCCGTCGCTCCCCACCAGTACGCCTCCTTCCTGAAGGAATTCCCAGAGGTATTCAAACCTGAGCTTCGTCAGGTGCCCGGGGGCCCCGCCAAACATGGGATATATCATCACATCAAGGCAAGGGGGGCACTGACACACACAAAGTTCTGGAGGCTTCCCCCACAATGCCTTCAGGAGGCCAAGAGGGCCTTTGCCGAGATGGAGTGTATGGGCATATGCAGGAAGGCCCCCAGCCCATGGGCCTCCCCACCTTCACATGGTGCAGAAAACGGACGGCTTCTGGAGACCCTGCAGCGACTACAGGCAGCTCAATCTCACTACAGAGCCCGACCATTACCCTCTATCAAACATGAAAGACCTGACAGCGTTCCATGGGGCCAAAATATTTTCAAAACTAGATCTTTTAAAATCATATTTCCAGGTACCAGTAGCTCCAGAAGACATCCCCAAAACCGCCATCATCACACCCTTTAGGTCCTACGTCTTTGCCTTCTCCACCTTCGGCCTGAGGAACGCAGGGGTGACCTTTCAGAGATTGATGGACAGCATCCTGGGGGACCTGAATTTCTGCGTCTGCTACGTCGATATCCTAATTTTTTCCAGGTCCCACAAGGAACACCTTTGGCACATCTGGAAGGTCCTGCAGCGCCTGCAGAAGAATGGCCTTGTCATCAGGTTCGACAAGTGCACCTTTGGCGTTGATAGGGTTGAATTTCTGGGCCACGAGATATCCCCGGGAGGCGTCCACCCAGTTGCATCGAAGGTCGAGGCCGTCGTCAGGTTCCCCACCCCTACCTCCGTCAAAGCTGTACAAGAATTTCTTGGGATAGTCAACTACTACAGGAGGTTCATCCCTGGGGTCGCGCACACCATGGCCCCCCTGACGAGAGATCCTCAAGGGCCGTCCGAAGACCTTAGTGTGGGGCCCCGACCAGCAGCGAGCCTTCTCCCTGATGAAGGCAGCCCTCACCAAGGCAACAGCTTTGGCCCACCAGGACCCCAGCGCCTCCCTCCAGCTAACAACGGATGCCAGCAACATCGCCTGTGGGGGTCGTCCTGGAGCAGGTTGTCAACGGAGCCCCTCAGCCCATCGCCTTCTTCAGCAGGAAGCTCAGCCCCACCAAGTCCCGCTACAGCACCTTTGACAGGGAACTCTTCGCCATGTACCAGGCGGTACGCCACTTCAAGTTCCTCCTGGAGGGTACGCCCTTCACAGTTTGGACGGACCACCAGCCGCTGGTCCATGCCTTCACAAAGCTGGGGGACGCATGGTCCTCCAGGCAGCAGCAGCACCTCACGGCCATCATGGAGTTCACCTGCACCATCAAGTACCTCCCCGGCAGGAAGAACCCAGTAGCCGATACCCTCTCGAGGATTGAAATCAACGCAGTGCAGCTTGGGATCGACTACGAGGACCTCGCCTGGGAACAAGCCGCTGACCCAGAGGTTCCAGCTTACCGCACCGCCGTCATGTCGCTGAAGTGGAAGGACATGCCCCTCACCCCTGGGGGGCCAACACTGCTGAGCGACATAAGCACTGGCCACCCCCGCCCACTGGTGCCCGCCTCCCGTCGTTGGCTGGTCTTTGACATCATCCACGGACTGTCCCACCCCTCCGGCAGGACGACGGCCAGGCTACTGGCGGAGAAGTTTGTCTGGCACGGTATACGGAAGGACGCAACGGCCTGGGCAAGGCAGTGCATACAGTGTCAGGCCAGCAAAGTAGAGTGGCACACCGAATCGGGGGTGGGCGGCTTTCCCCAGCCAGGGAGACGTTTCGGGCACATCCACGTCGACGTAGTAGGTCCTCTTCCCCCATCAGGAGGAGCCAGATACCTTCTGACAGTCGTCAAATGCTCCCCAGGTGGCCAGAAGCGACGCCCATGGAAGAAGCCACCTCCAGTGTGTGCGCTGAGGCCCTCCTCTCCAGCTGGATCAGCCTGTTTGGTGTCCTGGACCATATAACTATGGACAGGGGCCCAGCCTTCCTGTCTGAGCTGTGGACCACCCTGGCATGCCTGCTGGGACCACTCATCACACCACCACCGCCTACAACCCCACAGCCAGTGGAATGGTGGAGAGGTTCCACAGGTCCCTGAAGGCGTCCCTCATGGCTCGTTGCACCACCGACAACTGGAAGTACCAGCTGCCCTGGGTCCTCCTCGGGCTGAGGACCGCCCCCAGAGCCAACGGCAACCCGTCCGCAGCAGAAAAGGTTTATGGGGAGTCCCTCGTAGTCCCGGGTGAACTCGTCATGGAGGACTGAGACGACCTAACAATGCAGAGGCTCGGTGACAGGGTTGGGAAATTCGCCCCCTGCCGGTAGACATATACTGACAGGACGTCCCCCTTCATGCCTCCTGTTCTGTCTTTCGCCACCCACGTCTTCGTGAGGAACGATGCCGTATGCCCACCCTTAACCAGGCCCTACAAGGGGCCTTTCCTCGTACTGGAGAGAAACAAGAAGGCATTCCGGGTGGCCGTCCACGGGAAGGACGTACAACATTTGTTATATAAGGCTGTACAATGATGCATACGATGAGGTACACAAAGAATCTGAAATAAAGACAGGTAAAATACATAATGTGATTAACGTACATCTGAAAGGAGAAACACAAGGAAAGACAGGTGCGATTTGTCACCCTTACAAATACTCCCCCCCAAAGACAATAATTAGAGGAGCAATTATTGGATGAAACGGCATTAATCATGGAGGCGCTGAGGCAGTCGGAGTGGGCTCCTGCTTCTGGAGAACTGTGGGCGCCGGGTGGAGCTGACACCTGGGAATGGCAGGATGCGTTTTCTGGGCTGTCCTGAGCCCAGCTTTGGTGGCCTGTCTCCTTAAGGAAATCAGCAGCTTTCAGGCCCACTTAAGGTTGGGTATATCATTTCGAGATATATGCAACATTGCCTCTGTCATTGAAACTGGATTTCTGCCCACCTTTTGGATGGTGGCCTATCTCCTTAAGGAAATCAGCAGCTGCCAGGTCCATTTAAGGTTGGGTATACCAGTTCAAGACATAGGCAACATTGCCTCTGTCATCAAAACAGGATTTCTGCCCACCTTTTGGATGGGGGCCTGTCTCCTTTAGGAAATCAGCAGCTGTCAGGCCCTCTTAAGGTTGGGTATACCAGTTCGAGACAGGTAACATTGCCTCTGTCATTGAAACTGGATTTCTGCCCAATCTTTTGAATGGTGGCCTATCTCCTTAAAGAAATCAGCAGTTGCCAGGTCCATTTAAGTTTGGGTATACCAGTTCAAGACATAGGCAACATTGCCTCTGTCATCGAAACAGGATTTCTGCCCACCTTTTGGATGGGGGCCTGTCTCCTTTAGGAAATCAGCAGCTGTCAGGCCCTCTTAGGTTGGGTATACCAGTTCGAGACAGGCAACATTGCCTCTGTCATTGAAACTGGATTTCTGCCCACCTTTTGGATGGTGCCCTATCCCCTTAAGGAGATCAGCAGCTGTCAGGCCCATTTAAGGTTGGCTGTACCAGTTCGAGACATAGGCAACGTTGCCTCTGTCATCGAAACTGGATTTCTGCCCACCTTTCGGATGGTGGTCTATCTCCTTAAGGAAATCAACAGCTGTCAGGCCCATTTAAGGTTGGGTGTACCAGTCCGGGACACAGGCAATGTTGCTTCTGTTGTAAGGGCAAACAAATCGCGCCTCTCTTTCCTTGTGTTTCTATTTTCAGATGTACATTGATCACGTCATGCATTTTACCTGTCTATTTCAGATTCTTTGTGTACCTCATCTTATGCATCATTGTATGGCCTTTCTGCTGATATGTATATCTACCTGTTATATGTCATGTAACAAATGTTGTACATATTTTTATGCTTGCTAAAAAACACAACTCGTGTATGGACGCAGCAGGGTGGCTTCGGGTCGCCCGCTACCTTTCCGTCCACTTTTTGTCTTATAAACACCTGTCGAGAATAATAAAGAATCAGTCTTTCACTTCTGACTTTTCTTGAAGCCTCACACTGGTGACCCCAGGTCAGGGACATGTAGCACAGTTTTGGCCCACCATTAATGGACTAACTACAGCCACACCCTACCATCAGAGAGCCTTTAGCGGACTAACTACGGTGTAAAGTTTAGGCCTCTGATTGCACCCTACCTGGCGGAAACTGTGCCATTAACAGACTAAATACAGCGTACCCAAAAGGGCACTCTTGGTACTTCGTTCAACCTCTCGAACAAATCAGCACCGTTAACGGACTCAATACAGCACATTTTCTCACGTGCTGGTGCATGAGCAATCAAGATGTCAGAAATAGAACCTTAATGTGAACCTGAAAGCATCATCTGCACACCACTCTCACCAACAAAGCTAGACATGTTCAAACTTCCCTCATTCTCGCGCCAAAACACAGCCTCATGGTTCCGGTGTGCAGACGTGCATTTTCGCATGGCGTGCATCTCAGACAATGCTACCAAATCAGACATAGTCATGACAGCGCTCCCAGAAGAAGTATTCAATAGAATCTCCCCCTGGCTAGATGCGCAACCAGACAAAGTCACATACACAGACTTTAAAAACAAACTGCTGACTTCCTACTCCATGCCCGTGTCCGAGAAAGCGCAGCGCGCATTCGATCTGTTATCCCAGCCCCTCGGAGATGCATTCGAAGCCTGTTATCCCAGCCCAATCCTGACAAGATGCATCACCCAGGGAAGCCTGGGACCAGCTGTGGGGTTAGTAACACTCCCACAACGATGGAGACTTTTTTTTTTTAACGTTAGGACCACTGAGTTAATATCAACTCTCCTAGGGCTGGCCTGAAGGATTAGACGACATATGTTTATCTAAGAATGGAATATATTATAAATTATTCTATGAATCTTATATTTTATCGATTAAATTGAATTTTAACAAAAAGCAGAATTTGTCATTTTCTGACAGTATATCTTTAAAGGAATATCTTCAAATAAAATGTCTCTTTGGATTCTATATTTTGGACCTTTAAAATATGCTTTACTGTTATTTGTATATTACATATTTCGCACATAGGTATAGGGCATGGGGTTAGTTCAGGTAACCAGATAATGGATGCAGAGAACCTGGACATGGATGCCTTAGTTAAGACTGCTTTCCTCCAGTTATTTTGCCATTTCTTCTTAATCACCAGAAACTTCTAATGGTAATAATTCTGCTGATATTGGCCACCAAGGCCTAGGTGTCAGCTTTTTCACAATCCTATGCCATCCAACATAGAGTAACCCTTTCATGGTATGTCTAATTTCATTTATAATTTGATTTTTTGGAGTATAAGAGTTTATTGCATTTATTGAACTTAGCCTGCAACCTGTCGGAAAGAAGACGGTGACAGCGATGATCTTTGGAACCATCATCACACTCCATTTATAAGAAGAGATCGCCATTCAGAAAGCACAAGACATGGCCAAACCTGACGTGGTGTTTCTACCAAAGAAAGTTTGGCACAACGCCAGAACCTGCAGGCCTCCGTGTTCTTTCACAAAAAACAACAAAGGTGGCCACAAACAGCAGCTGTGGCTGCGAAACCCAACTTCCCCCCACCCAGCAGGGTTTTTCATCACAGACAAGATCTCCAAATGCCGCCTGCTGGTTGATACGGGGGCAATGCAGTCGGTTTTCCCGTCATCCAGGGAAGGTTTAGAAAAAATACCTGACTCACTGCCCTCCCTCATAGCAGGAAACGGAACTCCCATCCGCACTTATGGCTCAACGACCCAGGCCATCTCAATCCTGGGGCGCAGATACCACCGGCCTTTTGTTGCAGCGGATGTTAAGTTCCCTCTGCTGAGCACGGATTTCCTAGGGCACCATGGATTCCTAGTCGACATCGCCAGACAACACCTCCTCGACACAGGGACGTGCCATTCCCTTCAGCTCTCCACCAGACCCGGGATGCCCTCCATATGCTCCGCAGCCCCCAACAGCTACACGTCCCTCCTACAGGAATTCCTGGACGTGTTCAAACCAGAACTACGCCAGTCACCTGGGGCTTTGGCAAAGCACGGCATCTTCCACCACATCACCACAACGGGCCCACCAACCCATGCCAAGTTTCGACGTCTGTCCCCCCAGAAGTTACAAGACACCAAACGGGCCTTCTCAGAAATGGAACTCATGGGCATTTGTAAAAAGGCATCAAGCCCGTGGGCATCCCCTCTAAATCTAGTTCCTCGCTGGGTGAGCGGGTTCCGTTCGCAGCTGCCACTCTATTGGTCGCGAGTTCGAATCTCTGACCGGCCAGTGAAGAACAAGAGGAATTTGTTTCTGGTGATAGAAATTCATTTATCGCTATAATGTGGTTCGGATTCCACAATAAGCTGTAGGTCCCATTGCTAGGTAACCAATTGGTTCTTAGCCACGTAAAAATAAATCTAATCCTTCGGGCCAGCCCTAGGAGAGCTGTTAATCAGCTCAGTGGTCTGGTTAAACTAAGATATACTTAACTTTTACACATGGTAAAGAAATCCGATGATTCATGGAGGCCCTGCAGGGACTAACGGTGCCTGAATTTGGTAACAACACCAGATCACTACCCACTCCCTAACATGCAAGACCTGACAGGCGCCCTCCACAGAGCCAAAATTTTCTCCAAGATGGATCTACTGAAGCCGTACTTCCAAGTCCCTGTGCATCCCGACAATGTCCCAAAGATCGCCATCATCACGCACTTTGGGAGCTACACATTCTCATATTCCACTTTCGGTCTCAGGAACGCAGGCGCCACATCCCAGCACCTGATGGATACCATCTTGGGAGATCTGCCCTTCTGCATCTGCTACATCAATGACATCCTCATTTTTTCCAGGTCCCCAGAGGAACACCTTTGCCACGTCCACGCCGTCATGAAATGCCTGCAGGACAGCAGATCAGTTGTCAGGTTCGACAAGTGCATCTTTGGGAAAGAAAAAGTAGACTTCCTGGGCCACGAGATTTCCCCAGCAGGAGTGCGCCCCACCACCTCCAAAGTAAAAGCTATACAAAATTTCCTGGAACCCCAAACCATCAAGGCCCTTCAGGAGTTCCTTGGGATGATAAATTACTACCAGTGCTTCATCCCAGATGTCGCTCACATCATGTACCCTAACGTCAATCCTGAAGGGGAAACCGAAAACACTAACGTGGGAAGCTCCGCAGCAGCAGGCATTCATCCAGACAAAAAGGGGTCCTCTCCAGTGCCACCACTTTAACTCACCACAACCCCGCTCCTGCCTTCAGGTTGACAACGGACGCCAGCAACATTGCCTGTGGTGCAGCACTAGAGCAACTGGTGAACTGCAGGCACCAGCCCTTGGCCTTCTTCAGCCGCAAGTTTTCGCCAGTCGAGACCCGCAACAGCTGCCTTTGACAGAGAGCTGCTGGCCATCTACCAGGCCGTGAGGCACTTCAAGTACCTACTGGAGGGAACTGAATTCACAATCCTAACAGACCACAAACCCTTGCTTCACGCATCTGCAAAACAGGGGGACGCCTGGTCTGCAAGGGAGTAGCGGCACCTAACCGCCATCTCCGAGTTCAGTTGCACCATCAACTACGTCCCTGGCAAGAAAAACTCAGTGGCCAATGCTCTGTCAAGAACAGAGATCAATCCCCTTCACCTCGGCATCGACTACGAAGACCTAGCGAGGGAACAAGCAGCGGATCCAGAGACAGCGGACTACAGGATAGCAGTGACGGCTCTCAAATGGGAAGACATGCCCTTAGCAAACTTGGACACAACTCTCCTCTGCGACACCAGCACAGGCCACCCACACCCCCTGGTGCCCACATCGAGGAGGAAACAAGTGTTCGACATCATCGGGGTGCACAAAGGCATGCCTCATGACTGACAAGTTCATTTGGCACGGCACCAACAAGGACGTCCGCCAATGGGCAAGGAGCTGCATCCTGTGCCAGACGAGCAAAACATCCTGGCACACTGAATCTGGGATCGGCGATTTTCCTCAGCCTCACCGGCGATTCGGCCACATCCATATCGACTTCATCGGGTCCCTTTCGCAGTCAGGGCGAGCCAGATACCTCCTGATGATCATAGACCGGTCCACCCGCTGGCCCTAAGCAACCCCCATGGATGAGGCATCAACGGCATCATGTGCAGAGGCCCTCCTCTTCAGTTGGATAAGCCACTTTGGAGTGCCAGACAGCATCACTACAGACAGGGGACCTTCCTTCCTGTCAGAGCTTTGGGTCTCCTTGGCACGAGTGATGGGTACAACTCTACACAGCACAACAGCATACAACCCCGCAGCGAACGGCATGGTCGAGAGGGCGCACCTCTCTGAAAGCAGTTCTCATGGCACACTGCACCGACGAGAAGTGGAAGGAACAGCTGCCCTGGGTCCTGCTGGGTCTCCACACCGCACCGAAAGCAAATGGTGACACTTCCCCTGCTGAGAAAGTCTACAAGGAAACACTGGCCGTCCCGGAGAGTTCTTCCCGCCGTTGGCCGACACCCCCCTCCTGAGGTTGAGGGAACTCACACAAAGGTTTGCATCCTGCCACAAGACTTTCACCGACAGAACCGTCACCTACAGCCCACCCACCGTACACTCCTGCGCCTACGTACGTCTTCATCAGGGTGGACGCTCACCGCCCACCCTTAACCAGGCCCTACAGGGGCCCCCACCAAGTCATCAGGCGGGCCAGCAAAGCATTCCTCCTTGACATCCACGGGCGGGAGGACTGGATCAACATCGACAGACCACAACCCGTATTCCTGTTAGACAGCGAAATTTGCGAAGAAGGCAGGCCTGAAGGCGCACCCGCTTCCCCACCAAAGCGGGGCTCGGGACAGCCCAAAAACGCATCCTGCCGTCCCCAGGTGTCAGCTCCACCCTGCGCCCACAGTTCTCCAGAAGCAGGGACCCACTCCGACTGCCTCAGCGCCTCCATGATTAATGCCGATTCATCCAATAATTGCTCCTCTAATTATTGTCTTGGGAGGGGGGAGTATTTGTAAGGGCGACAAATCGCGCCTCTCTTTCCCTGTGTTTCTCCTTTCAGATGTACGTTAATCACGTCATGTATTTTACCTGTCTTTATTTCAGATTCTTTGTGTACTTCATCCTATGCATCATTGTACGGTCTTATATAACAAATGTTGTACGTATTTTTATGCTTGCTAATAAACACAAATCGTGTATGGACACTGGGGGCCTCGGGTCGCCCGCTACCTTTCCGTCCGCTTTTTGTCTTATAAGCACCTGTCGAGAACAATAAAGGATTACGGGCTGCTCTAGGAGCAAGAGCCCGTGCTGGCACAAGGCCAGCTAAATCTGAAACAACAACAATAAAGGATCAGTCTTTTGCTTCTGACTTTTCTTGAAGCCTTACAACCTTAATGATATGCCCTCGAGAATAACACATATCGTCCCTCTGCATGTCTCGTCGTCACCTGTTCCCTTTCAAAATTTCTACATAGGTTATTTCAGCAAAGAATGTATTTGAATTATTTAAAAGAGACCCTTTCCGATATTCATGATACTGCTAATACTGGCAATTCACCCGGACACAAATAGTACTCGAACATATTTACAGAAAAATGAGAACCACGAATTCTGCCACCTGCTTACTAACCCCTCTCGCTTATCCTGAACGTTGTGAAGGATTTTCGGGAAAAAACGGATCCAATTTTTTCTCACCAATAATAAACCCCTAAAGAGTGTGGAAATTATTTTCCATACTTCGTGTGGCCTACAGTAAAACGAGGACCCCACTCCTGTACCCGATCATCTTGTGCATGAAAACTTCCACACCAGAGGCCACTTTTCCACGTTTCGGCAACACTGTATTGAGGTTAATAATAATTGACCGACAAGAAAGAACACACCTCCTTCATCAGCAACACTAAAAGTATAGGAAAAATCAATTTCCAAGGTAATAGTCAGTGCAGAGCTGTTCCGTAGTTTTACAACATTTATTACTATTATATACTGTACACCTTATTTTGTTTTATTTGAAAGATTACTCTTTATTTACTGAAAAAGTATCTTAATTCTTGAGATACTCGTTCAGTACACTATCAGTAACGTTTTGGTAAACTACTATTATCATAATACTAATTATAGTCTTCCTGAATTTAGAAACATGATTAAATTCCAACTGGAAACATTACAACAAAAAAAATTTAGAGGATGGTCCCCAACGCCCGTAAGAAAAGTCACGGACGTTCTTCGTTTATGTGGATGGTAAACATTAACAAACTTCTAACGAACGTTGGCAGGGGCAAGATTCTGCGAGAGCCATCTTAATCGAGACACAATATTATGGGATCTTCCTCAAAGAAGAAGGACAAGGACAGGGAGAAGAGTAAAGAGGACAGAAGGGAGAAGAAAAGGAAGAGACGCTCTAGGTCTGGGTCTCGCGAAAAGGACCGAGAAAATAGGCATCATCACAGGTACGGCAAGACCAGGATGTAGCAGAGGTTAGGCCTGGCAGCGTAGCCTCAAGTCTATCGTAGCCGTATATTAGTAGAATAGTTTGTCTTTAGTAGTCTGTTGCTAAGTTTGGTAACAATGAGTAACCTGTAAAAGGAGACCCTGAGATTAGTTTAACACCTACGACAGATCTAGTTCCCAGTTATAAAATATGGTAAAACTGAAGACCACTACCGCGATCTGCTATCCCCAGGTCGCCGACCTGAATATTTAAGACTTAGTGTTTATGTTTATGACATTTACTGTCTATTGTTTGCGTTTGTGATATTTACCCATTTGTTTTTGTTTGTGGTATCCTAGTGTCATTTGTGTATCCTAGTGTCATTTGTGTATGTTTTTTTGTTCATCCTCAAGGGGCCAACACTAAACACAGCATCCATTTCGTACATAAACTGGTAATTACTGAACCAAAGGGGTGCAGTACTTGTCTTCGGTTTTACCTCAGTTTCTTGTCAAATATATGACCCCTTTTTTTTGTATTGTTTTGTTGTACATTTTTATGTTACCAATTCATTTGCCCTTGGTAGGCCTGAAAACAACACTTTATGGTAAGCAATCTGTGGACAGGAAGTGGTTTAACTGCAGATTTGCATGGGCAGTTTCCACTGCTTGCTGACTGGAGGTACACCAAAATTGGTCATTTTGGCAAATTTACGGCCTGCGTAAAGCAAACAAAAAGCACATTTCAACAGGGATGCAACCTAGCCTAACCTCCTTTAACCAAACTGTACCTAGAGTGTTGTGCCCAGGCTTGGCTGTGGGGGCTTTTCCTCCCTCTAGACCCCACCAACCTTCTCTATTTTGTCATGGATGCATATTAACATTGCTTTTCCTTATCCTATTAAATTTAACCCTTAAGGGATGGGCTAATTTTATATCATGCAACCCCCTAGACTGGGCAAACTTCAAGTTTGGCCAATTTTAGAAAAAACACATCAGTGGAAAGTGGAAGATATGCAAATGCACATGGTGTAAGAAAAAAAACTTTAAAAATTTTCCCTACCTTCCATGGGAAGTTGAGTGTGACTATTTACAACCCTGTGTGGGGCCTCTTTTACAAAACACTCGTAAATTTTACCAAATTATACATGTTTTTTCTTATAATTTATTTGTTTCAACACGATATACAAACATCAGTCCTTTACATTAGGAATTACTTTCAGCGTAGGCTGGAAACGGCTGTTGAACTTTCGAACAAGGTGGTTAAGCAGTTAACTACCATCCGGGAGGCGGGAGTACCGCCTGCCCAGATGTAAACATTCCAGTTTGCTTTCGGCCATCGTAGAATGCAGACTTTGTTCTTCACTCTCTGCCTGACTGCCCTTCAGCTTTCCCGGTGGGAACTTTCCTTGCTCTTATATAATGAATGTTGATAAGCCTTCTAAACCCTCCTGTCCCCAGCGTGTGTGTGCTGGGGTAGGAGGCAGGAGATGTAATACTTTTTGATCTAGCGTTGATAGAGACCCATACACCCTCTGCCCCACTTGCAGGGGACGTGTGTGTTCATGTGACGCTCCTTGTAGTAAGTGTTTTGCCTGGTCTCCTGAGTGATGGAGGAGGTTCGAAGGGAGGAGACGCTACTGTCGGAAGCCTGCCAAGGAATCGTCCGAGGGTAACACGTCCCCAACGACTCCAGTGATGGCTAATCCGTCGGGATCGTTTCTCCCTCCCAGCGAACTTCCCGTGATTGCTCCCTCTCCCTCAGGTGAGGACTCCCCCTCCCCTTCCTCATTCGTTTCATCGGGTGTGGAGGTGCATGGGGGAGCGGTTGCTCAGGACATCCTCTCTGGGGCCTCTCCTCGCTCTGGGTGCGAAATGTTCCCCCTGGAGCGAGTGGAGGCTTCCCATTTTGACCCGACTTTATCCTCAGGTTTGGGGGTGGAAGCGCCTTCTATGGACCAGGTATCTGACTTGTCCTCTGCCTGGCTACACTGGGTCTACCTGGCATTCCATCACTGGAGGGCCTGGTGTCCCACTTGTCTGGCGCTCCAGTGACAACCTTCTCAGCTACCGCTTCTATCACCACGAGCGATGGGGGAGGTTTGAAGGGAGGAGAATGATTCTGGTGGCACCCAAATGTCTGCAGGCCGTTTGGTATCCCGACCTGCTAACTCTCCTGGGTGCTGAGAGAGAGAGAGACACCCCCCCCCCCCGGCCCAACCTGCTGTGTCAACCCCATGTGGAGTGGTACCACCAGGCAGTGCAGTCCCTGTGTCTTCACGGCTGGAGGTTATCCACCATCTCCTGTGAGCGAGAGGCTTTTCATGTCGCACAGCAACGGAGATGGCCGGGCACCTCAGACGATCCTCCGCAGCGGTATACCAGGGGAAGTGGTCCGTCTTCTGTGATTGGAGCTACTATTCAGCAGGCCATGTACTTCCTCGTCTTCCTTCGCCGAGAGAGGCTTCTCTCCGTTTCAGCTATAAAAGGCTACTGCTCCGCACTCGAGTCACCTACATTAAAAACAATCGAATGCTACCACAAATTTCAAATTTTTAGCTGCCGTGCAAGTTAGAAACATACTATGTAATTACTGTACTTGGTAAGTTACATATATGAAAATACTCTTTTTTACTCAAGACATAAGCTACACTAGATGTGACGAGTGGGTCGGCTGTAGGCTGTTGGTGACTGAGAGCTAAACCACTGTACCATGATCCATACAAACTTCTTAAGCAGGCCATACACATAAAGGACTGAAATTAGCAAGAAAAAGCATGATGTATGGGTGAAGACAAGGCTGAAAAACGTTTTTGCACATGTCTTCGTTAAAGGAACTGCAGGATGATTTCAGAAATTATTTGCGAATGACTGACGATGGGGTGTATACTTCTCCTGCCCCAGATTTCTTCGAGTCTAAAACTTTTTTCTATTCTTTTCAAAATGAACCTCGAAATGTTGCAATTTTTGCTTTCACATAATCTATGTTTTGCATCTTGATCCATTTTGTTACACAATTCAACTAATTGCTCATAAGCTGTCAGTCTTTTTACTTTATTGGAAATTTTGCACTTCGTATTTTCCACAAACATGGCAAAACATGGCAGACTTCTGTATTTTTCGATAAACTCACACACAAAATTGTGAAGTAAATACTGTACTTGGTGGCCTGAGACATCCTTTTTCTATGGCCCTATTATCTCTATGGAACGGAAGGAAGTACGCATACGCATCACAGACTGCTGAATGTTTACGCCTTCCGATCAAGTGACGAGGCCGATAGTCCTGCTAGTCCATGCTGTGCTGTAGTTTAGGTGAGGATCCTTGTAAGAATTATTGCCACATATTTTTAGTTTAAGATTAAAGGGTTGCATAGGGATGAAGCCTCAAGTTAGTTAGGGTGATGCACTCTGTGGTAGATTAGACTAGGGTGTGTCCCTGGAATTACCATTGCTGCATTTTTGAGGTTTTTACTCAATGTTCTTTCTCCTTCTGGTTTTTATATACGATATGCTTTATGTGTCATAAAGCTTGCTCTCAAAAAGTGCTACAGTGGCAATTCAGATGATACAGCCTAATCTAACCTAATCTATGGCACAGTGCCCTATCTGGCCAAGGAGAATTGCTCACCTACCTGGACCCCTCCTTTAACATAGTCTACCATAACTTTTTTGCTCAAGTTTTGGAGGCTGGCCCTGTGTTCTGTGAAGTGTGAACAGCTACAAACCCAGCATGGGACACCCTTTTATATACTGACCTCTCAAACTTGGATTCATGAATATCTCTGACATTATCTGCTCCACAATACCTCCCAAATTCTGAAAGTATTTATCATTTATTTCCAAATATGACCTTAAATACAGTCACATTTTTGTATTCTACAAAGTTTCTATCTTCATTGTAAAAAGCATTTGAGGGAAAGGTTCAGGAATATGGTCTTTGAAGTAGGACACTTCATTTTTCCTATTTGAACCTACATGAAAGAAAGCTCTGCTGGTACCTAATGAAACTTCTCAAGTAGAAAGTGTAAAGGGTCCGAAAATATTTTTTGACTGTGTCTTTGAAACATTGATGTCTTCATTGGGTTCAGTGATAATACAATTTCTTGACTCACTATTAGAATGTGGGTGGAGAAGAAATTCACAAAATACTTAATGCAAGGACATTACTATAAAGTATTTTGTTCATGAAACTTACCTGTCAGATATATATAGCTGTATTCTCCGAAGGTCCGACAGAAATTTCAAATTTCCGGCTCCCAGGGCTCAGGTGGACAGTACCCATTCCGCCGCTGGGAGGCGGGTATCAGGAACCATTCCCATTTTCCATTCAGATTTTCTCTGTCGCCAGTGTTGTCAACAACTGTTGTCTGCACCTCCGTCATAGGATTTGCTTTTTCTTGTGCTTACTGAGTATCTCATTGTCTTTTGGTATTTTGACTTTGGATCGGTGAGATCGGCATACGCTTTTTGACTTTTCTTTGGGTTTTGATTTAGATTATCATTATGTCTGGGTCTAGCTCTGCTGTTACCGTCTTGTGTGTGATGTCTGAATGTAAGGTGAGGTTGCAGGAAGCTGCGGTTGACCCTCACACTATTTGTTCTAACTGTAGGAAGCATATATGCATGTTGAATGATAGGTGTGATGAATGTGCTTCTTTGTCTGAAAATGAATGGAGAGCGTATGATAAATATGTGAGGAAGTTGGAGCGTGATCGACTGAGGAGGTCTTCCTCCAGGAGTGCTTCTCTTTGCAAGTGTTGATGTCGGCCCTAACTCCCTGTACCTTTAGATCCTAACCCTGTGGTTTTGTCTCCTGCCCTGAGATCGTGCCAGTGGAGACTAATATGCTTGGCGCTATGATGGAATCGACCGGCGTGCATTAGAATCTAAGGTGTCAGCTCTCCAAGATAAGTGTTGTGAAGTGACTAGTGCCCCCAGTGCAGTGGAGGGGGCGTCAGACCGGCCCCATCATGCCTCTAGGCCTGGACCTCTGCTGGACTCCCAGGACTCAGGGAGAGAGCATGTCGAAAGTTTGGAAGGAGGGTGGCCGGGGAACCCCACCGTCTGGCGTCCCTTCGGCAGGTCCTGAAGACGTTTCCCAGGCTGCCCAGGCTCGATCTCGTGTTCGGGTCCTGAAGGACTGCTTTCTATCTTCTGACACGTCCTCCCACGCTGGAACCGTCAGATAGACTCTCGCCCTCTTAAGATGTTTTAGGGAGGAGGACGCTTCACGCCCTCTCTCCCAACTCTGTGCTCTCGCCAGAGTTTGTGGATCGTTCCCCGAATAGAAAAAGAAGTTGCCGGACGTCATCCCAAGAAGACGTTTTGAGCGCCCAAAGCTCTCCCTCCTCAAGAGAAGAGGATTAGGACGCCCCTGGTCCTTCTGCCTCTAGGTTCCGTGATTCTCCAGAGAGAAGCGTCACCAACGAGGACCCTTTTGCCTCCATGCAGCAGCAACTCTCCTCGTTCATTGCAGAGAGAGAGACCAGGTCCCGTCCTTTCGGAAGGATGTTAGACTTCCAGTGAAGAGATCTCTCCAGCCTGGTCTCCTTCTCCTGCTCCTCGCTCGTCACCTTTTTCTGCTTCACCCGCTCGTCGTGGGAAGGAACCCTGACTCATCTGTCCCCAGAGGGTGTTGGGGAGGATCTTTGACGCCACCCCAGGACGCCCTCCTCCCTTCGTTCTAGACGTCATGTTCTCCATTTTGTTGATGACGCTTCCGTCAGGCTTAGATCGTTGATGCATGCTGCCTGCCTGGACGCCCGGCTGGACGGAACTCAGAAATTGCGTCATGCTACCATTTTGCGTGACGCCCGATGGACGTTTTGACTCCCTTCAAGAACCTCCACCTGCCGTTGCTGTCGGCTCCTTGTGGTTCCTGGTTCTCCAGCTGCTTTGCACGCCAGTTCCTCTTCAAGCAGAGGTCCCTGCGGCGTGTTTCCTCTCCAACTTCTCTCTGCTCTTCCCGCTCATGTTGGAGATAGACTCAGGTCTCGAGTCTGAAGATGAGTTGAAGGATCAGTCCTCTCTTTCTACCAGATCCTCGTCAAGCTGCTGAAGGAATTGTTTCCTGACAAGTTTCTGCCGGGGAGTACCTCTCTCCCCCTCCTTCTCAACTGACTTCTACTAAGTCTAGTTCAAAGCTCTTCATGGATTTCTGAAGATGACTAAATCGCTCTCCACTAAGTTTGGGCCTTCAAGAAAGTCCATTTGTGGATGGACTCAAGGCTCAAGAGAAAGCTCTTCTTCTCAGAGAGTCCCCTTCAAGACTCTCGGGAAAAGCTTCAACGTATGTGGTATGGACTCGGAGAAGACTTGTGGTGTTGGACGAGGAAGTTCCTTCCTCCTCATCTAAAGGAGACTTAGAAGCAGTCTCGTTGATTCATCTAGGAGGTCTCATCTGTCGTTTCAAGATTCCCTGGACTCGTTACGGAGATGGACCATCTTTTGAAGGGCCTTTTCAAGACGTTAGAAGTTTTCAACTTCAAGACTGGTGTCTTGGAGCTTTGGACCTTAAGTCTCCTGAGTCAGGACTCGATCTCCTTGTCGGACCTTTTGAGCGTCTTGTCTTGTATGGACAAGGCGGTCCGAGATGGTTCTGACAATTGGCCTCGCACTTTGCGTCTGTGCTCAAGAAGAGGTCTTTGTTCAGGGCTCTTTTTCGCCTATCATCCGTCTCCTTGGCACAGAAAGGAGAACTGTTGTTTGCTCCTTTCCAATCATCTTTTCCCGGCTTCATTGGTGATCCGGACATCGCTGCAAAAGGCTACAAGAGAAGACCACACAGGACCTGTTGGCTCAGTCATCGAAGCGCCCTGGGTTCCTGTGGCCTCGACGACGTCCAAACCGTCAACATTCTCCCAAGATGAAGAAGCCCTTTGGGAGTGCCGGAGCATCCTCAAACCTTCTTCTCAGGGAAAGAACCTCTCAAGAGGTAAAGCCCTTGCTAGAGGTAGGATGGCAAGAAATGATGTGATTCTCCTCCAGATAATGGGTGCCAGGCTTCTTGCGTTTTCATCGAAGTCTGGAAAGTGAGAGGGGCAGACAGTTGGTCCTTTCGGTTTTAGAGAAAGGATCTGGATCCCTTTCCTTTCTCCCCTCCCTTAAGCCTTTGTTTTTCCTCTCTCTCCACTCCGGTCCAGGAAAACAAGAGATCCTGGTACGACCTGCTGAGGCAAATGCTAGATCAAGAGAGCAATGAACAGGTCTTAGACCTGAATTGTTCCCCGGGCTTCTACAACAGGCTGTTCCTGGTCCCAAAACAGTCGGGAAGTTGGAGACCTGTGCTGGATGTCAGCAGCCTGAACCGCTTTGTCGCATAAAGAAACTTTCAAGATGGAGACGGCAATTCAGTCTGTTCTAGGAGCCTTAAGACCTGGGGATTGGATGGTATCCCTCGACCTTCAGGGGCCGGACAACTCCACGTGCTCTGATACATCCTCAGTCAAGGAAGTTCCTGAGGTTCGTCTTGAGGGGAAAGGTGTATCAATTCAGAGCTCTTTGCTTTGGCCTGTCCACAGCTCCCATGATTTTCACCGTCATCATGAGAATGTAGCAAGGTGGCTGCATCTGGCAGGCGTCACGTGTGTGTCGGTCTACTTGGACGACTGGCTGATTCAGAAAGTCCATCGAGGAGAGGTGTCTGGAGGATCTTCAATGCAACTTTAAACCTGACGAAGGAACTCGGCCTGCTGGTCAACCGAAAAGTCACACCTGACCCAACGCAGTCCATCGTGTATCTGGGGATTCAGATGGACTCAGTGGCTTTCGGGCTTTTCCGTTCCCTCCCGTCAGGATGCAGCTGTGCTCCTGAAAAGTCCTGGCCTTCCTAGGGAAAGAAACCTGTTCGGTGAGGGAGTGGATGAGTCTGCTGGGGACCATTTCTCACTGGAAAAGTTTGTTTTCCTAGGGAGACTGCCATCTCAGGCCTCTTCAGTTCTTCCTGCAAGACAACTGGGAAGACAAGGAAAATCTCGAGTTGTCTCTCAAACTTTCTCTCGAAGTGAAGAAGCATCTCAGGTGGTGGTTGGATCCTCGAGGCTTTCAGAGGGCGTGTCTCTCAGCCTTCTGAACCCCGACCTAGTGTTGTTCTCCGACGCTGGAATGTCGGGTGGGGAGCAACACTGGGCAAGAGAGAAGTGTCAGGCATCTGGAGAGGGGAACAGGTGGCCTGGCATATCAATATGAAGGGAATTAGGGGCGATTTTTCTAGCCCTTCATTCTTCCAAGATCAAGTGTCCTTTTCGCTCAGTCCAGGTAAACGCGGACAATACCACTGCTCTATCTTACCTGAAAAAACAGGGAGGCACTCATTCTCGTTCCCTGTTCGTTGGAATTTGCGAAAGAGATCCTGTTGTGGGCGAGTTCCAGGAACGTTTTTGATCCTGACGAGTTCCTGTTGCAGGCGTTCAGAATCTGAGAGCGGACCTGCTCGTTCGTCATCAACTGCTCCCGACAAAGAGTGGACTCTGAACCAGGAGGTGGCCAAAAAGTGTGGGGTTTATGGGGTCGGCCCTGTAGTAGACCTGTTTGCAACGTCAAGAACAACAGGCTTCCGCTTTACTGCTCCCTGTCCTGGATCCAGGAGCAGTGTCCCATTCCTAGATGCTCCTTGGGACTGGAATAGGACCTTCGCTTTCCCTCCCTTCAAGATCCTGGGAGAAGTGGTCAGGACCAGAAGTGTAAGAGAACTCAGGATGACTCTGGTGCTCAACGTAAGGCCCCCAAGACCCTGGTTTCTAAAAAATGGGATTGCTGGTAGACTTTCCAAAGGGTGTTCCCTTCGTCCAGATCTGCTCAGACAGCCCCTTCCGAGCGATACCATCAAAACCTCCGCTCGGTCTGACTGCGTTCAGACTATCGAAAATGCTGGCGAGAACGAGAGGTTTTTCAAGCAGGTGGCAAGAGCGATCAACTTAGCCAGAGAACATCTGTTTTTGCCTCGTTTACCAATCTGAGTGGGATCCAAACCACAGTGGTGTAGACTGCAGAGGGGTTTCCTCTTCCTGCGTGTGAGCCAGATTGCAGACTTCCTTCTTTTCCTTAGGAAACCAGAAGCTGGCAGTCTCTACTATTAAGGGGTATAAGGTATGTTGTCGACTACTTTCAGAGCCTACAGAGGATTAGATATCCTAGCCAGGTCAATTTTAATAGGACCTGTGACCTCATTAGGTCGTGGACGATATGAAGGTGCCTCAGTTTTGGTTCCATCTTGGAACTTGGATGCTGGTTCTTAAGTTCCTGATGCAAAGCCCTTTTGAACCCCTTCATGCTGCATCTTTGAGGACTTAACAAAGAAGACTTTATTTTTAGTTGCTCTAAGGATGCAAAGAGAATCAGTGAGATTCATGCAATTTCTAAGTCTGTTGGTTTTAAAGGAAGACGTTTTTTCTCTCTCCAACCTCAGTTTCTTGCCAAGAATGAGAACCCGCTCACCCTGCCCAAGTCCTTTGAATTGAAAGGTTTGCTAGGTATTCTGGGTCAGGAACCAGAAAGACTTCTTTGCCCTAAAATCTAAATTTTTGAACAAGACAAAAGAGTTTATAGATCTTACCTAGGTTATGGTGCTCGGTGAGAAGACCTGGCGTCCCCATGTCAAAAGAATGCGCTATGCTTTCTTCTTGAGGTCCACCATTCAGGAACGCATAAGAGTTGTCAGGAGACCTGACTTCAACTTTTGAAAGTTAAAGCGCATTTTGAGGTTTTCTGTGGCAGATCAGTAGCCTTTCAAAAGAACATGGCTCTGATGATATTAAATGCCACTTTTTATAAAAGTCATTCTGTTTAGTTTAATTACCTAAAGGGTAAGAACAGTGTATGAAGTCTTGCTGTTCATTGGGACCACGTTTGTGGTGGATTATCTTGGGTGTGTCCCTGGCATTACCATCCTATCCTTTAATGTATGGTTAGGAATAGTTTTAAAATTTTTTGGTTGTGTTTTTATGGTTGTGGGTTACTGTGGGGGCAGTCTTGCCTTTCAAAAAGTTTTTACTAGTCACGATGTTTGGTGGTCAGGTGGTTATTTTGTCTCTTTGCCCTTCTTGAGGGCTAGATCTGGGCACCTAGTGGTCACGTCCCGTTGACAGATCGTCTGGAACTCTCCAACCTTATTGTCTCTACCTTTGTTGGCCCTCCAGTAAAGCAGAAACAGACTTGGGTGACAGTAATCACTCACACCCTCATACTGACCTGCTAAAAGGTAAGGAACCAAGATGTAATCATCTGACATTGTTTTGTTTCTCAATCCTAAATGCTGTCTCTATCCTTATTTCCAAATATGACCTTAAATTCAGCATATTTATATCTGACAGGTAAGTTTCATGAACAAAATGATATTTTAATGATAAAATAAGGTTTGTTCATACTTACCTGGCAGATATATTTTCCTATTTGAACCCTCCTCCCCTCAGGAGACAAGCACTGCTGAAAATCTGAATGGAAAATGGGAATGGTTCCTGATACCCGCCTCCCAGCGCGGGAATGGGTACTAACCACCTGACCGACTGTGTCTTTGAAACATTGAAATTCTGTCATTGGACCTTCGTGAGAATACAGCTATATATATATCTAGAATGTAAGTATGAACAAACCTTATTTTATCATTAAAATATCATTTTTTTGAGAGTCCTCATGAGACTTAGAGCAAGCCCTAAGATATTGGTAAGTACAGTTGGGGTCTTTGAAAAATGACAGTGCCTTTGTTCTTGACAAGTAAATACTGTACATCTCTTTATCATACACTTTCACTTTGTATTCCACAAGTTAAAGCTGCCATTGATATCATATATGTATTAGTTCTAATTTCATTCTATCTTGGTGAAAAATTCATATATTGATAAGTAATACTGTATGTTAAGGGAGATTGGCTATTTAGTGGTTTATGTTTGAAGTCTCAACCTTGTGAGATAGCTCTTTCTTTTCATGTTGTTACTCTACAGTGTTAGAAATGTTGAGATTTACCCTATGTAATTGGTGACTGTCTTTCCATCTTGTAGCAAAACCTTAAGTCACTTCAGTCACACACATGGCAATATTTAGGGTTTTATTAGATGCATTGATATTTTTAATTCTATATTCAAGCACCTTTGCTTCTTTCAGTATATTTTTTAATTAATAGCTTTCATAAATTCCAGGCACCATCACAAACACAAAAAGCAGAGAAGTAAGAAAAGGGAAGACAGATCTCGGTCTCGTAGTCCCAGTCCCAGCGAGGATAGTCTTTCAGAAGTAGAAGAGCTGCTCCAAATAAAAGATGACCCAAGTAAGAGATCTAGATTGATGAATGCACTTGTTTGTTGGTCATTTTTGTGTCAGAAATTATTATATATTCAAGTATCTTGTATACTGCTATTAAAATTTAATTGAAAGGGACATTGGCAAGTAAAAAATGAGCAGTAACATGGAATGGTCTCAGCTATTTTCAGAATTCACAAATTCATTGTTTTGTTTCATATCTTAATTTTGAAAATAATTGTCATCTTTGGATGTAAATTGTGGAGTACAGTATATCAATGTCCTCAGTCATGTAGTGGAGATGCAACATGCCAGAGGACACTGAGGCTTCTCCATTTGGGCTGACAGGTAGCATCGTGGCTTGATCCCGGGTTAAACTTATTGTTGACTTCGCTGTTACTCGAGTGTCTTCTTTGGAAGACTAGGTGAAGTTTTGGAGGTTGTTAGTGTTTGGAGGAAAGATGCTGACTGTCCTCTCTCACTTGTCAGTGAACCTGCAAGGCAAGCTGTTTTGAGGAGGCAGGACACAGTGATCCTCCATGTGTCACAAGTAGGGGGATGTCTCATGCTAAAGGACAGTGTGACAGTGAGGGGCCCCAGAGCTTTGTGCAGTCAGTGTCCTTTGGGAATGTTGCCCTTCACTCTCACACTACCAATCCATTTACCGTCCTACATCTGGGACTGCCCAAAGCTCTGGTCCTGTCTGCAGCAGTGAGGGCAAAGCTTGTTAAGTACATACAGTACTGTAAGTCATTCCACCCAGCCTCTTGGCATCTGCAGTTGACACTTCCCAGTGAGAAGTTGATGGGATTTTGACTGACACTCATTTCTTCACACTTAGTTCAAAATGGTATAGTTACTGGATACCTTTTAAGGACTTCCACTTTCGTCTTTCGCACACTGATCCGTTTTCCAGCCTACCTTCTGGGATTGCCAAAGCTCAGGCCCCGTTGGCAGTTGGGGACTGCACTGGAAATGTGCTTGAAGTTGTAGATGTGTAGCCAGCCACTACAGTTGACTCTTCCATGCAGAAATTAAAATTGGTTTTTTTAGTAGGCACTTGATCAGACCCTTCCTGAAGTTAGGTTTGGCTAAAAGGGCTTTGTTCTTCATCATGACTTGATTGCCATATATGAGAATGTTCTTAAAGTGATCCTAGCTACTATCAAGTAGCACCAGTGATTTTTTATTACCTTTATTTGCAGGTGAATAACAGTGATTTGACTTCTTCAGTGATAACATCCATGATTAATAGCTTTGCTATCCCTCCTGTGCATCTGTTGTTATCATGTCTAGACACCATAGAGGAATATAGAGGCATCCAGTAGTTGAGCTGCATAGTTGAATTACGAGCTGAGTCCCACACCTTTCAGTTGGAATTCAGGACCACAGTTTTTCAATTCCATGATTGCAAAACATTCCAAATTCATAGTTCTTTGATGGTGGCAGGGCAAAATTGAGGAGGGGTTGCCGTGCTAGTCTCACCCTCTTCCCCTGACCTAGACTACTTCTATCTCAAAATTGTGGCAATTGTATGAGAATTTTCATGTGGATGATAGGGTATTTATTACTTCCTGCATTTTTACCAGAGAATATTTTGTGGTTGTATTGCAGAGTCCCAGTCTTGCTCTTAAGCATATAATAGCACAAAGATCATCTGATTTTCTGACCTTATTAACTTGGAGTGCTGCCTATCTCAGCACCCTGGTTTAAATTTTTATACTTAAAACAGGAATGCCTTTCCACCTAAATAGCATATTCAGGCACATGTAAACTGAATAGTTTTTTTTTTTTTTTTGTAATAAAAACCCATCAGTTTGCATAGTAAAGTGCCCACCTTATGGCCCTGCACTTTCTGGACAGCACAAGGCATGATCTAACCACCACTATTGCCACCAGAGGCACTGCCAAGGGGGAATACCTGGGCAAGTGAGGGTTTTTCCTTTTAGTCATCCAGGTAACAGAAGACTGCAGGATTAGGCACTTGTAAGCAGAGGGGTTTGTATTAGAAGTTAGATTTGTGTGAAATAAACTTTTTAAATTTTTCATTTCCATAGCATTTGAAAATTTTGTGCATCCAGCTCATACTTTATAGCGTTCATGTCACACAACAGTTACTATTTTTACATTACACTGTATTTCTAGTATTTTGGTAATTTCAGATATATAAAGTACAGTAGTATTTTCATTAAAATATTCATTGCAGCATACCAGTTTTCTCAATCTTCAAAACTTGGGAAGCAGTCTCCCTCTCCACCTCCAAGTCAGCCGCAGTTGCAGCCTGTGGGAGGGGACTTTGCAAGTGGTGGTTCAATTGGAGGTGAAAAAGAAGGTGCAGGAGAAGTATCTCTATCCATTGAAGAAACAAATAAGATAAGAGCAAAGTTAGGCTTGAAGCCTTTGAAGGTATGGTTCTCATAGATTCCTAATGTTTTGTTGATATAATTATCTCTCTCACTCTCTCAATCAGAAAATGTGACAAGGAAGAGAGGCAAAGAAATGGGAAATATTAAAATCATCCTGTTAACAGAAATGAAAGTAAAAATCAAGTTAGTTCTGAATTCTCATCATGTATGTTCTTGTGTTAAAAAGTAAGCAGTAAATTGTATTTTTAAAATGAAAAATATTTTTCCTTATAGAAATCAGTTATGTGACAAAAGCTGTATATACATCCTATTGAACTTTCAGGCACTCCACAGAAAGAGAAAAGATCCTCTAGTTTTATTTAGCATTGCTTGCATCCTTGTTCCATCAGCCCTCTAGTAACAGATCTGAGTTATTGTTTGTGTTGTTTAGATCAGCTTTAAGGTACTTTACAGTGCATAATCTGAATACTACTTTAGGCATACAGGCTTCTGTAATTGCTGCTCAGTAGGATTGATATATAAAACCAGGGCCTGGAGGAGACAAAGAACAGGTTTATATTCAGAAAGAAGTGAAGCAGAACAGTTTATAGTATGGGACACAAGAAGTGAAACAGAACTGTTGATAGCACATGATACACTTTGAATGTGAAACAAGAGAAGAATGACTGTCATTTTCAATACACAAAAGCACATTCTAAAATTAACTTAATACTGAGAGATGTATATTTAACCAATACAACTTGAGTAATTAGTCCATAACTAGTGAATGGATGAAAAAATAAGTACCTGCACTAAATTAAGGAAAGCTATTAAAACATTGAAAAAGATGGCTGACCCAAAGAAGTGTCACTTCATGTACCTGTGAACTGATGTATATAGGCACTTCCTGAACGCAAGACGGACAGAAGAGTTAAAGGCACTACAGTAAACCCCCCGGATTCGTGTTCTCACACTTTGCGGAATTTTCTTTGGAACCTATCTATAAATTATTCGCGGGAAAACTCGCCCATTTGCGGATTTTTTCTTAGAGCAATATTCTGTATTTTCATATTACTTTCGTGACTAAATACTGTACTGTACGTACATATACATTTTATGATAATGATTTACAGTATTAATTTTCAAATAATATATTAAGTTTAATAAGGTTAAATAATAACATTGAATAATAATAATAATTCTCTCTCTCTCTTCCCTTCTCAGCTCTCTCTCTCTCTCACTTACTGAGATGAGAGAAGTTTTATGCATATGTACTATGTATGTTTATTTGTTTTGTATGATAAATAGTTGATTTACTAATTTTCAAACATTAATATTAATGTAAACACAGCAAAATATCAATTCATTAAAGAAAATATAGTGACTTAGTAAAATTTTAGTTCAATCCCTGTTCTTTTTCTATATCCGACTTGAGGGAGGGATGAAGGCAAAACTGTCATCATTAAAAAAAAGGGTTAGTACCTGGCTGAAGAGTCTCTCTCTCTCTCTCTCTCTCTCTCTCTCTCTCTCTCTCTCTCTCTCTCTCTCTCTCTCTCTCTCTCTCTCTCTCTCTCAGATAAATTTTTTATGCATGTTTAACCCTTAAACGCCTGTTGGACGTTTTAAACGTCGTCCAAAATTGTCTGTCGAATGCCGAGTGGACGTTGCAAACGTCGACTGAAAATGCTTTTTTTAAATATTCGCGGAAAAATAATTGTAGGCCTAGTTTGCGGAAGATTTCAAATCCCGCGCCTCGGTGGATGCTGGGAGTTCACGGATCCAGCTGTTGTTTTGTTTCTGAGCGTCACCCAGACGCACATGCGCGAATTTCCCCCATCTCGCATCAGAGAGCATCAGAGCAGCACCTTGCGGGAGTGATATTTTGACGCAGACGTGTTTTGTTGAACTTTTGCGAGTGTTAGCGTATTCGTGCTGCAACAGAACGTTTGCAGAGATGTCACAAAGGCGTCAGGACTGTGAAAGGCGCATACTGCCTGTCGGAAGTGAGCGTGTGAGGCGAGTTTTAGACTGGGATGCTGGAGAAGGACCCAGCATCCAAAGTGAATTTTAACATTCGGTCAACTTTGACTCGACCGAATGATCGAAAAACGCATCCGTAAGCCATAATTATTACATTCGAGTAACAATCAATCATTTACCTTCATTTTGCAACAAATGGAAAGTCTCTAGCACAATATTTAGAATTTTGGTGAATTTTTGAAAAAAAAAATTTTTCTCCACTCCGCACGCGCGAACTCCGCTGAAAATCCTGTCATTTCTTGCGTCAGCTTGCCGTAATTTTTTCGCCGTTTCATATTATTCGTTACATAAAGTGTTATACATCAAAATGTGCGCAAATTCATGTAGAATACAACAAAAAATATATCATTCCTTTAGCTTTTCACAGTGTTTTAATATTTACATCGAAATCACGATAACTGACAAAATTTTAACATTCGGTCAACTTTGATTCGACCGAAATGATCGAAAAACGCATCCGTAAGCCATAATTATTACATTCGAGTAAAAATCAATCATTTACCTTCATTTTGCAACAAACGAAAAGTCTCTAGCACATTATTTAGATTTTTGGTGAATTTTTAAAAAAATTTCCTTCGCTCCACAAGCGCTGCGTATCCGCTGAAAATCCTAGCATTTCTACCGTCAGCTTGCTGTAATTTTTTTGCCGTTTCATATTATTCGTTACATAAAGTATTATACATCAAAATGTGCGAAATTTCATGTAGAATACAACAAAAAATATGTCATTCCTTTAGCTCTTCACAGTTTTTAATATTTTCGCGAAATCACGATAACTGACAAAATTTTAACATTCAGTCAACTTTGACTCGACCGAAATGATCGAAAAACGCATCCGTAAGCCATAATTATTACATTCGAGTAACAATCAATCATTTACCTTCATTTTGCAACAAACGGAAGGTCTTTAGCACAATATGTAGATTTTTGGTGAATTTTGAAAAAAAATTTCCTTCGCTCCACGCATGCGGACTCCGCTGAAAATCCTGTCATTTCTTGCGTCAGCTTGCCGTAATTTTTTCGACGTTTCATATTATTCGTTACATAAAGTGTTATACATCAAAATGTGCGCAATTTCATGTAGAATACAACAAAAAATATATCATTCCTTTAGCTCTTCACAGTTTTTTTATATTTACATCGAAATAACGATAAATAGAAAAAAATCAACCTTCGGTCAACTTTAACTCGATCGAAATGGTTCAAAAATGCAATTGTAAGCTAAAAACTTACAGCCTAGTAATATTCAATCAATTTCCTTCATTTTGGCACAATTGGAAAGTCTCTAGCACAATATTTTGATTTTTGGTGAATTTTTGAAAAAACTTTTTTTTACGTCCGCGCGTTACGAATTCATGCATCATTTTGTGATAATATTTTCTCTGTTTCTTTAATCGTTTTACAATATGTTATATACCAAAATCATTGCAATTTAGTGTACAATACAACTAAAAAAAATTAACTCATTAGCTTCAACCGTTTTCCTTACAGCTCGATTTGTATACAATTATATAAGTTTTTTTTTTTTCGCTGTCATATATTCCAATATTTATATATGATAATGATATTTTTTTTATTTCTGATGGTTGCATACTAAACTTCAGGCAGTGAGAAAAAAGGAGCCAAAAATGAACTCTTAATCTTGAAAATTAAGCGCGCTGTGATTTTTTGAAAAAAAATTTTTTTCAGCTTCGGCGCTACCTCTCGGAGGCCGCCGGCATACGGGAGACGTTTTTGAAAATAGGGCTTCGGCGTTAAAGGGTTAACATATATGGTTATTTGTTTTGTATACTGTAGTTTTATAGATAAACATGATGTTACTTTGTTATTCATTTTTTCATATTTTCCATGCTATAATTACAACATTTATGCATTTCTGTAGTAAATTATGTAAAATTTTAAAAGAAAACATATTGATTCCCAGTCTTCTCTGAAGCTTTGGAGTGAGGGGGTGGAGTTGTTATCTAACTGTCAATTTACCTTGACATATTGACCACGAAGGGTAGAAAATGTTGCCCTCTTGGTGGTCATATAAAATAGCTATAAAGGATACTGAAAATCTCTCTCTCTCTCGCCAAAGATACTCAGAATGTGAGAGATGAGCAGATAGACAGATAGAAAGGGGAAGTGGTTGATAGAAAGATACACTCTCTCTCTCTCTCTCTCTCTCTCTGTTATTGCTGGAAGGGTTAGAAGTATGTACGTATATATTTTTAAGGGTAAAATCTTTGAAATGATATTAATATCATTTCAAAGATAAATACAGTATTAGGATAATATTTTAAGATATATTTGATGTAGGATGCTAGTTTAAGGTATACATTTGGTATTTGAACTTTCAAGATAGGAAGTTATAAGCATTTTTAGAGGTGGGTGTTAACTATTTGTGGATTTTAACTTTATGGGGGATTGTGGTACGCATCCCCTGCGAATACAGGGGGTTTACTGTAAATGCTCTTTTGAGACCTTCCATAAAGTATTTAGTGAAATACTTAAACATTTTTTTTAAATGCAGATGTAAATTGTGAAAAAGCAGGTGACACAGGTGCATAGTTTATTGTGTGATTACAACATGGCAGGAACACAAAGTAACTCATCTGCCACCAGAGGACCAGCGGAGCCTGGATGCACAGACTGTTAGCTGGAGGATATGGTATATTCCGCAGTGTCATAAAGTTCATGCAGATTTACATAAGAATATTGTGTAGAATGGTAATGTTAAAGTTTATATTTTTCCCAACAGGTTGATAATGTTCCAAAGAAGGAAGATGAACCCAGCGAAGTAAATGAAGTGGGTGAAGATTTGAAAGATACTGAGGGGAAGAAAGTCACTGTTGCCGGAGAGCAGTTTGTACATAAGCCTGCAGAAAATTTAGCCCAGAAACTGCAGGTACAGTATTTGATACTTGAGTATTAGTTGAGAAAATGTCTTGATTTAGAGAATACTGTATTGGTGTTAGCTTAGCTAGGGAATTGTTTGCACTTTAACCATATTCAGAATACCACAGGGAATAATTATATGGCCTTGAACTTTGCATCATTATCGCTATCATTTTTAATTGAAAATAATGGAAACATAATTTGTAGTTTGTCATTGTCTCTTTTGTGATATTTAGCTAAGTTATAAGCAAAATTGTATGAAGATGAATGAGTCTCATATTTCTTCCCTAATTTTCCTTGTCTAATTGTAGTATTAACCGTTAAGGGATGGGCTAATTATGTATCATGCAACCCCCCCAGACTGGGCAAGCTTTAAGGTGGGCCAATTTAAGAAAAAATACATCAGTGGAAAGCGGAAGATATGCAAATGCACATGGTGTAAGAAAAAAAATTCTAAAAATTTTCCCCACCTTCCACGGGAAGTGGAAAGTGACTATTTACAACCCTTTGTGGGGCCTCTTTCACAAAACACTCGTAAATTTTACCCAGGGCCATTTCTAGCTTCGTGGGGCCCCTAGGCAAGATGCTGTTTGGGGGGCCCTAGATAGATAGGTAGGTGCTTCATATATCCTCGAGGGGTTTGTCAAACTGTAATGAAGCGATTCCTAGCGCTTTAGATGGTCTACTAAGATGCAAGAAACTATTACACTTCACATTTATTTATTTCACATCTATTTCAAAGTGCAAAGATAATAAAAAAAACCAACACTTAAAATAATGCTTAATTAACATCACAGTCACACACTTACCAGAAAAAACAACTAATAATTCACAGTAACAATGTATTGTCCTCAAAATGTGTCTGGCTTTTTTTATTTGCAAAGTCATTTTGTATTTGACACCTGTCACCTCATTTGATGATAATTATTGCAAGACCAGTGAGTCGATCCTGTCCCATGGAAGACCTTAGATAGGTCTTGATGAGCTTCAGCTTTGAGAAGCTCCTCTCTGCTGAGGCCACAGTCACAGGCAGAGTGCAGGCGATTCTCAGGGCAACCCACAGATTGGGATACAGTTCCTCCAAATGTTTTTTGTGGATAAAGGTGAGGAGCTGAAGAGCAGTCATGTCATCTGAGGGTAACCTTGGCAAGTTTTTGACTTCCACAGCCAGTTCCTTTCCATCAATGTCACTTTCATTTCCAGTGCCTAATGTCATGCAGAGGTTGTCACACTGGTTGCTCAATGCCTGATCATCCAGTTTTTGGAAATTGAGCAGCACTCCAAATCTGTCTCTCACTTCACCCAGTGTTTTAAACCTGTCAGTTAAGGATTCAATGGCTGTGTCAACAACAACATTAAAGAATGTTGCTTCTAGCCTCTTCATGGCATCTGCATTGATCCTTCTCCTGCTTCATAATCTGTATCTTTTACAGCCTTCCTTTTCTTTCTGGTCTTTTTCTTGAACGGCAAGTCCATATTTTCATCTGACTTGGTTAGGTATGATGATGAAATATTAGTGCGCTGGAAGCCAAGACAGGTATCTAAGTGACTGGCCTTATAGCCTGCATTATAATTAGCAACTGCTTGTGCAGCAGCAACGTCCAGCATCTGTTTGGTAATATTTTTATGTTTTGGACAATATCTCCACAGTCTTGAGTGGAGAGACTCATTTCTGTTCTCTTGTGCCAGGACCCATCAAATGAGACATCCAATATGTAATAAGTCTCTCCTAGGTGCAATACCATTTTTATCAATATAATGATTGACAAGTTCTATGGTATTTATAAGTAAACTTCTCACTTTTGCTACAACCAATTCAGTAATGTGTTGAGCATATCTTCCGTAAGTTTTATTACTAATTTTCCCTAAACTCAAGCACCCAATCACTTTTGAAAACCCATTGTAGCCTAACCCCAACAACATTGTTACATAAACAACCATAGAAGTTAAAGGTAAAATGCTTGATTTACATATATCATTGTCATCATCATTTATAATAATTTCACACCCTCTGCACATAAAAATGGAACAGTCAAGTATTTTTCACGTCAATATCAGAATTTTCACGTCAATATGGACAGGCCATTTTTCTAAACACACCTTCAATATAATCACATTTCATAATACAGTACTTCCCACTGGTTGCATCAACAGGCTTTCCACTGAATACGATTTATGTTCTAAAGAAGAACGTTTTATGGATGGACTTTCACAGGATTTTCTTTTCAGTTTCAAGTTTTTGCCTGAATGCTTCACCTGCTAAATGTGCACCCTTTCTGTTGTTTCACTTGTTTCCCTGGCCTAGGCATCTTGGAACAACTGTATAACGAATCGAACTAAGTAGTATCACCTGGAAAAGTGAAGGAATATAATAAAATCCTTGAATTCAGTCATTCATGGTTCCTCAGACTAAATGTAAACAAACTCTCATCAGTCTCATGGAGACATTGATTTGAAACGACGTGCGATACAAAATAGTTGCTTGGCAACTACCCGCCTTTGGTATGAAATGACTCGAGGACAAACGTTTATCTATCCGAGAAACATAAACATGGCAAGAAACCACGAAAGAATTAGAAAATCCGAAAGTAATAAAGAAATTGCGATCTGTAATGTTTTGACAGAAGTCAAGAACGACCACGTGGCATTTAAATGGAGTGTGGTATTTTAACATGAGCGTGAGCAAACGCGCTAAAACCCACCGAAACTGAAAGTACAGTGTCTATAGTATACTATGGGTTGCTTATCTAGATTTCGGTTTGACGACCATTTTTACCTAAAATATAGGGTTTAGGGTCCCTTAACGGGAATGATGGGTCTAACTAATTATATAGCACAGAAATCTGTAGTGTCAACAATTGCAATTAATTACACAAATGTTAATAAATGAAAATTGTCATAGGTATACATATAATATAAGGTGCACATGAAAAAATCTTAAATTTTCAAATTTTAAATTTGAAAATTAAAAATTTTCAAAGGGAATCGGGGGCCCCTGAGTGGCTTGGGAAATTTAAATTTTTCAAGCTACCCCGGGGCCCCCCTGGTGGCTTGGGGGCCCTAGGCAGTCGCCTAGTCCACCTATAGCTAGAAATGGCACTGATTTTACCAAGTTATACATGTTTTTTCTAATAATTTAGTTTATTTTATTTTGTAAATTATAATTACAGCTCACACAAAATCATAACAGAAAGGAAATAAAATCAGTAATATTCTGAGCATTTATTGTAAGATATGTACGTAAATTTACTGAGATTGGGACATGCAGTAACTTTTTTGGGATTTATACATGTTTTTTCTAATATTTCTTTGCAAAATTACAATTATAACTGACATCATATCATCAAAGATAAGAACTAAAACTAACAGCAATCCCTGGGTATATTTATGAGCAAATAAATAAAAAGATGTCATGGGAGAGAAAGGAGCAAGACATTCCCCCTTCAAGGCAAGAACAATACTAAATTCCATGAGACACCCATGACTAAGCTGAGCTGAATTCTTTAGTTGCCACAATTCATTTATGGGCCATCGAAGTATTGGAAACTTTCCCGCTCAATACAGCCAAATCGAATGGTGCGTAATATTAATATTTCTCAGAGGAGATCCGTTCACCACCCAAAACCTGTTTTAGATCCTCTATTGAGGGGATATGTCCATTAAAGGTTAAGTCAGAAGTTAGTATTAAAAATAAATGTACTAAAAGTGCTAAAAGTGTTACTAAAATTCCTGCCTCTAAATAAATTCACTAGCAATTATTTCTGCCATCATGATTGGAAACTTTTAGTTGGTAAATCATTGTAAACTCCAGTCCAAGGAATTTTATGGTAAAGACATGGTACCTAGGGTACTATACAGTTTTAGGATTGTTGTATACTTATTCAAAATAATTCTGCAAGTCTCTCCCTGTAGAACTCATTTACCGGACAGGGAATTGCATTTTTATCTGTAGATTATTATTATTATTAATCATATGGATATCATTATAGTAAAGAACGGCAAGAAAAAACTTCTTTAAGAAAAGTCTACAAAACATTTTGAAAAATTTGCCTTTATTTTTCCAGGAAGAAGAGTCAAGGATACTCAAGTTTGAGTTCAAAAATCAAGCATGGTTACTAGCAAATATTTAACATTTATTATCAAGATTACTTGCAGAATAACTGTTGTTGAAAACACATTGATATAAGAAGAAAACATCTTTTACAAAATTTTGTAATGGAACATACAGTAGGCTAGTCATACATGGGCAGGATGTCAGCCAACTTGCATAGATAAAATTGAAATCGGGCATATGCACAGTGTTGATTATTAATTTGCACAAGGATATCAGTTTAAGTAACTGGCAAAAGATTACACACAAAATCTAACAGATGTGTAACAGTAATTTTCTTTATTTGACAATAGTACTCAAAATATATTTTTATTTTGTATCTAGCATGTTTTACAGAAATATCCAAAGTAAATTAGGTTAAATGATTTAAAAATATAAAAAAATAAACTTCATTATGATACCCTTCATAAAAAGTTATATGACATTATGCATAAAAAATTCTACATGTATCAGTATTGTAATTGTTACAAAGATTAATAGTTTCCTCTCACAGATCTGTGTCTACAATAGCACTTAGGTGAAAGCAATAACTTTTAAAAAAGTTTATAGTAACTTCTTTCAGTTTAGTAAGATATAGCTACAGCATCTTGTAAAACAAAAAATATTCTTGAAAAGGGGAAGTCATTTAAAGATGTTTACTTGCATTAGGTTTGATTTTATTAGCATGTTTGCATGCCAATTTGTATGGTACACTTAAAAAATGAATACAAAGACCATCTTTTCAGCATGATGCCACAACCTGATTTTCCAAAAAGCAAGTAAAGCAAATAAAATTGCTAGCTGTGAGAATGTATGTCTGTTGTCAGAAATGAGTCTGAATCCACTCCCCTTGTCTTGACATAGTTAGGTTCTAAAGACCATGTCTTTTGGACTGGTAGGCATCTCTCCGAAGGTATCATGGAGGGCATATCCTTCGGAGTGATTACAGCGTGCTTAGTCTTTCCCACTGTCTCTGCCCCATACTGCAGACAGCTTATGGTCATGATTAGTTCTTGTCTTATATTGTGTAGGTGAGTTATAACAGAGTATCCTGTTTGAGAGCTGTAGTTAGTGGTTGCAACTCCCTCTGCATTTTTTAGAATAGAGAGGAGGATGGAGATAGGTAGCAATTGTACTTACTGATCTATTTTCATTATACTTTAAATGTTATTAACAAGTTCCTCTAATTCTGGTGTGCAGTTCTTTGGTTATTGCAAGCTGTCTGCCAGTATGACAATACCTTGCTCTAATTAGTGAGTTTGTGTCAGACAAAAGGTTTATATACCTTATAGGAATAAACTGCAAATTTTCTTGTAAATTGCATTTTTCCTACTTACATAAACCTCCTTTCTTGTAGTGAATGCCCCACCTCTAACCAGCCCTACACTTGTTCCCCATAGCTGAAGGAAAATTGAGAGATCCGTTAGGGATTACCATGCATACCTGTAACTAACAAGTTTCCAGTCCCAATAACTGAACTAGCTTGCTCTTTGAAGATACTTTTATATAAGATGAAGGTTTGCAGAAAATGCAGTTCACTTTATAGCAAAAAATTGCAGTTTTTCTCCTAGATTTCCATATAACCTTGCATGGTACCAGTTTTAAGTCTACAGAATATTTTTACATGTATTCATTGAAGATGTTCATCCATATTCATTTTCTCTCTTTTAATCTTTTGTCAGGTTGAAAAGCTAAGGGAAAAAATTGCTGCTCAGAGAGAAAAACGTCGTATCAAGGAGAAACTGAAGAAGGTTAAGACACTTGGTGAATCTGACAGTGAAGAGGAATCAGCATCTGCTTGGGTGAATAAGTCCCGTAAACTTAGCAAAGAGAAAGCTCTGGCTGAACAAAAGGTAAAGTTTTCAGGTGGTGGCCAGTAATGAAATTTACAAATGGTGAATAGGAATTTACCTTTATGAATTTAGTAGTACAGCACAGCACAGCACTTGTAATTACATCTAAGAAAGGCATACAGTAAAAATATTTGAATTTTTATATCTTGTAACAGAGTACTGTAATAAGAATTTACCACTGTTTTACAACAAAGCTATCAATTGTGGCCCAGGTGACCCAAGAAATACATTCTTATGTCTTGTAGACATGAGAATGAGAAAAACTAAGAGTGGCCATTCACTCATACTTGACTTCAGCCCATCAGTAGGTAATAACTACACTCCTCATTGTTCATGTGTCTGTTGTGTTGCCAGTGCAGCTATGAGGATATCCCCAACTTTTGCATTCACAGTTTGATAAAATCTATATTATTGTTCATATTGATTTACCAATTTCAGTATATCATGATATTAGTTCCTTTGTCTATGTTTTCTTCGAACATGTTTGTTAATGACCACCATTACCTAAAAAAAATGTAATAATCACATTTACCAAAGGCATGGTGTAGTGTGCTTCTTTTTATAGTATCTTGACTTTATTTTTGCATTGTGTATGCAAATTTTGCTCTTTTCTTGCTATTTGTATATAATTCAGTCACTATTGAATGAGGTGGAGCGTAGTTAGTGCTAAGAGGTGAGTTCATCAGGTCACCCTCTTAATTGTTGTATGAAAATTACTGATGTTAGCATTGATTCACTTATCTTCTGTTCTTATAATCGTGTTTTATGTTTATCTGTTAATGTGGGAGAATAGTATGTGATAGTATCAGTTAGGTTCCTTTGGGCACTGGAAGTTGGAAGACCCAAGCCTGCTTGGATGAGGGCTATGAGATGGGAGGCTGGAGATCTGTAGCAGATAAAAACACAGGAAAGACACGAGTTGTAGAATTTTAGAGGCCCTTTACATTGCAAGCCATTGGGATGATGATAATGAATTGTATTTCTGCCAGATATCAGTTATGTGTTGCTCTGCTGCCTAGAATTGGTATCAGTAATGTTTTCTTGTCTTTGTGCAATATATGTACAGTAACTGTTTCTAGTTATATTGTATGCACTGTAACTGTGTCTAGTTATATTGTGTTACTGCTAATGTATTGCTTGATTATTGGAATAATAAAAGGATTTTGACAAAGGAAAAATCTATTTCTGGGGAGGGGCCCGTGTCACCCGGTGAAATAATCCATTCAGCACTTATTTCTAGGTAATTCCATTGCTAGATACCAGAGAAAAGCTAAATGTAAAGCTGGGGTTACTACCCCAGAGCGAGCTCAAGAAATGGAGTCGTATATGGTAAAGGGTGAGATTGTCACAATCACGGGACCCTGCCCTATAAAGATTCCCAATGTCAAAAGTCCCAACGAGAGGTGTCGATACAAGCCCAAGCACTACTCATGGACTGTACACAAGGCAACACTAGTCGCATTCCATTGTAGCACGCGATTTCGTTCACACGTAATTTCGTTGTGATCCTTATTTTGTGCTCTATTTTGGCATTTTTATGGCATCCTCATGCAAGGTTCTTCTTCAACAACTTGAGTACCAGTGTTTTATTGTTTTTAGGCGATTGAGGCTCCTTATTTTCCTTTAGTTTAATAATTAAAGGGATTTATAACGCCCGTCGATCTCCTCCCACGGCGTCTCTTGACCTCTCTTGGTCTTGGGTCGGCATGTTTGTTTTGTGTTATTTATTAGTATACCTTTTTGTTTGGGATATTTCCCCAATTAATGATTCCTAACTTTAGTGGGTTTGATTAATTTTATGTTTGTTATGTACCCCTTTACTACGAGAAGTGCTGTTTAGCGTTTAGGCTACGAGCTACCCCCTCGGGCCCATTCGCTTTTTATCATGGCTTCATTACAAGAGTGATGTTTAGCGTTTGGGCCTCCCCCCTGGTGTCGGAATAGTCCTTAGACGGAGCGTCATTCAGGTAGTCTTGTGACCTTTTCCTGGACCTGGAAGTAGGTCTGTTTGCAACCCAATTCAGCCACAAACTATCAAGCTGTCACGACTGGTATAAACTCAGCCTGCATCAGCCCCCTCAAAGTTCTGATGCCCTGGCTTTGTGGTCTTTGTGAATCTTACAGTTTAGGAGGAAACTGATATTGGTCCTGTTATTACTGGTTTCCTAAAATCAGTCAAGGGATCCTGCTCTACTGCAGTATGGTTCTGCAGTTAAGTAACTAGCACTCTTCACATAGTTTTCGAAGCTACAGTAATGATGCGCCGCATTGGCCCCGAGAAAGTGTTTTGTTGGAACCAGACTCACAGGCTCTTAACTTTCATCCCTAAGGTCTGTGTGTTCGTCTGAGACCAGTACTCCGTCCACATTCGGTTTCCTGGTCTTTGAGTAATGTATCGGAGTTAGCTTCGTAACCAACAATCATCTTGTTCTTACCTTTCCTTGTTGGGGAAGACCCAAAATTTTTAATCAGCTTAGCTTCTAGTGTTAGTTTTCCTGTACTGTCTGCCCTGTCTAGCGGAACCAATCATTTTGGTTTCCCTCATCAGGGTAGTGTTGCGAATTCCTCACCCTAACTTTCTATCTACAGTTGAAAATCCTCAGTTTCGGTGGTCACCTTGGAAAGTACTCCCCTTTTACAAGGTCTGTTTCTGTGCCCAGTTTTCTCCTTACAGGCTTTTTTAGACAGGACCTCGCAATTTTGTCAGATCCTCTCTTTTTAAAAAAGGGGGGGTACTGTCATTGTGTCCGCTATTAGGCAGAAAGTATTTTCTTAATACAAGCCTATTCAGGTTCAATTCTAAGCTCATGATCTTAGACGGTGACCACTTACATTATTTTCATTACATGAATTTAGAGGACCTTACTAATGTTCAGGGTAGAATTCTCCTAGTTTTCAACGTCTCTATTTAAGTCTTTAATAGCATAAGAATGATGTTTATTTCTCTGTTATTATTTCACCGGCTGACAAGGGACCCCGATCCAGAAAAAGGATTTTGACAAAGGAAAATCTATTTCTGGGGGGCCCGTGAAACACCCGGTGACCCACCCCTGTTTTTCATTCTCTCTCTCCATGGTAAACATCATTCTAGTGGGGTGGGTGCTAACACAGGAATGGTTGGGAATAAGACAGTACAAGAGAGTGTAAAAATTGAGAAAGTTATGGTTATTTCCTTTAAATGTCATTTAACACCAATGGCAAAGTATTTGCAGCACTATAGTGTACTGATGAAAATTTTGTACAATCTTCTTTACTGATACATTTCAGTTTGCTATTTCAATTTGCTTAAACTTCTAAGAAGAGGTTAAAACAAACAAGCTAATAGTTGATGAAGATTTTTAATGTTGTAACCACTTGGCATCAGTTGGCCAAGTATTTTTGATCTTGTTGGCATTTTTCCATGAGGATTGTAGATCAGTGTAACCTTAGATAGCTCTTGCTCGTGTCATTGCTAGAAAATTGACTTCACGGAAAGTATGAATGTTTTTAAGTTTGCTCTTATACTTAGATGTACAGTTTTATGCCATTATTTCTACCTTAGATAAAGTCTTTCCTTGCATCTGCCTTGAAATTAATATCCTGTTTAATATATTCCAGAGTAAAATGTTGGAAGAATTGGATGCTCAGTTTGGTATAGGAGCACTGGTAGAACAAGACATGACTGAAGAAAAGATTAAAAAATACAGCCGAAAGGAACTTTCAGGATTGCGTGTGGAACATGATGTTTCCAGGTACGTGAGAATTGTTTAGATTTACTTTATTGAGCTAATTTGACATTTTGAGTGATAACCAACATTTGAACCAGTGAAAGATTTATGACTGATTTATGACCTATAACTGCTGAGTAAATTAGTTGTGCTGTTGTTGACCTGATTTTGGGACTATATTTCTGCAGCGATCAAAATTAATTACCTATTCATTCAACATACTATTGATACCCTTAGTGTTTGATGGTTATTTTCTTTGCTTGCTGTTCCTCCCCCACTAAGCAATCTAATTTCAGTCAGTTACATTCATAGACTCGAGAGTTTGCCTCAGATCTGTTCTTAAAGAAGGGATAAAAGCTGGATCTTTCAGGTCTTAATCATCATTCTTGGCCATATCTAGACCACACAAAAAGTGAGGCAGGTGATTTATAGTCCAAGGCACTACTGATGTCTGTTAGACTAAAAGTTCACTGTCTGAGAACATTCAAAAGACAGTGAATGTGGACTGAACTGAGTGATGGGTTTGTATGAAAAACTAATTTTGTTTTATTAAAAATTAAGTTGTGTTTATTTTCAGATTTGATGAAGGAAGAACAACTATTCTTACTCTAAAGGACAGCAATATCCTTGATAATGAAGAAGATACCTTGGTTAATGTCAACATAATTGATGATGAACGTGTTGAAAAGGTATGTGTTGGAGACTCTTTGTATTCATACTATGACTGATGTAAGAAAACTTTTCATGCTCTCAAATTCATTGATGTTTTAAAAGCAATAAAAAATATGTAAATTTTGTTATTGGCATAAGTAATTCAGGTAGCTACAGTTGAAGGATTAACATTCTTTATGTCATGTAAATTACATGTATGTATTTTTGATAAAATTTGTAACTGTTATAATTAGCCTTTTGTATTTTACCAAATTAGAGCCCAGATGCTTTAGTTCCCTGTTGCAATGAGAACATAAAATGGCAGTTAGCCAGAGGGCTTGTTTGTCTGTGAGCATACCAACCTGTCTGAGCCATCTTCCTGCATTCTTCATGTGTCTGGCCAGCTATTGCCCCATACACTTACTTTAATCTTGAATTATTTATTTATGAGAATTGTCATCCTTATATATTTTCCTTCCTGATGTGTGTGTCTGCTCTTTATGAAGGATAAGAGTTTGGTGTGGATTCTTTATTTTTTTTCCCCCTCTGTGGATGGTGTCCCTGGATGATAGAATAATAAAGAAAATTTGTTCCGACACGATATACAAACCGTTGGTCCTTTACATTAGGAATTACTTTCAGCATAGGCTGGAAATGGCCGTTAAACTCTTGAACAAGGTGGTTAGGCAGTAACTACGCCAGGTAGGCGGGAGTACCCGCCTGCCTGCCTGCCCGGATGTAAACATTCCAGTTTGCTTTCAGCCGTCATGCGTTGCAGATGTGTTTTTGGTTCTCTCTACCTGACTATCGTTAAGCTCTTATTATCCCGGTGGGATCTTTCTGTATTTTGTTTATATATACAGGTAGTGCTCGAGTTACGATGGGGTTAGGTTCCAAAACACCGATCGTTTGTTGAAATAATCGTAACTCAAATATAGCCTAGCCTACACTAGGGTAATCAGTACCATGTATACATATATGGTAGCCTAGCCTACACTACACCGTATACTCTATACATATACAGTATAGTAATTATTGTCAGCTAATTCTGCAGGTTCAATGCAGATTGACTATGATAATTCAGTATAAAGAGAAGTTGAATAAAACTAACAAGAGGTAGGATAGCGTACAGTATGGTAATCGTATACGTAAACAGTAGCTAGTCTACAGTATATTCTATACATATATGGTAGAGTAGTAATTATTAATACCAGCTAATTCTGCAGAATCAATGCAGATTGACTTATGATAATTCAGTATAAAAAGAAATTGAATAACAAGAAAAAGAATCAGACTGTACTGTAAGGGGTACTCACCAAGATCCGGTCCGTCATCGGCACACGTGAAGGGTGTCAGGCTGTTCATGGCTACGTATAACTAAAAATCGGAAGAGGAGGAGGATGATAAAGCTGCAGGATCATCAACTCGCTCCTCTTCAGATAGTATTTCTTCTTCTGTTAGTTCAGGTGTTTCAAAATTAAGAGATGAAGGGGGTCGAAGCTCAAATGTCAGGGTAGGGGTGCGGGTGGGGGTAGGGGAGGCGGAAGACGATGCCACTGGAGTCATTCTCTTAAAGAAGTGTTCCAACGTCGGTTGCATAGTGCACTTTTTTTGTTCTTTGTAAATGACTTGGTAACATGCAACAGCGTCTTGATGTGCTCTCTTAACTTCAGCAAACCGTTCCATGTTCCCATCCACTTCACTCAAAAGTTTCAGTCCATGTTCAAATGAGGCAAAAACCTCTGCCAGTGCTTTTGTCGTAAACTTTCGCTCTGGCTCTTCTTCAATTTCTTCTTCCTTGTCTGCTCTTTTTCTTTCTTCTGCAAGCGCAATTAAATCTTCTGCCGTTAGCTCTACATCTTGCACATCTAAAAGATCTTGGGCATCTTCCTCATCAACTTCTAAATCTAAACTTCTCCCAAGTGTCAAGATCTTTTTATTGATTTCCACAACTTCTTCATCTTTATTGAAACCTTTAAATGAGTTCACACACACTTGTAGCAGATTTTTCCAAACCCCATTCATACATTCTTTCTTTACCTCCTTCCACGCCTTTCCAATGTTCATAATGGAGTTCAGAACACTGAATTCTTTCCAGAAAGTTCTGAGATCTTTCTCCTCATTATCAGTAGCCTGAACAGCCTGAGCAAATGTGTTCCGAAGATAATAGGCCTTGAACGTAGCCACAGCGCCCTGATCCATGGGTTGTATGAGAGAAGTTGTGTTTGGTGGCAGAAACACAACTTTTACGTTCTCGTTAATATCTCCGATGTTCTGAGGGTGGCCGGGAGCATTGTCTAGAATCAGCAGAATTTTGAAGGGGATTTTGTTTTCCCTACAATAATCTTTCACTTCTGGAATAAAGCAAAGCACAAACCAGTCTTTGAAAGCATTGCAGTCAACCATGCTTTCTTATTATGACGGTAATGCACAGGAAGCGTATGCTTGTCGATTCTCTTTAATGCCCTTGGATTTTCGGAGTGATAAACCATGAGTGGCTTAAGTTTATACCCAGCCACATTTCCCCCAAGCAGAAGAGTCAGTCGATCTTTGTATGCCTTAAACCCAGGCATCATTGTTGCTTCTTTCTGGATGTAGGACCGTTGAGGCGTACGCTTCCAATACAGTCCCGTTTTGTCGACATTAAAGATCTGCTCCGGCAAGTACCCTTCATCAATGACGATCTTTTGCAAAACATCCTTGAATTTAGCGGCTCCTTCGGCGTCAGCACTTGCTGCTTTACCGCTAATTTTCACACTATGAAAATTATGACGGTTCTTGAAGCGATGAAACATCCAGCACTTGCTACAAAACTTCTGTTGTGGTTATCATCATAGTTTTTCTTCAGTTCATCGAAAAGCATGTGAGCCTTTGTTTGAATGGTTAAGAGACCGAGTGGCATACGTTTCTGTATCTGTTCCTCCATCCACGTGACCAGTAACTGCTCCATTTCTTCCAAAGGTCCTATCCTCTTCTTTGAAATAAGTGTCGAATGAACTGAAGCAGATGCCCTTATAGCGTTCATTATCTTTTTCTCGTCTTTAAGGATGGTGGATACTGTTGACTGAGATAGATGCTCGTCAAATGCGATTACCATGACTGGCTTTCCAGTGGCACGCTCGTTGATAATTTTCATTTTCTGCTCCAGAGTGATAGACTGCCTCTTCTTTTTCGCACTACCAGCACAAGACACACTTGGGTGTTTGGCAGACATAGTGATACAAACTTGAGTTTTAGAGTTTGGTGTATTTACAAAAGCACAAAAATCGCAAACGAACACTGACCTATTTTAACTTCCGGCACAATGAGAGCAAGTGAGGTCAGCTCATTGAATTAATGTACCTATTCCAGCCTCTCGGGCCAACGTATCGTACACTGTACGCTGCCTGATTTTATGTTGTTGCCTGTGCCAGTCGCCCGCGAAATTTAAAAATACGTATTTTCAAAATATTGTCGTATCGCTATTAATTGCTAACCCCATCGTAAAAGGGAATTATTGTAAGTCGAATCATCGTAACTCAAGCACTACCTGTACGTGTGTTTCATATTATTAATACTAACCCATGATTTTTGATAACCTTGCATAAGCCGTCGTTCCCTGCGCTGTCTCTTGGGTTTGACAGCCAAGGGCGTAATTTGAGAAGCGTAACCAAGTGGTAATGCTTCTCTTCCAGCAGCCCTTTATGTAGATACTAAGGCGCCCCTGTACATTTGGAGATATTAGATTGGGACGTAATATCTTCGCTCCCCTACATTGATTGGGATGTAAGAGTTCGCTTCCCTTCTTGGGCTTCTGCCCTCCATGTATAAGGTGCATCACTACTTCCTTCCTACTTATGCTGAGTGTTGCTTCGCTGCCTGTGCTTGGAGAACTAGGGGCGGGTGGAAAGCTGCGGGCGTCGTCGGTAAGTTCCGCTTCCACGGTGCCCTTGGTGGCCTCCCCTCTGTCCTTTTTCTCTTCCCGTAGGTTCTTCCTTCTCCCCTTAGTAGATCTCACTCCTTCGCCCTCTTCGCTCACTTGTCAGGCAAAGACCACAGGGGCGGGGAGCGATCAGGCGACCTCTTCTAGAGTACCTCCTCTCACTGAGTAGGGCAGTTCCCCTTGTAGCGAGAGGAGTCTCCCTCTACTAATCATCTTTGCTTTTTCTTTCAGGTTGACAGTGAGCATCACAGACACAGCAGTAGTTGGCTGGATATCTCAGAGGATATCACGCATGAAGCAGTCCCGACGCTCATTTAGTGTTGCTTCGGGATCGACCACAGTACCTGATTGGATGACATAGTTCCACATCGGGATCATTCTGACTGTGTTCCCGCCGATGTGGATCGATTGCTGTCATTGCTGGTCTTCATGTATGCTGTTGCACTGCCTCTGGCGTATCTGTGGTCCATCTGCTCCTGCTGTTCCCTGTGTTATGCTCTTGTTAACTCGACGACAGTCTCTGGGCTGCTCTTCCTGGTCTCCTGCCTCAGCTGCCCTGATCGTTCCTGTCGCTGCTGGTGACTTTCATGTGACATTTCTGTCCATTGCAGTAGTTCCTGCTGGTTGTTCCAAGAGGGCCGAGATGGACAGAGAGAGCTCCGAATGAACTTTTTAGGAGTTCAGCTGCCTGGCGTGCTTTGGGTGTCGGTTCCCCGATTCTCTTGTCGTATAACCAGGTAGCCGAGGAGGGTTTCATGGGATCTGTCAAAGTCTCCCTCCAAGAGGAGAGGTACAGGAGTTTCACGCTTCGGAAACAGCGAGGGTCTTCCTCTTCAAGTTGCGATCGCCCTCGTGTTTTCAGAGAACTTTGTGCTGGCGAATCGGCGCGAGGATCCCCGGGACAGGACCGCGGCTCCCCAAATAAATAATCTTCATCACTCACAACCCTTGCAGTTCTCGAGGGGCCGAGAGTGTCGGCGACCGCCGCGGTCCTGGCTTCCGAGAGCATTCTTGACCTGATGAATTTTTTCTTCGAAGGAGTTAATTCAAGTCGAGACACCAAGCTTCTCCCCTGCCTCGACAGAATATTAATTCTTCTTGCCTCGACAGAATATTAATTCTTCTTGCCTCGAAGAGTCTTGCCGACTGCAGTTTTTTGGGCAATTCTGGTGCTACGAAGAAGGACTTTGTCCCAATTCAGATCTCCGGTTTTGTAAGTCCCGAGTTGGCTCGACCCTTAGGAACAAACTTTTACTTGGTTCTGCCTTTCTCTTTCAGAGATTTGCCAGATACTTCGGTAATCAAGGTTCGTACCAGGGCACTGCCTTGTCCTTTGGACAACGGCCAAGACCTTTGGGTTTTAGTCATCTCACCTCGACCTTGAGTTCAAGCCAGCCCCCCTCAACTCCTTAGCTAAGAAGTCCCAGGCTTCAGAAGAAGATTGCAGAACACATAGGCCTCTTCTTCCCTTCTAGGGAAGAAAGGAAGAGAGAAAAGAAGTATTGACTGGAAAGAAGTTCTCCTACTGCTGATGCTTGGATGAAATGATACTTATCGAGTCTCTGGAACTGGCAGCGACATTGCCGAGACCTGGGAATGGATTCCTTCAGGAGAAGTATCCATTTCCCTTAGGTCTCGGCAATTCTTTTCATCGAACTTCCATCCCGCCTCCTCTCCCGTGCTCCCAATTCAGGAAATGCCAGCCCAGCTAGAGCTAATTGTCTCGGTACCCTGTCATCTTGCAGAAGCTTCCCCACGGTGGAGAATGGAAGTCTGCTTCCATTCCTCCGTCCTTCTTTCCTCTTCGAAGTATGAGGAAGGAGTTAGGCTAATGCTTGATTGAAGGAACCTTTGAATATGCTTGCATACTCCCCTCACATCTTGTGTCTACTTACGGATTCACCTATTGAGGAATAGGCGCACACTGGTAAGACCTTGTCTTGAAGGTGTGTGACCGAGATGATTAGTTTTGTGACACTCACTGGTTTCGTTGAACAACAAAACCACAGTAGTGGCATTTGTCGACAAACAGGAGGTAATCGTTTTTTCCTCCTGTTTCATCTATCGACATTTGCAGGTACTCGAGTGTTCTATTGCACACTCGACAGCTCAATTAACCAGATGCATTCCCGGTGGGGATGTATTGGTAGGCAAGCCTGGCCTCAGGTTTGAGTGATCGGGACGGAACGTGCTGCTCACTCTTTTCTTCACGAAGATTCATGCAGAGACTGCTTGACTGAGAAATCCCTACCGTCCTTTTGTTGCCTCCCTGCACAACAAGTTGGTAGTTTTTCTCACTTATTCATACCAGACCAGGGGCCGCTACGGTGAGGCATGCTATCTTTTTTGGAGAAAACTCGATATCTACATTTTTTCCCTCCGTATTTGTCTGTTTCGCTAGGGGTTCACAAGCATTGTTCACCCCGAATTACTTTGCCTTCATCCAACCTGATAACCAAGGCATCGAGAAGAGTTCTGCTTGACCCAGCCTCCTGTAGCAGCTACACAAGAAGCGGTTCTTGAGGCAGTGCATCCCTGTGTGTTCAGGACTGGGAGACCTTCCAGCTTTCCTACAACACTGTCCCGGGGACTGGATCCGTCTTCGCTGATGGTGTCGTTGATGCAACTCCTCCTCGGGTCAGAGTCGCTCTTCAAGTCTGGACTTCCTCGTCTTCTCCACCGAGGGTTGCTCCTCTCCCTTTCATTTATGGAGAACGTAGGCCCTTGCGACCTGGTCTTCTATCTGAAGTAGCCTTCATATCCTCAGTCGAGAGTTAGCCATGGACGAGAAGATTCTTTGGTCGTGCTGTCCCAGGGAACTGTTCCCTGGGTGGCATGTGACTCTTGTTTAGGGTTCCTGTCCGTGCTCTGCACGCGCCTTATGAGAGTCATCGGATAGAGATGTGCCCTCTTAGGACCATATCTCATCTTACTCCAGCCTTGGCGTAGAAGATGGAAGAACAGGGATGGGGATCATACCTCTACTCCTTCTTGGATGTCATAAGTGGACTCCGAATCCATTGGCATCTACTGTCGGGTTCGAGCCCTTCTTGTTCCCCTCCTCCTTGGACTTTGTGTCGATGATCCAGATCATTCGTTACTTTGTCCTATTAGGGAGCTGTGGTACTTTCCGAAAGGCTCGACATTCCTAAGCTGGATGTCGTCAACGTTTTTGCTAGTACTCTCTCTCCCAAGGAAGAAGTGTTTAAGGACACATCTTCCTCTTGGCTCCATGAAGCGATCAAAGGAGGTACTCAGCAGCTGACGACGACAATACTGGTACCTTCCACCCGAGAGCTCACGAAGTCGATGGCTTGATCCATCCCTCGCATTCCGGAAGTTTCTGTCAGTCTGGAAGCAAGACGTGGCCTCATAGACCACACTCTTGTCTTCCTATGGTCTTGCACACAGGCCCTTGGAATCTTTTTTCCTTGGCCCTGTGGTGGCTGCACAACAAGTTGTGTTGTCTTACCCGGCTCCTTCAAGAGGATGAGTAGCATCTCGCCTAAGGTGTTGGTTCTGGAAGTGAGAAGGATTCCGGGAGTGACTGGCCTCGCTTCCTCCTCCTTCCCCGTCCTCCAACTTCTCCTTAGGGATGAGAATAGGACTCGAACCAGTAGCTGCTGGAACTGGCGCTGATGCGGTAAGACTACACATCGAGCACCCGTTCTATTTTTCTTATAGAATCATAGAAGCAATCCCGTTCCTTCCTTTAGCAAGGGGAGGAAGGAGAGACTGGCAATAAGGGAACCCTGTCTCGGCTTTTCCTTACTGCCTTCGACTCTAGATCCTTCCAGCCTATTTCGTAGGAGTTACGTTTCCTCACTCATGCGAAAAGGTCCAGTATCTGACATTTGATCTTGCAGTTCCTACACTCCAATCAATATGTCAGAGGCACAGTACTCCTCCTCGCTCTTTTGAACAGGAGGAGTAGCCCAGGTGTGCAGAACTCCAGTCAGTTCAGGAGACTCCCTCAGATTCGTCCCTCCAACCAGTGAGTCTTCCTAATGTAAAGGACCGACGGTTTGTATGTTGTGTCGGAACAAATCAAAATTTTTGAAAGTAAATTGTATTTTTTGTGACTATACAAACCTGAGGTCCTTTACATTACGTACTATGCCCACCTCATGCCACCCCTCAATCTGAACCTGGACTGAAAGGCAAACTGGAATGTTTACATCCGGGCAGGCGGGTATTCCCGCCTACCTGTTCGTAGTTACTGCCTAACCACCTTGCTCAAGAGTTTAAAGACATTGTGCTTAGTACCATTCTCTTTAGCTCTTGAGTATTTCATAGTGTTCAGTGTGTTTTCTCTTAAATTAGCATCACTTGGGTTTGACAACTGTTGAGTATTGTTTCATGCCATAATTAGTAGTCACACTATATGGCCTACACAACCATGATAAAAATTTGTAATAGAGACATCCTGGTTTGTCCTTTGCATCCATTCCCTTAGGAAATGTGTCTTTTGTATACAGTGTGCTGTAAGCCTCCAGAAAATTTAGAAAATAAATTAAATTTCACAGTATAAAATACATATTGCCACTGATTAAAAAATATTTAAAAAATTTTATTTTGAGGTACAGTAAGTTGAAATTGAAATTGTTATACAGTATATTGAAAAGTTGGTTGAAAATTGTAATAAAAAAAAAAAAAAAAAAATGCAAGTTATACACTATGGGTTCATCATCACTGTAAACAACCTTTTGACAGTTGTCTAGATTCATCAGCTTCACCTTGCATTAATTTTTGCTTCGTATTTAATAACAAATTCTTTTGGCAAATACTCCGAGTCTTAAAATGGTTTCAGTGGTTTCATGTACCTACATTAAAAATTGGGGTCTTGGTAACTGACTTATAACTGGCCCCAGTTGCTCTCTTGGATACTACAGTTGTACACAAATACTTTAGGGCATTCAGAAACTCAGCCTTCCAGTAAAATGGCTGTTCAGGCAAATATATAATTGATGAATTGTAATGAGCAAACTAAGTTTTTATAAAACAAAAGTAATTTAAAAAATAAAAATCAATTATAAACCAAGTTTCCTCCCAATCACACAAATCTTGCAGCCTTATTACCACACTGCACGAAGTATGAGGTGAAAGTGATGCTTATATGTGGTTCCAGATGGTGCATGCTTTCTTAGGCTACCTTGTTGTTGCTATCTATTAAATAAATGACTAGAATTGTGGAGTATTTTTTGAGACGGCAAATGTGGACAAATATGCAGTTAGTGGGTTTGTATGAAAAGCTAGTTTTTGTTATAAACACTTCATACTGTAAATTTTTGGGGTGATCTGTATGTCTATTCAAAAAGTAAGGGAGAGGAAAAAAAATCCAAGAGTGATATTATTTGATACATTGCTATCTCTACGATAAAATTTTTGTCTAAGGACAAAAAATTTTATCATGTTACTCAAATCCTAAAAGTTTTATGCATTTCATCCTTCAATTTGAAATGGGTAAGAATTCCTTCTCTCTTGTCTTGCTATGTGTATCCATTTCAGCTGGGTCTTTGTGGAAAAGGTGTACAAAAAGGCAAGAATAGCTACATTATTAAAAGCAGTAAATACTGAAAAGACTTTTAATATGAAGCAACCAATATTGTCATACTGGCGGGAGAAATGGTCCACAGTGAAAAATCGTTGGTTTATATGTACTTAAACCACAAATTTTAGAAGGAATACACATAAAATACTGGCTGTAGTGTACATTTGAGTCATGGCCGTAGATATATTAATCATTAAGAGATACCTTCAGGGTGATGTTTTGGGAGATGAGGATGGTATACTGTTGATGAGCGCATGAACATTCCTCGGGGTTAGAATTTTTATCATAAATTAGGGTATATTCAGCTTTAGTTTCTCAAAGGTTATACCTTTCTTCCTTTAAACATTCTCATTACATCATTGTAGTTTTGAACTTTCACATTCAGGAGCACCCATCTTCTGTCTTACTTGATTTTCTCATTATGGTGCCCTCTTGCTTAGACCCTGTTCTAAGTACCATCCATCCAGCCTTCCATTCTATAAATGTTTCTGCCCACTTCCTTGCCTCTCCTTTGCCGCAGTTTGAAGGTTTTCCTCCTGTCTTCAGGCTTGCTCTGTACATTGTTCTATATCACCTTCTATATCTCTATATATGCATACCTTCCTATATACAGGCAGTCCCTGGTTTACGACGGGGGTTCTATTTTTACGTCACGTCATAAACCTAAAATCGTAAAGAATCCTAAGAAAACCTTACTTTTAATGCTTTGGGTGTATTGAAAATGATGTAACTGCATTTTTATAGAGTTTTTCATAAAAAAAAAAACCTCCAAATTTTGATTATTCTGCTGCTTTGGAGCCATATTTCTTCCGTCGGATCGGCGTACGACGCGTCGTAACCCCGGAACATGCACCTTAAACCGGGAAATAGTTTCTGATGAATATATTTGAAAAGTGTTGTAACCTTGGAATGTCGTAAGCTGGACCTGTCGTAAACTGGGGACTGCGTGTATATCATACTGTTCTGTTGTATTTATCACAACACTTGTGTAGCTGCATTTTTCTATTTCTTTCAGTTTTCAACCTAAAAATCTTCATTTAATTTTTACTAAAACTTTTATCTTCTTCCTGGCTCCATTTCTCGCTTATATGTTTGTATCAGTTTAACTGTCTGTCCTTTGTATCAGTTTAACTGTCTGTCCTTTCATTTTTGTTCTCTTCTCCACCATCAACTCTGTGTTGCAGCTTCTCCATTTCTGTCAGGACTTGTTAACATTCAGTTATTTCTTTTTGGACTTATCACTGCTGTGTTCAGCTTCCTTAATCATTTGCTCAGGCAGAAATCCAGTTATGCTTCTGTGTTGTTACTCGTTACAATGCCACATGCACATGCTTATTATAAATGATAAGACCAGAAGAAAAGAAATATGGTCCTGCCAACATCTTCATATCACTGCTTGATCTAGTACGCTTATTTTTTTGTTCCCCATTTGCGTATCTTGTGAATGGGGGAACGGCTATCACTGCATGTGATAACTTTCCCCAAGACTGATAACCTTTCCCAAAGCTCGTTTCTTTTATTGTTATTTCTCCATTTACATCATGTATAGAGAACCTAGGCATCACTTTCTTTCCTATGAGACTTCAGTTTCCATTACCTCGTCATTTACTTGCCAATTCTGGTACTTTTTTTAGCCCAATTTCATTCTCTCTTTTTCTTCCACATAGCCAGATTTCATATTTCTTTGTGTTGCTGCTAGTTGCTTTTGTGTCAGTAGTTCAGTCTGTCAGTTAGGCTTGTAAATTGATAGTTTACATGTCAAGTAGTATCATTTTTTAAAAATATGTCCCTTTGTTGATGTCTGTATCCTTTAATTTCTAAAAAATATTTTGAAAAACATGTTGAGTTTTCCTAGTAATTTTAAATATCTATTTTCTACAGAATCTTAAAAGGCGAAGAATGAAACCTGATGAAGTTGAGTATGAAGCACCAGAAATTGATGAATATGGAAATTTTGTACAGAATAATTTGCTCACAAAATATGATGAAGAAATTTTGGGGGAGAAGAAGCAGAGCTTCCGACTGGGCTTTGATGGTGAAGCATTTGCATCAAATGAGGACAGTGGATTTGCAGCAGTCCCAGATACTGTAAGGAGGATGTCAAAATTAAGGAAACTACAGTCCTTGGAGGCTCCTCAAAGTCAGCTGGCATCGGAATATTTCACTCCAACAGAAATGGTTAGTTTCAGGAAGGTTAAAAAGCCTAAGAAAAAGAAGAAGAAAAAATTCCAGGTAGATGATCTGGAACCCCTTGAAGAGGACTCTCTTGTTCACTTAGGCTCTCATGGAGCTAGAGAAGCTCGTATAGACAGTTTAATGGTTGAACATGATGCAATGCCACAATCAAGTAGTGAGGCACCTCAGGGTGCTCCTCGCATACACTCACTAAAGGAGATGTTGGAAGAAGAGGAAGAGGAAGACATTGAAGTTAAAATGGAAGTTGATGGTCCCACTGAGGATGCAGAAAGTGAACAAGATGATATAGAACTGCATGAGGCAATATCAAGATCACGCAGGGCAAAAATTGCACATTCATTGCAGCCAAGTAGTGAAAAAATATTAGACATGCTCAAAGGTAAAAGAGTTGAAGTAGATGATGAGGAAGAACCAATGGATGAAAGTTCTGGAGCCCTTCTGATGACGCTAAACACAACCGATGAGTTTTGTCGCACTCTAGGAGACATACCAACTTACGGCCTTTCTGGAAATCGTGCTGAAGAGGATCAGACTATGCTGCAGCTGCAGCAACCTAAGGTATACTTAATGTCTGTCTAACTTGTAACCCTAAGTAATTTGCAAATATATGTGACTTAATAAGCTTGAAAAGAATTGGATGTGTGATATGGGGACCAATAATTGAATTGCAACAATGTCTTTTCAAGTTTTTCCCTTACAATAATGGATCAGTTTTGTGACCTTTTGAGATATGTAAAGAATATAATTTTATCACATTCACTTTTTTCTTAAAAGGAAAAGGAACAGCAAGAGCGGAGAGGAGCCTGGGAAGAAGTCGGTATTGATGATACGCGTGTGGAAATCAGTGACAACATGACAACCCCAATATTGGAGGAAGAACCTGATGCCAGCAAAGGTGTTGCAAATGCCCTTAAGTTAGCCTTGAAAAAGGGTTATCTTGAAAAGAATAATGTTACCAAATCTGCCAATGCAGCATTGCAACACCTTAGAGCTATTCATTACAGGTAATTGATAGGTTTTGTCTGTATACCTTTTAATTACATAATGAGAACTAAAGATTTTGTATGTTAGCAAACAAATACCATAGTATTGAAATAGACACAAGACTGCTCAACTCCTATGGTAGAACTGCCTTTACCTGTACCAGAGTTCAGTTAATATTTTACACCCATTACTGATATTGCAAGTCAGTTTCATTTTCATATTTTGATAGCTTTATTGCTCATTTCTTGTAATGAATGTATTGAGACGGTTCAAATAACCACTGAATTTTACCTTTTATTTTTCTTTGTGTGTTTCAATAAGGCCTGTTTTTATTAGTAAAACAAAGGCATTGTATTATCGTATGATACTCATCAGTATTATCGTATGACACTGAGCATGTCAGCTTGCTGGACATATTTACAAAAGTTTGTTGAAAGTTAACTTTTTTCAGATGCCTTAACCCTATTTACAGTAAGTTATGATACTCTCAGCAGTATTATCGTATGATACTGAGCATGTCAGCTTGCTGGATCTATTTACAAAAGTTTGTTAGTTAACTTTTTTCAGAAGCCTTAACCCTATTTACAGTAAGTTTGTTGAAGAAAGACATCCAAGTTTGTACCCATTTCAAGAACTTTACACTTGAATAATGAGGACCTTTAATGACTATTTTCAGCATTGAGGATAAGGCAGTGGATGACGAACGTGGTAGAGGCAGAGGAGAACGTTACATGGGACCTGTCACGGAATTTAAAGAAAAAGATGGATATAAACCAGATGTGAAATTGGAATATGTTGATGACGAAGGACGCAAATTAAATGCAAAAGAGGCTTTCAGGTAACGTTATTCTGGTACACTATCTCCGTTCGCAGTATCAGTGTATGATACTGCATGTGTATTTTTATGAATTGCAGTCTATTACTTCAAAGGTATCTATTGTAGTAAGTGAAGGTGAAGAGAATAAGCCTTTAATTACTAATCAGTAATTAGCAGTAGTTAGGGAGCAAATGAGCCTTCCTCTTCTAGGTGGTGACTCCATCTGTTACAGTCTTTCACTCTTGTGTGTCTAGTTGTTCAAGAAGAAAATGTCTCTTGTGGTCTACCTAGAGATTCCTTTTGCCATTTATTTTTTTTCTTGTTTAGAAGCTCAACATTACTGTTCAGTTTTCTCTCTATTTTAAATTCTGTTTGGTATGTTTAACATGTATAATGGAAACGTCTCTGGTTCACGAGGTGAAAACTGGAGTATATGACTGTACTGCTAGATAAGAAGAGACCAGAAGGAAAGAACCTCTAATACCATCAGCTGTGTGTGCCACACAATGCACACTGTACTGTCCCCTGCAGTTGCAGAAAACATTCTCATAAGTGAATTTTAGATACAATACAGAATTGAGTTGGAGAATTATAAAAATATTGTATTTTCTATGACATTTACAAGGCATACTTCTTTCACTCAAATAAGAATTAAAGGGACATGATTTGGATCACAACGCAGTGATTTTCTTCATTTGCCTTAGATCACAGCCTAGTGGTGATCTTCTCTTATGTTCCCGCAGATATTTGTGCCTTTGCAAAGTGAATTTCTCTATGTAATGACCTTTTGCTCTGTGTTTATACATTGGTATTAATGTCTTGTTAAATTCTTTTTTGCAAGACTCATGAACTTAGATAATCCCACATTACAATGTGATTTCATAGTAGGTAAAAACTCAATATTCATTTATAAATTCAGCAGACAGAATTGAGCAGCATGAATACTATAATGCTCACCAATAAAATTCAACTTACCTCTCAAATAGTATGTCTCTTATTTTGGAAATTTCTCTAAAATGGTAATTTCAAGTGTCAGTATCTCCTCAAGGATTTTAAATCATAGTTGTATAGATGAAGTAAACAATACCATAACATACTTGTTGTAATATTTCTTTTACTATTACAGGTATTTGTCTCACAAGTTTCATGGTAAAGGCTCTGGTAAAAATAAGACAGAGAAGAGGATGAAGAAATATAATGAGGAGTTATTGATGAAACACATGAGCTCATCTGACACTCCTCTGCAGACACTGGAACGCCAGAGAGAAAAACAAAAACAGCTGGGAGCAGCATATCTTATACTGTCAGGAAGCAAGACTCAAGAATCTATGGATGTGAAGAAGTAGTGTAAACTTGAGCAGTTTTACAGAATTTATTGTAAATTTATGGCAATTCTGGCAGATTTTGTAGTATACAAGACAAGTTTCTGTGCAATGTTTTGTTACGTATACTGATATACCTAGTGTTCTTTTAGCCCTGAAGGAATTATTGTAGTAATTAAAATTTAATAAGGTCTTTATTGCCTGTTTTTTAAGAATCCTTGTAATGCCTCACTCCATAACATGTGGACCTTCAGGTATATATACAGTACACAACTTCAAGTATATATGAAGTACCACTGAGCATCTAAAACAAAAATTAGAACCTATGACATAACGTTCATAGTTCACGCTACCAAAACTTCTGTTTTCAGAGCAGAACAGTGTAACAATAAAATGCCACCAAAGGAACCTGTAATTTTTAGTGACTAAAAGTGCTATAAAAGTCTAATAGAAACTTTTATGAAAGTTTTTTGTGCAACAAAATGAACTCATCACACAAATCACAGTTGTTATAAAAGCTGAAATGAAGTTGCCAATCAAGCAAGCAAAACTGCAACTTCTATAAACAGATCAAATACAGTACAGCAATCCCCATCATTGATTACTTAGCATCTGTAAAACATATCTTCATTAACAGATGTCAGACTTTATGGATTAAGAAATATGATGTCCAAACATCGAACCTATTGTTAGAATATGGTATTTGTCATAGCAAATGAGCATGAGTCTAAAGTACTATAATGTTATCTTGCCATTAATTTGTCACTCACTTGGCTTACAGGTATCTGATGAGCAGTATGCTTGACCACTATCTAGAGAATGCAGATTAGCACTAATGAGCAAATATATTTTATATGTATATCAAATATAATTTTGTAAGAATCTTAAATACTCAGTTTATGCCATAATACTATTACATTTAAAAAAAAAAAGTTTTTTTAAAAGTAAAAATTTTTTTATTAAAAATAAAGCCAAAGAGGCACCCCTTTATGAATCTAATATTTTAACACTCAGGTTAAACTATCTAAAAATAATAATAATAATACTGTACTACTGTATTTGAGTTCTATCACTCACGCTACTGCTAGATATGACATTTTTATAAAAAAAATTTTTATATATACTTGCCAAGTAATTACATAGTGTATGTTTCTAACTCGCACGGCAGCTAAAAATTTGAAATTCACGGTAGCATTCAACTGTTTTAGCGTAGGTTATTAGGTTCCGCCCACTATCAGTGGAGGGGTGGTACAACACCGCTGAATAGCGTCAGTCCGTTTATGCTTTCAATGTCCGTGAGATGAGAGGAGGGAGGGGTCTGATTCAGTAAATACTTGGTACTGTATATATAAAAATAACAATTTTTAAAAGTAAATTGTATTTGAGCTTTTAAACAAGGTGGTTAAGCAGTTAACTACTGCCCGGGAGGCAAGAGTACTGCCTGCCCGGATGTAAACATTCCAAATTGATTTCGGCCCAGGTATCAGACTGAGGGATGGCATGAGGTGGGCATGAAATGTAATGTACAGGACCTCGGGTTTGTAATCTGTAGTTAGGAAAAATACAATTTACTTTTAAAAACTGTGATTTGTTCCGACACGATATACAAACCATCGGTCCATTACATTAAGGAAGACTCACTGGTTGGAGAGAGGAATCTGAATGAATCTCTATGAACTGACTGGAGCTCACCACACCCTGTCTTCCCTTCCTGGTCAACAGAGCGAGGAGGGGAAAACGGCCTCTGACAAAATGATCGGGTTGTAAGAAACGCAGGATCAATTGTCAGACTTCTGGGTCCCTTTGCATGAAAGAGGAATCGTCAGTTCATGCAAAGTAGGCTAGGAAGAACTTGGAGTCAGTGACATTAAGGCAATCACAAACATTGGGTTTGTCTTATTGTCATGGTCTCCTTCCCCCCCCCAACACCCTTGCAAGGGGAAGGAGTGGGGTTGCTGCTATCAACCTGGAAGGAAAACAGAACAGGAGCTCCTATTGGGTGCTTACCTGCATCGACCGCCAGATCCAGCGTGTAACGGCACGTCCGCTTCCTGCCTGTGGAAAGAGAGCCGAGATGGGGAGAAAGAAAATAGGCCAGTCACTCCACATTCATTCTCCCAATCATAACCATACATCTTAGGCGAGATGCAACCTGTCCTGTTAGAGGAGCCGGGTAAGCTACACAACTTGTTGAGCAGCCACCACAGGACCCAAGGAAAAAGTGTCCAAGGCCTTGTGAGCAACATCCCAGAAGTAGAAGGAGGTGAAGGCGGTCTGTTGGGACCACACACCTGCCTTCAGCACCTGCAGAACCGACATGTTCTTCCAGAATACGAGGGACGGACCAATGCTGCGGACTCCATGACCTCTCGGACGAAGCGTACCGGTGTTGTCTTCTCCAGCAGCAGAATACACTCTCCTTATCGTCTCACAAAGCCAGAAAGAGATCGTGTTCTTGGGCACTTCTCTCTTGGTTGAGCCAGTACTAACAAAGAGTTGTCGACTCACTCAAGCCGGAGACATCGAGTCCTCTTCAGATAGCGCCGCAGCACTCTAACAGGACACAGTAGCATCCCAACTGGTTCATTACCTACAAAGTCCTCTAGGGAGGGGATCGTGAAGGACTCGAACCATGCGTCAGGGACCAAAGGATTCTGAATCTTCGCCACGAAATCTGGGATGAAACCAAGCATAACCGATTCCCATCCCCTCGAGTGTTTAACATCAAAGGAAAGTCCGTGTAGTTTGCTAACTCTCTTCACCAATGCCAGGGCCAGCAGGAAGACGGTCTTGAGTGTCAGATCCCTGTCTGATAACTTTCGTAAAGGCTCGTCGGTGCACGAGTCAGGCTCCTTAGAACGAGAGTCACATCCCATGCAGGGGGCCTGAGATCCCTGGGTGGGCAAGAACTTTCAAAGCTTCTCATCAGTAGGGAAATCTCGAAGGAGGAGGAGATGTCTACCCCTTTCAGCTGCTAGACTAGGCCGAGTGTGGCGCGGTAGCCTTTTACAGCTGAAACGGAGAGAAGCCTCTCTTGGCGAAGGAAGACGAGGAAGTCCGCCACCTGCCAAATAGTAGCTCCGACCAGAGAGATACCCCTTCCACGACACCAACCACAGAAGACGGACCACTTCCCCTGATATACCGCTGTGGAGGATTGTCTGAGGTACCCGGCGAACTCTGTTGCTGCGAGACGCAAAAAGCCTCTCGCTCGCAGGAGATGGTGGATAACTTCCAGCCGTGAAGACACAGGGACTGCACTGCCTGGTGGTACTGCTCTATGTGGGGTTGACACAGCAGGTTGGGCCAGGGGAGGATCTCTCTCGGCGCCTCGGAGAGGTGAGCTAGCAGGTTGGGATACCAAATAGCCAGGTGCCACCAGAATCATTCTGAGATTCGGAGTGATCAATGCCTGGCTGATCACTCTGCGAATCAGACAGAACGGAGGAAAGGCATAGACGTCAAGGTTGTCCTGTGCCCGAGTCTGTACGGAGAGAGGTTTCTCCCGTACCAGACTTGGGTACTCGGGTCTCCTTAGAGACCCGGTGCCCAGAGCGACTCGCAAGCGAGTGTCTGACACTGTCCCGCTGGCCTTAGAAGCAGGCTTCTTCAACGCAGCGGGGGGAGTGCAAACCATGGTCTGCATGCCCTCGGCTCCCGATACGACTGACCTGGGGGTCAACACCGGTTCCTTGGTCCGTGGACCGGGAAGAGCCAACATGAGATCCCACTGCCTTCCCTGTGGAAGGAGGCAGTCCCTTAGAGGTCTCGGTGGCAGGACTTCTTGTGGGGGGGAGAGGCAGGCTTCTTCTTCATTGGCTAGCGAGTCTCGGAAGGAGAAGAGGAAGAAGAGGTAGCAGATGACAACACCTTCCTCGATTTCTTCTTTGACTTCTTTGCCATCTTCCTCAGGATAGCAGTCAGATCCCCCATCCACAGGGAAGCAGCAGAAGGCACAGGAGCAACCAGGGGGGCCACGGAAGCAGGCGCAACCTGGGTAGCAGAGACAGTGCTGGGGCCAGCAGCTACTGGGGCAGGTACAGCAGCGCTGGAGTCAGGACAGTCAGGAGACGAAGCCAGGGTCGGAGGCACGGGTGGCGCATGGGAAGCCAGGCCGGGCCGAGTGTCAGGGAAGCGAGAAGCTGGAACCGTAGTTATGAACGAGCGTGGGTCAGCAACAGCAGCAGGCATCGTCAGGTAGGGCACCGATAAAGTCACCATGTGCAAAGGGCCAGGAACCCAGGAGGCAGTGGCACAGAGTGGTATGTAGCAGGAGTGGCTGACACTTGGGTGTCCAGGTGCAAGGCCACCATCACAGGCAGCTTGCCGAAGGACGACATGGTGACAGTCGTGGTGGTGGAAGTGGTGGCTGAGTGGGTTGTCACCGGAGTGCCAGACAAATGGAACACCGGACCCTCCAGTGACGGAATGCCAGGCAGAGTTGAGATCAGGTACCTGGCAACAGAGGACGCTTCCACTCACAAACCTGAGGACAGAGTCGGGTTAAAAAGGGAAGCCTCTATTCGCTCCGGGGAAAAAAATTCACCCCCGGAGTGAGGAGAGGCCCCAGAGAGGATGTCCTGAGCAACTGCTCCCCCGCAGCCTTCCACACCCGATGAAATGAATGAGGAAGGGGAAGGGGAGTCCTCACCCGAGGGAGAGGCAGCAAGAAGGGGAAGCTTGCCGGGAGGGAGAAACGATCCCGACGGATCAGCCACCACGGGAGTTGTCAGGGGCATGCTACCCACGGACGATTCCTTGGTGGGCTTCCTACAGTATCGTCTCCTCCCTTCAAACAGAAGGATCTTGTTCCAGAAAATCAGAAAGTGGAAAAAAGGTCTTGCAAAAGAAAAGAATGCATGGAAAGTGATGGAGCTAAAAAGTAAGATAGAAAATGCAGAACAAAAGATTATACAGTCAAAAGAAAAAGAAAATCAGGACCTAGAAGAGAGGACCCTACAAAATACCCAAGCACAACCCCAAAACTTTTTACTCATATGCAAAAAAGATGAATAAAATAAGAGTACAAATAGGCCCTCTAAGAATTGAAGGGCGATTAACAAATGAAAAAAAGGAAATATGTAACATATTAGCAGAAAGATATGAGTGAATTTACACCTAGAATTGATAATGGAGATAATGATACAGAAATAAGAGATGAAAATAGTGAATATTTATCGGACATAGATATTACTGAAGCTGATATTGTGCAGGCTATTAATGAGATTAAAAATGGATCAGCAGCAGGACCAGATGGTGTACCTGCCATTTTGTTAAAGAAAGTGGTTCATTCAATCGCAAAGCTGCTCGCAATATTATTAAGAGAAAGTATAGATACAGGCAAGATTTATGATGAGCATAAATTAGCGTATATTACCCCAACTTTCAAAGGTGGATCAAGACTAGAGGCAAGTAATTATAGGCCTGTGAGTCTGACATCTCATATTATGAAAGTTTACGAAAGGGTAATGAAAAAATATATAATGAAAAATTTAATGAAAAATAGTTTGTTTAATATAGGACAACATGGTTTTGTACCCGGAAGAAGTACACAAACCCAACTCTTAGTCCACCATGAAAGCATATATAAAAATATAAACGAAAAAGATACAGATGTGGTTTACCTAGACTTTGCAAAAGCATTTGACAAGGTAGACCATAATATATTAGCAAAAAATATTAGAAAACATAACATTGTGGATAAAGCAGGAAGATGGATAAAAGAATTTTTGCAAAACAGAAAACAGATAGTGATTGCTAACGATGAGAAATTGGATGAAGCTACGGTAATATCCGGTGTGCCACAAGGTACAGTGTTAGCTGCATTGCTGTTTGTGATTATGATTGCAGACATAGACAGTAATGTTAAGGACTCGGTAGTGAGAAGTTTCGCCAATGACACAAGAATAAGTAGAGATTACTTGTGATGAAGATAGGAACTCGCTACAAAGAGACCTAAACAATATATATAAATGGGCAGAGGTAAATAGGATGGTATTTAACTCTGATATATTTGAATCAATAAACTATGGTGATAAAGAAGAAATGCTATATGCATATAAAAGACCTAATAATGAGACAATCACAAATAAGGAAGCAGTTAAAGATCTTGGTGTGATGTTGAATAGGAATATGTTATGCAATGATCAAATAGCAATACTATTGGCAAAATGCAAAGCAAAAATGGGAATGTTGTTCCGACACTTCAAAACAAGAAAAGCCGAGCACATGATTATGCTTTATAAAACGTACGTATGTAGTCCACTTGAATACTGCAATATAATATGGTACCCACACTACCAAAAGGATATTGCACAAATAGAGAGTGTACAAAGGTCCTTTACAGCTAGAATAGAAGAAGCTAAGGACCTTGACTACTGGGAAAGACTACAATTCTTAAATTTATATAGCCTTGAAAGGAGAAGAGAACACTACATGATAATCCAGGCATGGAAACAGATAGAAGGAATTATCGAAAACATCACGGAGCTAAAAATATCAGGAAGAGCATGCAGAGGTAGATTAATAGTGCCCAAAACTATACCAGGAAAACTAAGGAAAGCACACAGGACATTAATCCACCACGCACCAGAATCGATAATGCAACGTCTATTCAATGCACTACCAGTTCATCTGAGAAACATATCAGGAGTGAGCGTAGATGTGTTTAAGAATAAGCGGAACAAATATTTAAGATGCATCCCAGACCATACAAGACTGGAAGATGCATTAGCAATTCTCTGGTAGACATCAGAGGTGCCTCACACTGAGGGACCTGGGACAACCCGAACGAACTGTAAGGTCTGTAAGGTAAGGACCCATCTGCTGTGAAGGTCACTGACGTGGCAGGAGCCTGTAGCTCAGTCCTGGGAATGCGAAGAAGTTCCAAGTGCTGGGGGCCATCACTGATATATCAGCTCCTGTGTCAGGCAGCACTATAATCTTGGCTGTCTCATCCCTATAGGTGAGAGTGAGGGATATCGGCGATGGTGAGGGGCAAGTTGTTGTGGAAAGGGTCTTGACTTGCAACAGTTGAAGGACTTGTTGGAAGGGGGCCTGGCATTGGCAGGCCGCCTTGCTTGGCGCTCATCTGCTGCCGGCAACACCTGTCGTAGTGGCCCACTCAGCTACAGTGTCTGCATATGGTTTTGTTGGCAGGGCACTTTGGGGTCCTGTGCCAGTGTCCCTTGCCGCTACAATTTCCACATACACTGTTGGTGGCGTGGCTGGGCACTTGTCTGCAGAGCCGTGTTTCCTTGTGCAGGAAAGGCATGAAGTGTCCCTGTTAGGGGTTGGGTGCGCGGTAGCACCCTTGCTGCCATGTCTTTTGGTTTTCTTATAAGTAGAGACGGCACACAATTTAGAAGGAGGGGCATGTATGGCGTTGGTGGCTGCCCGTGTGGCCTCATAGGAGTGACATTCGTTGACCATGGTGGCCAGTGGAGCTGCAGCATCCAGGGCAATGAGTCCCTGACTCCCATGATGATGATCATCTTCAGCTGAGTATATTCACAAGCAGCAGAATGGCCAGGACAGACATTGATTTCTTCTGCTACGTGCTTCAGTCAGACGTAGAAATCATTGAAGCTTTCCCCTTCCCTCTGTTTGCAGGAAAGCAGATCCCTGCGTCGTAGAGCTTCATTCTGCAGGTTCTTAATATGTTCCTGGGGAACATTCAAGACCTCGTCCACACTCCGATCCGTGTCTGGTGGTACGTTGAGTGTGTGTTCAAGTATCCTTTGTATCTCCAGGCTAAGGCACATACGAAGTTGTAGTAATTTCTTCCTGGTAGGCAATGCCCCTAGGTCCACCATCACGCTGTGGTCATCCCAGCGTCTACGCCATTCCCTAAACACCTGGTATGTAGCGTCAGGATGTAAGGGCGGCGGAGTCTGGGTGATGGCCTTCTGTGGGGGTGGTGGCTGGGTGGGAGCTGGTACTGAGGGTTGTGTAGGAAGTTGTTGCAAGTCTGCTGGTGTTGCTTGCTGTTGGGCAGGGTTGACTGTAAGTAGCTGCAACAGGGCAGTGAAATGTTGAGCTTCCTCCTCTCTTCTTAAATTGTCCTCTTGGCAGCGTAGATCCTCTGTGACGACGTTGTTCCTCTTCTCTCCGACGTTGTTCCTCTCTCGCCAACGTGCAGCCAACTCAGCCTGTCGAGATTCCTCAAGGTATTTGATGAGGCGCCTTAACTCTGCATTTGGAGCTGTGGGAAGTGGTCAAGTCAGGTGTGGTGAGAACAAAAGGTGAGGTTGCCAGCATTGTAAAACCTGGTGGGCTTCAACGGTCTGTTGGTGAGACTGGGTGTGAAGGCCACTGGTGGTCCTCAGGGTCCTGGTCATGTTGTACATCCCTAGATTTGTCTTGATGTGAGGCAGAAGCCATTGTGAACCATTTTCAGCAGTGTCATACACAGTTTAAAAGAAGAGGAGAAAGATGAGGGAGAACTTCTACAGTTTTAATTATAAAAGTTACTGTAAATAATTCCACGGTGTGGCGAACGAACACTGGCAGGCGGGAGAGAGTGGAGCAGGTCTGGGAGGGTTCCTGGGGAGTAGGCGGTTGGAAGGGTCCGGCCACTCGCTTTGAAGGTTGACTTGACTCAAAAAGTCGGCAGTGTGTGCTTAATGATGAGGGTGGGTGGACGTGCCCCAGGCTCCGTAGCTGGGTGGGGGTAATGGGGTCCCATTGTGTGGCTGGGGAGGGGCACAAGAGAAATACAACCCACTAAAATCAAAGCACTAATATTACACTGCACTGGCACTTCACAAACACTGTAAGGTCCTGCAGAAAAACCACACCAACACTGTAAGATCCTCAGGCGATCAAAGAAAATCCACAGGCAATCGTAGAATATCCACAGGCAATTGAGGGGTAATGGCGGCTCAATTTGAATGCTGGATTCAGCGTTCCCTTGAAATGCTGGATGGTTAACTCACTGTGCCATGGTGATATGTGATGATGTCTTGTAGGAGAAGACTGAAGGTTGCAGGGATGGAGAAATAATATCCTGAGTCATAAGTTGCTTTATTCCATACAGCAAACAGGTATATATACACAGAGAGGGTACTGCGAGATGTACAACTCGCGCCAAGAGAAGCAAGAAGAACAGTCATGTGCAAAGTGCAGATTCATGTGCATGTGTTAGCAAGAGACAATGTTCATTAAATAGAGAATGCATATACATACAGTAATATATACAGTAATCCACAGTGTCAATGCTAGATCTAAATGTGTTACATTTTTTGCCTCCCACCCCAAGACACACACGCAGGGGATAGGAGGGCTTAAAGGACTTATCCAAATTCATAATGAAAAAGAAAAAGGAAAGTTTCCACTGGGATAAGCTCAACAGCAGTCAGGCAGAGAGCGAGAAAATAACATCCGCAGTCTACGACGGCCAAAAGCAAATTGGAATGTTTACATCCGGACAGGCGGTACTCCTGCCTTCCGGACGGTAGTTAACTTCGTCACCACCTTGTTCGAAAGTTCAATGGCTGTTTCCAGCCTACGCTGAAAGTAATTCCTGATGTAAAGGACCGACAGGTTTGTATATTGTGTCAGTACAACTTTTACTAGAAAAATGCAGGGTTGGCAATGATTAAATCAAACTGATTAAATCATCGATTTTTTCATTAAAAAATCATGATTTTTAATCTTTTTTATTTTTTTAACTTGAAAGCAAACAAATTGGAAAATATGGTTTGGAGGTTAACAAAAACTTAAGCATAACTGTGCTGCATCTATTTATTTTGATATAAAAAAATTGCAAGTACATACTTTATGCCAGAAATGGAAACTGAAAAAAAAAAACCAATAGTAATAGAAAAAATAAAAGTTTAAAATCTATCAGCTGCTTGCTTCAAACTTAACTAAAATTACCTTATGGATACTTTTTAAATAAAATGTTAACATTAAACATGAAATTTTAGAACTAACCAGAAACCAACGCTTTGCTGCCTTTTCTATCCCTAACCTGTTTCTATGTTTAGACTGAACAAGGCCAAAAGAAGACAAATTCTCTCTACGAGCACTTGATATGAAAAAGAAAAAATCATTTTAAGTACAATATTCAGAACTGGAAACTGGAAAAAAAACATGAAATTTTAAAACTAACCAGTTACTAAGATTTCTGTTGAGAGCCTGAATTGTGATTTTTGTAAATGAAAACCATCTTTGCTGCCTTTTCTGTCCCTAACCTGTTTCTAAGTTTAGACTGAACAAGGCCAAAAGAAGAAAAAATTCTCTCTACTCCAGCACTTGAAGCTGTTGTTGTAAATATTTTTCTTATTACATCAGAAAAATCTCCAATAATTTTATCTAAAGAAAGCCACCATGCAAGCGGTCCAGCAATAATTGACTGGTCAGAAAACATGTATGGCAAGAAAGGGGAAGTTCTGTTTTATAAGTCATTATCAGTGGCAGTGCTGAAGGGTACTTTTCATGAGCCCATTTCATCCCCATGTTCTCCTCATCCACAGAGAGATTTTTACCCTTATAAGCAGGATGTAAAATATTTGCTAGATAGTGAACAGGCATGAGGGTTAGTCTCATATGTCTCATAAAATGATCTTGCACACCTATCCCTTTGAACTTTAGCAAGTGCTACTGCAATATGCTTCAGTATCTTTAGTATTCTTCCAAACACCGTTTTATATTAGTATCCATCACTTTCCTTTTAATATTTGAATCCAACTGGTGTCTCTTTTCACCATCACATACAGATACTAATATTAGCCAGTTGTTCAAGTAAGCCTCTAAACAGTCAGTTAGTGTATTCCATTGAACATCTTGAAACATGATGAGGGCTGAACCCCCAGCTGCTTTGTACGCTGCTGAGGCTGTATGGTTGTTCCGAAAATACTTAACAATACAGTACTCACTACTTGTTCTTTTACATTAGCAATTTCTAAATCTTTTGCCAACAGATTTAATATGTGTGCTGAACAACCATAACACATCAAATCACACTCATCTTTCAGTAGCTCAGTTCTCATTTTTGCAACATTTGCTGCATTATCTATTACAAAGCTACCTGCTTTGCATTTATACTTCTGCTCAGCTGTTTCTATTGCATTTTTAGCAACAGTTTTAAGGTAATCTGATGTATGTGGATGACCTGATGTGTCCATTGTGTCCACAAGATACACTGTGCTTGTGTTTGCAGATGAGTGAACAGTAACAGAGGCACATACAGTATTACAGGCTCATTGGAAATATTTGTCCATCCATCAACACTCATGCAGACCTAATTCTACTACACTTTTTTCACACTCTTCATATAGATTTTTCTGTTTGATAAGTAAGGTAATAATCAGTAAAAAAAAAAATGCTATCAGGAAACTCTACCTTAACCAACACAGGGGTGCTTTACTAAGCAGACAGGTCCTGAACAAGTATGTATCTTGAATCTGGGCTGAGGTTTTCAAATTCAGCCTGAACTATAAGTAAATAGTCATGTCATGAAATTAGCAATACATAATCAGCAGCCTATATGGTTTTTGCCATAAAATACATTTTGAGGAAAAAAAGGATTGAAAAAACATCTAACAAATGAAAAAAAAATCAAATAAATAAAAAATAAAAAAAATCACTGATTTTTTTTTTAAATAAAAAAAAAACCAACCCTGTAAAAAAAGGATTTTGACAAAGGAAAAATCTATTTCTGGAGAGGGGCCCGTGTCACCCGGTGAAAAAGTCCATTCGGGACCCCGATCCAGAAATGTCATCTTTATATATGTAACTTACCAAGTAATTACTGTACATAGTTGAATCCTATATTGACAGGAGGTGGGATGCATGGAAGTTGTTGTACCCTTACCTGTTAAGAGAGCTGCTGGAGGCTGTTACTGCCTTTGGTTAGCGCTCATCTTAACAATAGTGGTGCAGCAGTGAAGCTGTGGAGCGCCCATGTTAGTGGGAAGCATTGCAGCAAAGGAGTATTCCGAATGCCACAAAACATCATTGGAGGTTATGCAGCTCATGGAGTAGTCCGATGGCTAACATAACCATAAAGTGTGCCCTTGCCCTGGGCGCAGCAACATAAAGACATACAACCAGAAAACTTTGTCACCTACACACTGTATTCATTAAAACCATTACCCAACCATAAAAAAAAAGGACTGGTGGGTACTCCAGGTACAGGTACATAGAACCCCCAGGCTTCCCAAGAACTCAACAGTTCAATCAAGGCGAACAGAGGTAGGATATGAACAGACTCCTATGCTTCCTCCCCTAACACCATGCCAGCTAAGACACAGACCCAGGGTACTGCAGTTTTCAAAGTTTCTATTTCACGTAAATAGTGGGTTTCAAACAGATTTGCATTTCCAGAAGGTTGATTGGAGAATCGCCGACAAAGACATGTTTAAAAACCAACGAGGTGGCGGCGGCTCTAATTTCGTGGGCTTTAACTTTCAAGACTGGTAGAAGGTCCTCACGAATTCTTGAATGCTATTCCAGGATGACATCTCTCAAAAAGAACAATATTGCATTCTTGGAAAGGGGTCTGGAAGGGTCCTTCAAGGAGCACCAGGGCTTACTCGGGGGACCTCTGATCTTCGCTGTTCTATTAAGGTAGTACCTTAGTGTCCTAACAGGACAAAAAGTCCTCTTTTCCTCTTCTGGTCCAAAGATTTCCATCAAATTCTTGGTGAAGGAACGAGGCAATGGCTTAGAGGGGGGGGTCTCATTCTTGGCCAGTCTCAGAGGGGGTCTCATTCTTGGCCAGGAAGTCTAGTGTAAAAGAGCAGACTGCGTCTCCTTGTGAAAAGCCTACTCTCCTGTCAATGGCTTGTAACTCGCCGACTCTCTTAGCCGTGGCTTAAGGCGACCAGAAAAGTTTTCCTCGTTAAGTCTCTTAAGGAAATTGTGGGAAGAGGTTCAAAAGGAGGCCCTGACAACCATTTGAGGATAATGTCCAAATTCCATGATACTGCATTAGTCTTGGTCTCCTTGGTTGTATCAAAAGACTCCATCAAGCTGCTGATGTCCTGATTGGATCCCAGATCGAGGCACGTGCCAAAACACAGAGCCTAACATTGCTCGGTACCCCTTGATCATCGAGGAAGACAAACCTCTGTTAGTCCTCAGGAAAAGAAAGAAGTCCGCTATGTTCGTTGCAGAGGTTTCAGAAGAGACGTTATTTCTTCTGCACCACCTGCGGAACACTGCCCACTTTGCTCGGCAGAATCTGGATGAAGACTGCTGTCTACACTTAGCAATTGCTTCCACAGCTGGTTTTGAAAATCCCTTTGCTCTGACGAATCTCCTGACAGTTTGAACCCTGTCTCAGAGCAAAATCAGATAGGTTGCGATGAAACTGGTGGAATTGCAGTTGTTTGAAGCTTCCAAAGGAGCCCTATTGGTAGCTGACTAGGAGCCTGAGGAGATCCGGGAACCATTCTCTTCGAGGCCAAAAGGGGGCTACCAAAGTCATCTTCGTGTCCTGATGGGATATGAATTTGTTGATGACTTCCCTCACCATGTTGAATGGCAGGAAGGCGTACAGGTCTAGGAAGGACCAATTCTGGAGCAAGGCATCTGTCGCCCATGCCAGAGGGTCCTGGGCTGGATAGCAGAACAGCGGGAGGCAATGGTTCTTCGAAGTCGCAAACAGGTCTATTGACGGCTGTCCTCACAACTTCCACAGGTCTGTGCATACCTGTGGATCTAGCGCCCATTCCGTGGGAAGGACCTGTTTCCAACGACTCATCCGTCTGCTATTATGTTTAGCTTCCCTTGAATGAATCTTGTCACCAGAACGGTGCAGTTCTTCTTCACCCATAAAAGGAGGTCTTTGGTGGCCTCGTAAAGGGAGAATGAGTGGGTGCCTCTTTGGTTCTTTATGTAGGCCAAGGCTGAGTTCTGACATCACTGCTACTGTCTTGCCAAAGGTCACTTCTGTGAATGATTGAAGGGCTTCTGTGAATGATTGAAGGGCCGGGTGTACTGCATTCAATTCTCTCACATTGATGTGTAGGAGCTTCTTTTTGGAGACCAGACTCCTGAGACTTCCATGTCTCCCAGAAGAGCTCCCCAACCCTGATCTGAAGCGTCTTGAGTACAGTAATACCCGGAACTTGCGCGATTCGAGTTGTGAAAATTTACAGACACACAAACTTTTCATTGGAACCTAACTAATTGTCATACACGAGTTTTTCACAGACACGCTAACATTTGCAAATACTGTACTGAGAAACCCTGCAAAAGTGTTTATGTTTAATTTTTTATGTACTTTATAAGTTTTCAAGTTTTAATATGTAAATTGAATAACATTAATTAATAAAAATGACATTTTTATAATAAAATAAGATTTTATATCATACTTACCTGTTGTTTACATATAGCTGTAATTCTCGATCTCGACAGAAAATTCAAAACTGGCGGTCCCGCTAATATATGGTCAGGTGATCGACTACCCTTGTCTCTACCGGGATACCTGGATCCATTTCCATCAACAACTAATCATATTTTCTATGTCCCCTTGTCCCTTGCGGGAGCGGGTGGGAATGTTTTATATGTAAACAACAGGTAAGTATGATATAAAATCTTATTTTATTATAAAAATGTCATTTTATATATGAACTTACCTGTTGTTTACATATAGCTGATTGCACATTGAGGCGGTGGGCATGGACAGCTGTAAGTGTTAAATGGAAAAAACCTGAGATCATCAGGCTAAGAAAAAACGTCTTAACTTTGGATCCTTACCTGCTAAGGGAAGCTGTTTTCTTGGTTACTGCCTCTGTAACCTGCTATCCTTAGTGCAACTGATGGGCCCAGTAGCTCAGGCGCAGGTTGCTATATGGAGAAAGGTCTGTTGGCCCAGTTTCTTCGACACAATCAACCAAAGCATATAATGCCCCTGCTCAGGGCGCAGTACTCAAAGCATCCACCATCATATCACCCAACCATAAAAAACTCACACCAACCTATTAAAATTAGACCTACTAGGCCATCTAACCTCTTAGGCTCTAGTAGTCGACCAAAAAGAAACTTCTGCACCCAAGGAAACTAAGGAGAGGATCTAGAGCCTCTGGTTTCCCTTGCCCAACACCGTGTCAGACGCAATAAAGGGGCCCAACGTACTGCAGTCTTCATATGTGGTTTGGATCTGTCTCCAGATAATGCGAGGCAAAAACAGACGAACATCTCCAATAAGTTGAACTTAGAATGTCCTTTAAAGCCATGTTCTTCTTGAAGGCTAAAGAAGTTGCAATAGCCCTAATTTCATGAGGCCTCACTTTAACTAAGGGAAATCCACATCCCTTAATTCCTTGTGTGCCTCCTGAATCAGTTCTTTCAAAAGGAAAGCAATCCCATTTTTAGATAGAGGGTTCTTGGGGTTCTTAGTCGAGCACCATAAAAATCATGAGTTCCTCTTACACTTCTGGTCCTGTCCAGATAGAATTTCAAAGCTCTGACCGGACAGAGAAGTCTCTCCGTTTCTCTTCCACTCAAGGAGGATAGGCTAGGAATGGGAAATTCCCTTGGCCATGGATTACTAGGGTTTTCGTTCTTAGCTAGGAAACCCAAGGTGAAGGAAACTACAGCCTTATCCGCACAAAAACCAACTCTTTTGTCCAGAGCATGAATCTCACTTACTCTCTTTGCCGAGGCCAGTGCCAAGAGAAAGAGAGTTTTCTTAGTTAGATTCCTAACGGAGCAGGAACTCAAAGGCTCAAAAGATTTGGAGGTAAGCCACTTTAGCACCACATCCAAATTCCAATGCGGTACACGAAGAGATTTGCCTTTAGTGGTAGCAAAGGATTTAAGGAGTTCTGCAATATCTTTGTCCGAGGAAAGGTCTATACCTCTATTCCTGAAAACTGCCGCCAGCATACTCCTATACCCTTAATCGTGCTGACAGCCAATTTCTTCTCCTTGTGCAGAAACAAAGAAAATCCGCCACCTGGCTTAGAGTCGTAGAAGTGGAAGACACTCCAGACTCGGAGCACCACTCCCTGAAGCGCTTCCACTTCGCTTGATAGACCTTTGTAGACGAGGGCCTGGTTGATCTAGCCATTGCCTGCGCCACTCTTCTAGAGAAGCCTCTCCTCCTGTAGAGTCGCTCGAGAGTCTGAACCCTGTCAGATTTAGATCTGACGGGTTCCTGTGGAACTTTCTGCTGTGCAACTGGCACAGAAGGTCTGGTCTGAATGGCAAACCTCCTTGGCCAATCCACTACTTTCTCCAGTAGCTCTGGAAACCATGATCTTCCTGGCCACCATGGAGCTATAAGGATCATTGACACACCTTTGTGTGCTCGAAACTTTTTCAGGACTTCTCCCAGCATCCTGAAGGGAGGGAATGCATAAAGGAAGAGACCCGACCAGTCCAGGAGCATGGCATCCACCGCTAATGCTTCTGGGTCTGGAACAGGAGAGCAAAGAGAGGTAGTCTGCGGTTTTCCCTCGTTGCGAACAGGTCTAGCATGGGAGTTCCCAAATCTTCCACAGGCCTTGGCAGACTTTCTGGTGGAGGGTCCATTCCGTCGGAATGACCTGGAGTGACCTGCTGAGGATATCCGCTCTTACGTTGAGAGCTCCCGGGATGAAGCGAGTTACTAGCTCTATGTTCTTGGTTGCCGCCCACAAAAGCAGGTCTTTTGCGATCTCGAACAGAGAGAAGGAGTGAGTGCCTCCTTGTTTCTTCACGTGCATCAGAGCTGTGGAGTTGTCCAAAGTGCACTACTATCTTTTTGTTTTCCACCAGAAGCACGAAATGTTCCAAGGCTAGATGTATTGCCTTCAACTCTTTTAAGGCTGCCATTTATGTGCCAGTCCCGTTGGGATGAAGACCAATTGCCTGACACTTGAAGATCCCCAATGTTGCTCCCCAACCCTCGTCTGAAGCGTCGGAGAACAACATCAGGTCTGGGTTCCTCTGTCTCAGTGACAAACCTCGATCTAGTTTGCTCCTGTCGTTCCACCATGACAGGTCTTGCTTTACTTGGAGTGGATAGAGGAAAAACAAACGAATCCGTGTCTTTCTTCCTGTTCCAGATCTGCTGTAGGAAGAACTGAAGAGGTCTCAGTGTAGCCTCCCAGACTGACGAACATCTCTAGCGATGAGAGGGTGCCTAAAAGGCTCATCCATTCCTTGGCAGAACAAGTCTTGGCTGCCATCAGGTATCTCACTTTCAGCAGGCATTTCTCGATCCTTTGAGACGTCGGAAAAACCTGAAAAGAACCGAGTTCATCCGAACTCCCAAATAAAGTCAAGTCTTGAGATGGAGAGAGTTGTGACTTTGGAAGATTTACTATGAGTCCCAATTCGTCGGTAAGAGAAAGGGTCCTTTGTAGGTCCTTCATGCATTGGCCTTTTGACGGAGACCGGATCAGCCAGTCGTCGAGGTAAAGGGAAATGTGAATTCCCTCTAAGTGAAGCCATTTCGCAATTGGAGCCATCGTCCTTGTGAAAACTTGTGGGGCTGTTGATAGGCCGAAGCAAAGAGCCCTGAATTGAAAAGCCCTGCCTCTGAACACAAACCGTAATTGAATTTCCTTGATCTCGGATGGATAGGTACATGAAAGTATGCGTCCTGGAGATCGAGGACACCATCAGTCTCCTTCCTTCAGGGAATTGATAACCGACTGTGTGGTTTCCATCTTGAATGGTGTTTGAAGCACAAATTTGTTCAGGGCGCTTACGTCGAGGACTGGTCTCCATCCTCCTGACGATTTTGGAACCAGAAACAGACGGTTGTAGAACCCGGAGATGAAGGTTCGAGGACTGCTTCTATGGCTCCCTTTTGAAGGAGGGAAGTAACTTCCTCCTCCAACACCACAAGTTTCTCTGAGTCCCTGGATGATACGTTGAAGTCTACTGGCGAAGACTTTAAAGGAGGACTCTCTGAGAAGGGAATGGTGTAGCCTTCTCTCAGAACGTTGATCACCCAGGGTTCTGCTCCTTGGCCTCCCAAACTTGCCAGAACGACTTTAGTCTGGCTCCGACCGTTGCATGAAGGACCTTGAACTCATCGGTTGGTACCCCTAGCTTTCTGGGGATGAGAAGAGAATTTTCCTCTTCCCCTAGCACGGGAAAAAGGGCCGAGAAGGAATACCCTGAGAAGGCCTAGAGGATACAGGGAAAGAAGGCTTGGGTACTACTGGAGAAGTCGAAAACCTGGGTCTTTTCAAGAATGAGCCAGTAGGTCTTGAGTAGACTTCCGTGAGAGAGCCTCAAATTTCCTAACTAACGTGGCGGAAAAAAATTCCTTAAACAAAGGAGCAAAAAGAAGAGCAGATTTCTGGTTCCTGGAGACTCCTCTCGCGACAAACGAAATCCAATGTGCTCTCTTCTTCAAAATGCCAGTAGCAGTCACTGAGGCAATTTCTGACGTTCCGTCCGTGATGGCCTTGTCCAGGCAGGCCAAAATAGCATCAAGATCTGTAGCAGTCTTGGGGGGAAGATCACAGACTTTCACTATCCTGCTCAAGGCTCCTATAGACCAGTCAATAAAAGAAAAGATCTCCAAGATCCTAAAGGAACTCTTCACCAGATGGTCAATTTCCGAAGACGAGAAGCCGACTTTGGACGAAGAAAAAGCTGAGCGACGGGCAGAATCCACAAGGCTGGAGAAATCCCCTTGAGAGGAGGCAGAGTCTCCCAAGGAAAAGACTTCCCCAGTCTCATACCACGAGCGAGACTTAAAAGACAGATGAGAGGGGGGAAAACAGAAAGATGTTTTACCCTGAGATCTTTTCTTACTCAACCATCCTTCTTGCCTTGGAGAGCTCTTTTCACTTAAACAGACAGGACCAGCTTCAGAAATCTAGAGGAAGGAGGTTTAAAATCCTTGGCAAACTGCCTAACTAGTCGGAGACGAAGGAGAAGCTGGAGCAAAGTCTTCTTGAAAAAGTTCTTCAAAAAGTTGTAAGAGATGCTTAAAGTTGGACGTAGGAGCAGGCGGAACATCATCTACTTCAAACATCGGAAACTGGGGAGAGAATCTCTGAAGCAGTTGGAGCACCCGAAAAGAAAGCGTCTCCGGAGCCAAACTTGCGTTATCCTCTTGAGTATCGCCGAACGTCACCGGCGCCAAGAGCCCGACCGGCGTCAAGCGTATCCGAAACATGAGCTTGAGAGGAGTCAGGAGCCTTAGAAGATCCGAGAGCCAAAGAGGCGCCAAAAACCGCGGTAGTGCTAATGCGCAAACATTGTGCGCCTTGGAAACGTGTTTTGGAGGCGCCAGCGCCAAAGTAGCGTCGTGAGTGCGGCGGTTAGGCGGAAGTGGCGCCAGGAGCGCGATCGGAGCGGAGCCAGGCGCGCGATTCAAGCGGAGCCAGGCGCATATAGCGGAGCGGAGCCAGGTGCGTGAGCGGGAGCAGAGACCGGAGCCTCAGTTGTAGAAGGAACCTGAAGTGCTGGAGCTTTAAAACCTTCGAAAAGTCTCAAAATCTTGTCCAATTTGTCCTCTTGCGAAAGGGGCCAGGAACCGGAGGCATAAAAGCCGACTTGGGATCCAACGGGAAGGAAGCCGCTACTTGCATGCTAACAGGAGGATCCGGGCGCTCGCTTGGCACGATCCGTAGAACGTACATCCGGACTGCCTGAAGAAGAAGAGATCTCTGGGCTATCCCAAAAGCTAAAGACGGAAGAGGAGAACGTGCCGAAAGTTTCTTGATAGGAACTTGACTTGGAGAGGAAGCTCTGCGTCTCTTCAGCGGCCTACTAGACTCTGACTGCTTCCAACTCCTCCTCGACGAAACAGAAGCACAAGAAGACACTTCCGCATCGCTTTTACTATAGCGAGCTGCAACAGCCTGGGACGCAACAGGACTGTTAGAGGGAGCAACTGCTCATGAAAGCAGACCCCACTCGCCTCCCCTTCGGCTTTCGGCATGTCTTCTCCCTGAGCCCTGGGAGCCGGACAGAGGCCTCGACCTAGGAGAACGAGAGGGGGACGAACAGTCACCTCCTCCACAACACTATCACTCAAATTTGCAACACTTCGATGTCTAGACATCGCACTCACATCCTGGCCAATCTTCTCTATCGCAGAGAAAAGAGCCGAAATCTTACCATCAAATTCTGCCCGAAGGTCTGACACGGTAGTGGGTTCGGAAACAACAGGTTCCGGGACAGGAATAGGAACAGGAGGGGTAACAGGAACAGAACAAGAGGCAATACTACTCCTACTCTGGAGGAACTTCTGGCCGAAGCCTTACGTGCCCTATCTTTACTTAATTTTGCTTGATATTTAGCCAACTTTTGCCAATCAAGCACAGACAAAGACGAACATTCATCACATCTATCCAGATTCGTGCACAATTTCCCTCTACAGTTAGAGCAAGAAGAGTGAGGGTCTATGTTAGACCGAGACATTCGAGTTTTACAACCCCCGCAAATATCTAATTTGAGATCCTGAATCAGACATAACTAGAAAAATCTCAACCAAAGCCAAAAAAACAAGCCAGAACCGTCAACAAAAGTGGGTACTTCACCAAAGAAGAAACGAAAAGCACCGATGAATTTCCTGAAGAGGAGCAGACGACTAGTCGCCGGCCCCGACAGAGAAAATATGATTAGTTGTTGATGGAAATGGATCCAGGTACCCCGGTAGAGGCGGGGTAGTCTGTATCACCTGACCATATATTAGCGGGACCGCCAGTTTTGAATTTTCTGTCGAGATCGAGAATTACAGCTATATGTAAACAACAGGTAAGTTCATGTATAAAATAAATAATTCCTCTTAATAATCTCTCTTTCTCTTTTACTGAGATGAGAGAGTTTTTATGGTACATGTATATGTTTATTGTTTTTGTATGATAAATCAATTTTTTACCTAATAATAAGTAATAATTTTCAAATAATAATAATAATAATAATAATAATAATAATAATAATAATAATAATAATAATAATAATAATAATAATAATAATAATATAACTGTAATGTTATTACAAAATTCATTTATGACATGTATTTTAAACAAACAAATATCTTTCCCTCATCTTCTGAGAAGAAGCTCGAAGGCAAAGCTGTCAGACATGTCACTTGAACATGAAATGATGGGGGAGTGTTGCTGATTAGTGGGCTAAAGGTTTCTTACATAATTTTCTCTCTCTCTCTCTCTGTCCATAATATTGTTTTCAAAGCACATGGTCGGTGCTCTCTCATGATCTCTGTTATTTGCGAAAGCCCCAAAAATTTGAGTTTTTGATCATTCAATTTAAAATTTGTAGCTAAAAAATGTTCCACAATTTATTATCAATTTAGATAATCCTTTCAGATAACGATGTCCACAAAAGCCTAGGCGGTAGCCTACATGAGACGGTAGCCTTAAGAAATTCAGTGTGAATAATGTAAACATAGTATATGTTGTCTGTAGCCTATATCCTAGGATTACATATTCTAAAGGTGATTTAAGTAACCTGGATTAGGTAGTAACCCAATTTAACGTAAGTCAGAACCTTTTAAGACATATTCTTTTATGGACCTAGGCAACAGCCTAGTTCACACCAAGGATCCTAGAATTCGATAAACAGGAAACTAAAATTTTCCCTTTATATAGCCTCTACACTTGCGTATGATCTAAAATAATCCAGGACTAGGCAGTAGCTATATTAATTTGTGTTAACCTTTAACAAAACATCCCATTATTGGACAATCACTTTCCTACACGGTAATCTAGAACTAGATGAAAATAGTAACCTGTGCCAGATGAGATGGTAGCCTAGCCTTAAGGCTACATACTAAGGCAATTGTGTTTTATGTAACCATACCCTTGTCAAATAAATAGTCAGATTAGGCATTATCCTAGATTAGAGTAAGTGATAACCTGGCTACAGTATAAGAGTGTACATTATTGGGTTACTATATTATATAACAGACCAAATAACCTAGGACTGGATACAAACAAGGGACGTTGTCAGCCTGAGCTAGACAAAAATAGTAGCCTAACCATGTTTACTTATTAGCAAGTTGCTAAGTTTATATAACCTGTATATTTAAGTGTGATCTATAAAAGTCTGGATTAGCTAATACCCTATACTAGACTAAGAAAGAACAGTAAGCCCAGGAGTGCATATAAACAGTATTCTAGGATTAATAACATTGGTAAGGGAAGCCTAAGAGTACAAATAAACAGTATTCTAGGGTCAATAACATTACAGTAGTAAGGTCTTATGAAGCCTATACCCTTACAGGTGATATAAACCTAGAACAGGCAATAGCCTAACTAGATTAAGTGGAAATCCCTTAAGGGAATGTTCCTACTGTTAATTTAGAAGCAACGGGGCTGAGTATCAGACAAAAAGGTAGTCTCGGCTACATAAAACAAAAAACCAGATTATAAGAGGATTAATTTTTTTTGTAGCTTAGATCCTTAGGTTTTTAATAAAACCTAGAATAGGAAACAACCTAGAATAGGTTAAGCCAGAATCTTCTAAGAGTTCTTCTATGCTTAGATTAAAGTAGATTATACTAGAAGGATTAACCTAAGCCATTTAAAAAACAGTACCTTGGGTTAGTTATTAAACAAATTAGTTTATTGAAGATTAGTCCTTATGGCATGACAATTTAGAATAAAAATTTCACATAGCCATTGCAAAAGGATTAACAGTTTAAGTAATGCAGCCCTATATGCTGTCAGAGTCAACTTAAACCTAAAATGATTTAAGTTAACTTGGATATTTTATAAAAGGTATTACAGGTACTGTACATTTATGCATAGTAACCGAATTAACCTGTAAGATGTAATATACTAACGGCACAGGGTTTTACAGAAGTGTCCATTTTAAAAAAAACAATTTATACAAATTAGTTTCTAATAAAAATGATATTTTAATGATAAAATAATGTTTGTTCATACTTACCTGGCAGATATATATATAGCTGTATTCTCCGAATCCGACAGAATTTCAAAAACTCGCGGCACACGCAGTGTGGCCAGGTGGTTAGTACCCATTCCCGCCGCTGGGAGGCGGGTATCGGGAACCATTCCCATTTTCTATTCAGATTTTCTAGTGCCACTGTCTCCTGAGGGGAGGTGGGTGGGCACTATGATTATATATATCTGCCAGGTAAGTATGAACAAACTTTATTTTATCATTAAAATATCATTTTGTTCATGAAACTTGCCTGTCAGATATATATATAGCTGAATCCCACCATTGGAGGTGGGAAGAGACAGAATAGGATTTAGGAAACAAATAAATGTAGGCGATTGACGCCTTGGTTCCTTACCTGTTAGCATAGCTGACTTCGAGGTTACTGTCACCCAAGCCTGCTTCTGCTTTACTAGAGTCTCCAGCAAGGTAGTGACCTATATAGCTGGTGAGTTCTAGATGATCTGTCCACGGGGGCGTGACCACAATGGGACTAGATCATAAGACCATACTGAGAGGGCAAAAGGAGCAACGACCAACCACCTGACCGAGCCTATCTAAGTCATTGAACCTAACATAGGCTAACGACTGGGACGTCCACCTTCGGTGGCCACCCAACAACCAAAAATACAAAAGCAAGATTAAAAATACTTCCTAACCTCTAAAGGATAGGATGAGTATTGCTCTCTTCCCCCAACATTGTGTCTGCGGAAACGTATGGTCCTAGCGAAGAGCAGTCTTCAAAAGTCGTCTTCACATCCCGCAAGTAATGCGAAGCGAACACTGAATTACTTCGCCAGAAGGTGGTACCCAGAAGATCGTTAAGGGACAAGTTCTTCTGGAAAGCCACCGAAGTCGCAATGACTCTCACTTCATGAGCCTTGACTTTCAGAAGTCTCATGTCGCTGTCTTGACAGGTAGAATGAGCCTCCCGGATTGTGCTTCTTAAAAAGAATGCTAGAGCATTCTTGGACATTGGTAAGTCAGGTCTTCTAACCGAACACCACAGATTGTCCGATGGGCCTCGACTTTCTTTCGTCCTGGCTAAGTAGAATTTGAGAGCCCTGACAGGGCACAGGACTCTCTCTGACTCTTGCCCAAGAATCCCTGTCAAACCCTTGATCTCAAAAGTCTTGGGCCAAGGGTTTGAAGGATTTTCATTCTTAGCGAGGAACATAGGACTTAGGGAGCATACGGCATTGGGCCCTCTAAAGCCAATGTGTTTGCTGATGGCTTAAACTTCACTAACTCTCTTCGACGTCGCCAGAGCAGTTAGGAAAATAGCCTTCCTTGTCACGTTCTTGAGGGATGCCGAAGACAGAGGCTCAAAAGTATTTGACATTAGAAACTTCAGGACTACATCCAGGTTCCAGGGAGGCGTCCTGGGTTGAGGAACCTTGACAGTCTCAAAGGATCTCAGGAGATCGTGAAGATCCTTGTTGTCGGCTAAATCTAGGCCTCTATGTCTGAAGACTGCCGACAGCAAGCTTCTATAGCCTTTAATTGTTGAGACTGCCAGCTTTTCCTTCTCTCGGAGATGAAGTAGGAAGTCTGCTATTTGCGGCATAGAGGTCATGGTCGAGGAAATCCCGTTGCTTCTGCACCATTTCCTAAAATTGGCCCACTTAGATTGATAGACCACATTTGATGAGGGTCTCCTGGCACTGGCGATAGCCTTTGCCACTGCTCTCAAAACCCCTCGCTCTTGCCAACTTCGTGATAGTCTGAATGCAGTTAGATTCAGAGCGGGGAGGTTTTGTGGTATCTTTCGAAATGGGGCTGCCTGAGTAGATCTACCCTCAGGGAAGCGTCCTTGGGAAGTCCACCAGGAAGGCCATGACCTCTGTGAACCAATCCGCTGCTGGCCAAAAAGGGGCTATTAAAGTCATCCTCGTTCCTTCCGATGCTGAGAACTTCCTGATTACCTCTCCCAGAATCTTGAAGGGAGGAAAGGCATAGAGATCTAGACCTTTCCAGTCCCAGAGGAGGGCATCTACTGCTACTGCTTCTGGATCTAGAACAGGAGAGCAGTATAGAGGGAGCCTCTTTGTTCTGGACGTTGCAAAGAGGTCCACTAAGGGACGTCCCCATAATCTCCACAGCTCCTGACACACCTCCTCGTGAAGGGTCCACTCGGTCGGTAGAAGTTGACGCTGCCAACTAAGAAGGTCCGCGCGGATATTCTCCACGCCTGCAACGAACCTCGTAAGGATCGTGATCCCCCGTGCATGGGTCCAAAGCAGGATTTCCTTCGCCAGGGTGAACAGGGAACAGGAGCGAGTTCCTCCCTGTTTCTTGAGGTAAGCCAGGGCTGTGGTGTTGTCGGAATTTACTTGAACCACTCGGCCTGACACTCGGCTCTCGAAGAATTGAAGGGCCAGCAAGATTGCCCCTAATTCCTTGAGATTGATGTGCCAGGACACCTGTTCCCCTCTCCAGGTGCCTGACACTTCTTCCCCTCCTAGTGTTGCTCCCCATCCTTCCCTGGACGCGTCGGAAAACAACACTAGGTCAGGGCTCTGAAGGCGTAGAGAAACCCCTTCTGCCAACCTCGAGGGGTCGAGCCACCACCTCAGGTGATTCTTGACAATGGGAGAGATCTTCAAGGTCTCCTCCAGATCCTCTTTGTCCATCCAGTTTTCCGCCAGGAAAAACTGGAGCGGCCTGAGATGAAGTCTTCCCAGGGAAACAAACTTCTCCAGCGAGGAAATGGTCCCCAGCAAACTCATCCATTCCCTCACCGAGCACGTTTCCTTCCCTAGAAAGGACGAGACTTTTTCTAAGAAATGCTGCTGACGTTACTGGGATGGAAAAGCTTGAAAAGCCACTGAATCCATCTGAATCCCCAGATAGACGATGGACTGCGTCGGGATCAGATGGGACTTTTCTTCGTTCACTAGAAGTCCCAGGGACTTCGTCAATTCCAAAGTCGAATTCAGGTCCTCCAGACACTTTGACTGAGAAGAGGCTCGGATGAGCCAATCGTCCAGGTAAAGCGATACGCGAATACCCACCAAGTGAAGCCATCTCGCCACATTTCTCATGATAACCGTGAAGATCATGGGAGCTGTGCTTAGTCCGAAGCAAAGAGCTCTGAATTGAAAGACTCGTCCCCCCAGTACAAACCTCAGGTACTTCCTTGACTGTGGATGTATGGGAACGTGAAAGTAAGCGTCCTGTAAGTCCAGAGACCATCCAATCTCCTGGTCTTAACGCTCCGAGAACAGACTGGGACATTTCCATCTTGAACTTTTCCTTCACTATGAAGCGGTTCAGTCTGCTTACGTCTAGGACTGGTCTCCATCCTCCCGACTGTTTCGGAACTAAGAACAGTCGGTTGTAGAATCCCGGGGAGTCCAGCTCCAGGACTTGCTCCACCGCTCTTTTTTCGAGCATTTGCTCCAAAAGGTCGAACAGGATCTGTTGCTTCTCTTGATGGTAAGAGGGCGACAGATCCCTGGGTGACGTGCACAGGGGTGGCGAGTGGAGAAAGGGGATCTTGTATCCTTTCTCGAGAACTTCTAGGGACCAGGTGTCCGCCCCCTTCGCTCTCCAGGCTCCCGCAAATGAAAGAAGCCTGGCTCCCACAGGTGTCTGGAGGCTCTGAAAGTCACTTTTTGCCCCTAGGCTTTGATGGGGCTGCGCCTCTGGAAAAACCTCTTCCTCGTGGAGACGATCTCGAGGAAGAAGCTCCTCCACGAAAGGGCTTCTTCTTCTTGGAGGTCGGACCCGACGACGACGTCAGAAGGGACTGCTGGGGTCTTCTAGACGAGTGGGCCAAGAGGTCTTGGACGTGGCCTTCTCCTTTAGACTAGCGGCGAGGTCCTTGATTAAAGACTGGGGAAGAGATGGCTCGACAAAGGGGCGAACAATAATTCTGCCCTCTGCGGCGGAGAAACTGACTTAGACGTAAAATTACAGTACAAGGCCCTCTTCTTCAAGAGGCCTGTACAAAAGTGGGAAGCCAGTTCCTCTGAGCCATCCCTGACCGCCTGGTCCATGCAGTTCAAAACGCTGGACAGCTCCCCCAGGCTGATCGAGTCGGGGCTTCTAAGCTTGAGGTCCAAAGCTCCCAAACACCAGTCCAAGAAATTAAAAACCTCCATGGTGCGGAAGAGTCCCTTCAGATGATGGTCTGTCTCCGACATCGTCCAAGACACCTTAGCTGCAGACAGGAGGGACCTTCTGGGAGCGTCGACAAGGCTGGCGAAATCTCCTGAGACAAAGAAGGAACTCTTGAGCCGACGTCCTCTCCTGTCTCATACCACATACCTGCCTTGCCGCTAAGCTTGGACGGAGGCAGGGCAAAAGAAGTCTTGCCTTGGGTCTTCCTTTCCTCCATCCAGGTGTTGACCTTCTTGAAGGCCTTCTTCGCCAAGAGATGAAGTCATTTTAACAAACCCCGGCGCTCTCCTCGTCTTGGACGAAGCTAACTGCGAAGGAGGAGAGAGAGGAGCCGAGGGTTTGAACTTGTCCCCGAACAAGTCCTTAAGAAGACCGGTCAACACCTGGTAGTCGGAAGACGAGGAAGCAGAAGGTTGCTCAATGTCTGCAGGCTCCGACTCGCCAGAGACTTCTCCCTCTTCAATGGGAGAAACCAGAGAGACACCCAAAACCTTAGGAGAACGAAGGCCTTGGGGTCCAATACGGAGGAGGGATCTTCTCTTCCCCACAGGCTCTGATTGCTCTGGAGCGTCCCGACGAGCAACTAAAGAGGCGTCCTGGTGAGCGTCCTGACAAGCGTCCATCTGGGTGTCCAGCCTGGCGTCCAGCCGAGCGTCCGGCCGAGCGTCCTGCACGGAAGCGAGAGGAGCGTCCCAACGAGCAGCTACCGAGGCGTCCTGGATAGCTGCTTGCGAAGCGTCACGTTGTAGACGAACGTTACGATGGTGAACCAGCGAGCTGAGAGGACGACAGGGCGAGGAAGCAGGTGACGGAGACGAAGAAAAGGGCGCGGGAGAGGGGGACTTTCTGGACCTCTTGATAGGCAGCTTCGAATCCTTGCGTCGACGACGCGGTTCTGCTTCCCTCTCTGCAAGAAGAGAAGCCAACTGACGCTGCATATCCAGCAAAATCTTCTTGGAGGGAGAGGTCTCCTTGTCGGGGGAAGAGCTGATCCTGTGAGAAGAAGAGGGGCCAGGGGACGCCTTCTTCCTCCTCACAGGAGCTAAAGCAGCTCTCTCCCTGGAGCGACTGGGGCGCTCACAAACGTCCTCCTCTGACGACATCCTGGTTCTCTTCTGTGGCGGGAAAGCGTCAAAACACTCCGAAGACGGTGAAACAATGCCTTGCGAAAGCTGACGTGAAGCGTCCTCTTCTCTGAAGTTCCTCTTCAGCGGGCGAGAGTCCTTCCGAGAGCTCCACCCCTTACGAGGGGAGGACGCCTCGGAGGACGAGAAGCAGTCTCTGAGAGATACGTGCGGAGCACGATCCTAACTAAAAGCCTGGGAAGCGACAACAGGTCCTGCCGAAGGGACGCCAGATTGGTGGGAAGCCCCCGTAACAACCCTCTTATGGCTTTCGACATGCCTTCTCCCTGAGTCCTGGGAGTCTGACAGAGGTCCAGGCCTAGAAGCATTATGGGGCCGATCTGATGCCCTCCACAACACTAGGGGAACACTACACTTCACTGCACTTTGAAAGTGTTTGATTTTGTCACTTTAGATTCCAGAAAACGGATGGTGTTCATAATCTCCGTCAGGGCCAAACCTTCCGCAGACACAACCTCAGGGCCCGAAGGCAAAACCACAGGGATAGGTGAAACTATGTCTACATTTGGGTTATCAGGAGAGGAATTAGTACCCTGACTCTTACAAACACTCCTGGAGGAAGACCTCCTGAGCCTGTCACGCTCCAACTTACGAACATAGGAATCATACAACTTCCAGCTCGCATCAGATAAAGACTCACACTCCTTGCAGTGATCATTGATCAAGCATACATGTCCCCTACACCTCATGCAAACAGAGAGAGGTCTACCGAAGCTTTCGGTAGCCTCACCTTACACTCATTCACACAACATACCCTAAAGCTAGCAGAACTAGTTCCAGACATATTCAAAGAGCAATCAATAGCAAAATCAAAAACAGTCCACAAAAAGCATATGCCAATCCACAATCCAAAGTCCAAAAACCAAAAGTCAAAGAGAATACTCAAGTGGAAACAATGAGTTAACGAAATCCAGAGACGGAGGTACTGAAAACAGATGTTGACAGTACCGGCGACAGAGAAAATCTGAATAGAAAATGGGAATGGTTCCCGATACCAGCCTCCCAGCAGCGGGAATGGGTACTAACCACCTGGCCACACTGCGTGTGCCGCGAGTTTTTGAAATTCTGTCGGATTCGGAGAATACAGCTATATATATATGACAGGTAAGTTTCATGAACAAAACTTGGTTCTTTCACTACAGGGCCACCATTATGCAGGACCCTCAGCTCAAGTGTTCTGTAGCAAATTACTCGGTTCGCTTTTTGCCAGTGGGTACGGCCCATTCCACCTGCTAAGAGCATAGTCCTTGCAAATAACAGGACAGATTTGCTTTGTCGCCAGATATTTGTGAAATTTGCAGTGTGCTCTTGGCAGCAAGTTTTAAGGATGAGACAGCTCGTTTCAGGCTGTCACGATGGGTCCTAGAGTTCAGCAAAGGGGAGGAAGGGGGAGATTATATCTTTCCGGCAGAACTCTGGCAGCATATATTTAACCCATTCTCAGATGATCCATATTTGGGCCAAAACCCAGTGACATCAGTCCCCAATACCTCCCAGGTAAACCCTGCAGAGAAAATGGAGGAAGTTCCTCTTGGAGGTGATTATCATTTAGATGAAGTTGATATTGCTCCCGAAATGACTTTGCTGAAACCAGAAGGACCAGGGACACTACCTTCAGCTTACCAGGGGAGAAACTTTCCAGAATAATAATAATAATAATAATAATAATAATAATAATAATAAGCTTTATTCCAATATTTACATTGGCTATTACAATAAATACAAATTACATTGTAGTTTACATTTAAAAATTAGATATTTACATGTGCCTTCATAAAAATTTACATCATTATAAAACATAAAACATAGATTTACTTTATACAACTTTAAGAACAATAAAAAAGTTGTGACAGGTATAGGTACATCATAAAAGTAATTAAAACATTAAAAATTTTGCATAAAAAATATGAATCTTTTTATATTAGTACTTGAGGCTCAATAAAATTCTTACCTTGATAAAATATTTGCTATAAAAGTTACAGCATATCTCTCCATAATATTAAAATTATCTTTAGCATGATTATAACATTTCGATTTCAAAATTGCTTATGAATTACAGGTACTTATAAAACTAGAGTTATGAACATTTATCTTAAAATAGAATCTAAAATTCAAAAATAGTCTGCTAAAATGGAGTAAAAGTGTAAAAGAGCTCAATTAAAATATATATAAAGTTTTACTATAAAAATTATTTGGACAATAGATACTTTTTCAAATTCAGTTTAAAAGAGTCAACATTAGTTAATGCTATTAGTTGGTTTGGCAGTTTGTTCCACACTGATGGACCCCCACAACAAATGCTCTGCTTCCTAGATCAGTGTTGGTTCTTGAAACAAAAAGGTCATCATTAAATCTAGTTTGTCTATTACGTCTATCTCCAACTCTTATTAGATTAAAAAGCCATGGTGGAATTAGATTATGTAAAATTTTAAAGATCATGACACATAAATCAAAATCAATCTTCTGTTTGATTGTCAGCCATTGCAAGTTATTTAAAATTGGAGTTGCATGGTCATACTTCTTGGCTTTCCCATCAATTACTTTTGCTGCAAAGTTTTGAAGCCTCTGTATCCGCTGCAGCTGCTGCTTAGTTGTCGAACCCCAGATCTTTAAACAGTAGTCAAGAATGCTCACGGCAAGAGACCGAACGACCATTCCCCGCATTTCACTATCAAATCGGTCCTTAATTCTATTTAAGTATATTAAAGTACCATTTACCTTCCTACAAACTTCATCTATATGACTGTCAAATAGCATATACTGGTCAAAATATACCCCAAGATTTTTTACTTTAATGCTTTTCTCAATTGCAAATCCATTGAAATTTATTTTTGTGTCTTCAGGAATTTGGGATATGAACTGCCTAGAGCCAATAAATATACATTTAGTTTTAGATTCATTAATATTTAATCCATTAATTTGAAAATAACATCTCGCCATTTCTAATATTCTTTCTGCTCTTACTATCAAGTTATTTAGTTCATTTATAGTTCCAGTCATTAGAAGTTGACTGTCATCTGCGAATTGAACTAAGATGCAGTCTCGTACACCAGTAGCCATATCATTCATATAAATTAGGAAAAGTATTGGCCCCAAGATAGATCCCCGTGGAACTCCAAATTCTACTGGTTTAGGGGAGGATATAACATCGCCTAATCTCACTGACTGGTAACGATTTTCTAGATAGCTTTTAAACAAGAGAGGGTCAATTTTTAATTGTGTACATTTATGAAGTAAAATATTGTGGCTAACGCTATCGAAAGCTTTAGAAAGATCCAATAGAATAAGTAAAGATATCTTTTTGTCGTCGATATTTCTGTAAATAGTTTCTGTAACTTTCAATAACACAGTTTCAGTAGAGAGATGAGACCTAAATCCATGCTGAGTGTGAGACAGTAAGTCATTTTCCTCGAGATATCTTATGAGTTGAATTGATACAATCTTTTCTAGAATTTTAGATATGATGGGCAAGAGTGATATTGGTCTGTAATTCTCCACATTATCTGCATCACCACTCTTAAAAAAGGGCAGAACGTGGGGCAACTTCCAATCGCTTGGATAAAGGCAAGTCACTATAGAGGTATTTACTATGACAGTTAAGTAAAACGCAATTATCGGTAAGGCGTCCCAATGAAACGGAGGGATATCAAATCAGATCCATAGGCTCCCGTGTCATTAAGCTCCCAACCACTAAAATAACTGTTTCGACATCAACTGGCTGTGGCCTAAAAAAGTCATTAAAATTCTCATTAACTATATTCGACTCATTTCTTAAAAGTTGTGAAGTGTTGTTCCTATCTAGATTTTGCTGAGATTTTTCAAAGGCTGTCCTACCAACACTTGAGAAATACTGGTTGAACTCTTCTACTTTTTCCTTCTTATCATTATAATCAGGTAAAAGGGCAATATTATTTTTGGGGATCATTTCACGAACTATTTTCCATTTATTAGGCACATTGCCATTACAGTTACGAAATTTATCTTTAAAGTGTTCCGACTTACTAGCTTTAATCAAAGTGTTAACCCGTTTCTTTTCGTTTTTGTAATGATCTTGTAGTGTTTCGTTCTGTATATCTGTTTTAGCTCTCCTTTGTAGGTCATCTCTAGCTTTCATTTCTGCTTTAAGGTTATTATTTATCCAAGGGGCTGGGGGCCGGGTAATTTCTTGGGTCACAAATGGTGCACATTCATCCAAGCAGCAAACAAAGGTTTTGGTAAAAATATTAACCTGTACATCCACATTATCAGTTTGTAGAATACAATTAAAATCTGAGCCTTATTTAGTAAAGTACTACAAAAACTGTCCTGACTGTAATGCTTAAGACAACGAAAGGTTCTTTTAACAGGAATTCTCCTTGGCTTAGAAATATCAATTTGTAAAGTTACTAGCTCATGATCAGCAATGGGACAGGAAACCACATCTGAATATACAATCATTTGTTGTTTGTTTGTAATGACAACAACCAATAATGTCGAGGACGTACTTGTTATTCTAGTTGGCTTAGTTATTGTTTGACAGAGGTTTAACTGATGTACTATTTTACTTAATTTGTTGTTAGGTACAAGCATATCCTCATTTAGATCACCCAAAACGAACACAGGTTTTTTACGTAAAGATACATTTTTAAAAGTTTCTTTAAGATAATCAAAGGAGGGTGTCAAAGCCTTTGGATGCCGGTAGACACACCAACAATAAAGGATGGTAATTTCTTATACTGTATACTAATCCAGACATCCTCAACACCATTAGCTTTCTCTACATCTGTCAATATTCTATTAACCTTCAAATCATTTCTAACATATACTAATGTTCCTCCCCCTTTTCCACAGTCACATCTATATACATTAAAATTCTTAACATGAATGAACTTATCTTGAACAGACAAATCTAACCAGGTTTCACTTACAAAAAGAATGTCTATGTTTCTTTCCAGTATTAACAGTTCTATTTCATCAATATGGGCTAATAATGACTGTGCATTTATGTGTTCTATAGTTAACTGATTACGTATTTCCCTCCTTACAGTAGTCGCTTCTATAGTATCACCTGGGGCACATTCTTCTTGGCCATTTTCCTACTGAACATAGCTAGAGCATATACGCCCTTTGTGTCCCAATCTGTAACAAATACTGCACTTAATTCTGTGGTCGTATCTGCATTGCCCTTGACGGTGGTTAAATTCACCACAATTGTAGCATCCAGCTGGTCGGTGTTGATAACGTTGGTTATGTTCGTCTCTTGACCCTTCTTCATTGTATCGCCTCTTGTAATTTCTGCTATCTGTTTGTTGATGGTTGCTATTTCGAGGTTGTCCTCCATTGGAAGCTCTTCTTTGATCTTGTCCGCGGTCACTTGTTGGCCGTCTTCCGAAAATCGAGGGGCGTTGATTTTTTCTTTGTTGTGTAATGGTTGGTTCTAACTGTGTATTTGTCCACTCATGTGACATCTTCATTTTTTTCCAGTCGTCACATAACTTTAGATATTGGCATTGCTTGTTGAGTGAATCAAGTAGTCTTATGACACCACATCTGTTTAGGAAGATTCCAGGATTTTCATTATTCAGATGAAAACACATTTCATCCACCTCTCCAGTAGCTAGTTTCAAAGACAGTTCACATTTCATAATCGTTATACCGTTGTCTGTGCCCCATTCCGCTAGTTGGCTATTGTGATGATTAATGATGTCCTCTAGTTCATTTGTTCGTAGAGTTGGAAATAGTTGGCATACCATAATTTCCATATTTCCATTTACTTTCTTGAGCTCCGCAATAAGGCTTCCCATATTATCCAGAATGTTAGACGGGGTTTCCTCTTCCAATACATCCTGCATACCACATACCAGAATACATCTTGCTGGCTCCCACTTCAGTTCTTCAGATACCCAACTTTTTAAAAGGTCGATGTTAGCTCCATTAATTGTTCTGAAGAACGTGTGTTCTCCAAGATCAGATGATTTTATATCTGTCAAATTTGTATCTCCCAATATTAATGTACTGGCATCCTGAGTTTTAGCTTCCGTAGCATCATTTGTAGGTAACGTTCTTCTATCTCTCTCATGTTCTTCTAAATGAGTTAGCCGGTCGTTTAATCTATTGATAGTGACATTTGCTGCTTTTATTATTTCATTCAATTCATCAATTTCTGTCGTCTTCTGGTCAAGTCTCCCCTTAATTTCAGTTATGTCTGTTTGAAGTTTTCTTATTACCTCGCTTTCTGTAGGTGGTACTTGAGGTGTTTGTTGAGAATTGATTTCCTCATTGTTGGGGCGATTTTCTCTATGAGTATTCATAATAAGATCAATTATTTCAAATTTACGACCCCATATATTCTTTTGAACCCAGTTTTCTACAATATTTTTGCAGCTCAACCTTTGTATAGTTTTTGTCTAAAATTCCCAAGTAGGGTTTTGTAAGGTTGGGGCAAATTTCACCCGGTAGAAATTTCAGTTTAAAGTTTCCTCTCTTTTAAAGCAAAAATTCTCTCTCTCTCTCTCTCAAAATAAGACACTCATAAGATCACTCTCATCATGATCACTGGTCACTGAGGAGCACTGTCATGCACTTAGTTTTAATAATATATGTCACTATCCACATAAAAATGTCAAAATAGAAGGGAGCGATTTCACTGGGTTTGCTAGCCAACAACGTCGTTGAGAGAGAGAGGAATTTAATCCTCCATGCAACTTTCAGAAGCTGATCAGGATCCTTCCCCCAAAAGGGATACAAGGATTCAATTAACCCCAACTGAAATGACTACATTTTCAGAGGGGTATACTAACTCACCCAGGACCTCTGCCCCCTGGGTAACAGGCAGTCACAGCTCACCTGTGGATGCTCAGTCAGACTATGCGAGCTCCCCCAAAAGGGATACACAGTTTGCAGCATCTGATCAGTTCCGTAAGGAAATTATGAGTAATATCAAAGATGCCCTTGCCACAAAACGGCAATATATAATGAACATATTACACGATTCCGAACAGAAATTAAAGAAATCAAGTCGTAATGTACACTCCAGAGTGTAAAAGTACAGCATCCTGCAATTGAAAAGGCAGAGTTGAAACAAGATCCAAGGTTAATCATAAAACTTCAGGTCAGAACATAACAGGGGCTCCAACATTCTCCCCTAATGATACTGATAATCCTTGACGAGATGATCCAATGTGTATTTTCTCTCCTGATGGTAAGCATCTAAATAATGAGAGAAAAACCATGATTGAAGCTGTACATGTGGAGTTTAGAGACACGGCAGCATTCCCTAATACAGAATGGTGCCTGATACCACCTTTGCCAGACATGAAGAAACCCTCAAAAGAAAAACAGTTCTCTTATGTGGGAATACAGCATTAAAAGCTGTTGATGACGCCCTTTACCAGATCAACGGTAGGTGGATCTATACTCCCATTATGAATAAAACCCAACTTGCTCACCAAGTACCTCCAGCCTTCTGTCCCTTCACCTTTAAAATCATTAACCATGTGAAAGAAAACTTCCAGAATTATGTAGTGACTAGAAAACGGGAGTCAATGGCAGAACTAAAACCATTTGTCACAGTCCTCCCGGTTTTGAAAAATTCCACCAAGGAGTGGGCAACACTTCAACTCCCTTTTGAAAGGAAAATGCTGCCCTTGGATGTTGCTACTCAGCAATTTGGGACCCCTATGAGAAGAATCTCAGATGAGACAGCTTCATCAGAATTCCGTGCTAGGACTCTTCTTAGTATCTTAACCTCTTCCACCAAAAGGTTTCCAGAGGATTCCAGGACACTTTTAGCTGCTGTGGCTAGAAGTCTAATGAGAACCCTATGGGAAGCGAACCCTGTGGGAAGCACTCTATGACTTTTTAGACTGGCGCTTAAAAGCACGAATGGAAACACTGGAAAGCTCCAACAAGTCACTTCCTAATGTAACTGCTTTATTACAGTCTAATCCCTCTGTAGGGACCTGTTTGAGGATTCTGTGGTAACAGAAGTCAACGAGCAAGCACGACAACAAAAGTGTACAGTGTACGCTCTTCTGGGAAAACAATTCAGGAAACAAAAAACCCAAAATTTCCCTTTACCCAATTCAAAAAAGGCTCGCTTTGATAAAAAATCACAAAAGCCTGCAGTCACCTCCAAAACAGGTAGGTAGCCAGAAGGGACAACCCCTTCAAAAGGACAGCAACAGCCACACCAGCAAGGACATCCTTTTCATAAGGTCCAAAAACCGTCTTACAAAGGAAAAGGAAAAGCAACGCCTGGCATGCCCACCAAAGGAAAAGGTAGTGGAAAAGGGGGATATCAATAGGAATTGTTTGGTCGGGGGTCAACTTCAAAGACACCACAAGGAATGGAAGTCTTCTCCTTGGGGACACAGCATTGTTCTCAATGGGCTGGGGTGGAAACGGTCTCATCCTCCCCCGCCTTTAAAGGGGTTCATTCAAGCATCAAACCCCTCTCTGGAAGATTACGTGCACAAGGCCCTATTAAAAGGTGCCATAGAGAAACGTGCGTATATTCGCCACCAAGGACGTCTCTTCAGTGTTCTCAAAAAGGATTCCTCCTAACAAAGAGTGATCCTTGACCTATCAATACTGAACAAGTACATTGTTTGCCAAAAGTTTCGGATGACTACCGTTGCCCAAGTATGTTCAGTCATTCCAAAAGGGAATTGGACAGTTTCTATAGATCTGAAAGATGCATACTGGCACGTCCCTATTGCCGCTCCCTTTCACCCCTTCCTAGGGTTCCAGATAGGGAAAGAGATGTACAGATTCAAAGTTATGCCTTTTGGACTAAACATTGCCCCCAAGAATTTTTACAAAATTAGCAATGGGTAAAAATTAGCAACGGTAGTTGTCCAGGAACTCAGGAGAGAAGGAATACAACTAATAGCTTACCTAGACGACTGGTTAATCTGGGGGGGCCACAAGAAAATGCTTGAAAAACCTACGAGCAGTGGTCAACAGAATCCAGTCAAAAGGTTTTATAACAAATTGGGAAAAATCCCACCTCATGCCCAGCAGACGTTTTCAGTGGTTGGGACTGTGCTGGGATATTCTTCAGGGCCTGTTGTCTATCCCCATCAAAACTCAGAACAGAATAAGGAAAAACCTCAAAAGGTTCCTAGAGCAGCCCACAGTTTCCAGATGGCAATTAGAATGCATGATGGGTCTACTGCAGTTTGCATCAGTAATAGATCCAATACTCAGATTGCAATTGAAAAACATGAACAAATTTTGGCTGTTGTATGCAAGACAAAAGCTGTGAGACAGATCTCACCAAAAGAATAAAAAAGTTGGGGAGATACTTCAGCCTTGGACCCGGAAGGAATCTCTGGTGAAACAGGTCACCCTGACTCCTCCATCTGTAAGAGTGACAATACACACAGATGCCTTGTAGACAGGTTGGGGAGGACATTGGGAGGACTGTCAGGTGGCAGGGAGGTGGTCAGCTACTCTGAGGAAGTGTCATGTCAATTTCCTGGAACTGATGGCTGTCTTTTTGTATCTCAAAAAACTCAAACCTCCAGAAGAGACACACATTCTGTTGGTTCTAGACAACACGACTGCAATGTCCTGCATCAAGAGATCGGGATCATATTCACCTCCTCTCAACATGGTAATGCTAGCCATCCTTTGGATGGCACAAGTAAAGAAGTGGCACCTGTCTGCAATTCACCTCACAGGGTCTCTCAACGTAATAGCAAACTCTCTATCGAGGAAAACGACAGCCTCAACAGAGTGGATGTTGGACAAACACTCTTTTCAAACAATAGCCAACATACTTCCGCAACCAGAAGTGGACCTGTTCGCCACACACGAGATTCACAAACTTCCAGTACATGTATCTCTGAACTTGGACAATCAAGCAATAGCAAAAATGCCTTCCTACAAGACTGGAACATTTGGAGGACGATACATCTTTTTCCTCCATTGTCCCAGATTTCAAAGGTTTTGAGCAAACTTCTAACCTTCAGAGGAGCAGCTTACTTAATAGCCCAAATTGGACAAACGGGCATTGGTTCCTATCACTTCAACAGCAGGCGAAGATCAATTCCACTGTCATCCGCTGTTCTATCCCAGGAAGTAGGAGGGAAAATCATTTACGCATCCTCCTTTCTGAGCCAAGACTTTCACGTATGGATTTTTTAAACACTACCTACCGTGAAAACTACTCACCCAACATTGCTAGGTACCTAGAGCAAAAATTACTGATGTCATCTATCCGACAATACCAGTCCGTATGGAAGATATGGGATTTCATCCATACTGAGAGCCCCGTTGAAATTTCTATAGAAACACTTTTAATTTCATGATATATCTTTTTGAAGACAAAAGCCTTGCGGTTACAACAATCATGGCATACAAGGCAGCATTAACAGAACTCTTGCTTTATGGATTCGGGATTGACTCCAGCATAGAAGTTGTTACTTCCCTTCTGCGGTCTTTTGCTCTACAAAGACCCACTCCTGAAAGACTCCCAATTACTTGGTCCCTGAACAAGGTACTTGGACTTCTATCTACCCCTCAGTTCAGCGGACCCAATACAACCGCAACTCACAAGCTACAGAAGGAGATCTTCCTGATTGCATTAGCATCAGGAACCCGTATTAGTGAACTGGACTCTCTTAGACGGGGATGATATACCACACAAACTGCTGATAATCAAGTATTATTGTCCCCAGGCCCATCATTCCTGGCCGAGAATGAGGATCCTTTAAGAAGGAAAATCTCCTATTCTTATAAGAAAACTCAATTTAGCAGACAAAACATTATGCCCAGTTCAAACACTCAAAGTTTACTTAGAGGTCACAGCAAACATCCCAGAAGGTCCGATTTTCCTACACCCTAGCACAAATAAAGAACTCTCTTTACAAGGGGTAAGAATAATTTTAGTGTCTCTCATTAAAAAAAGCAAACCCATTGGCCTTCTTCAGAAGCGTCTCTTTTGAAGAAGTCTCCGAAAGTGCAGGGAGGGCATCAGAGACAATGTTCTTAAAACATTACTGCCATGAGCTCGAACAAATTCATCTGCACTGCATGTCAGTAGGTGGTATGGTTAGTCCTGACCCCATAGGCTCTACAGCAGAAAACCAGGGGTCTTCCTAATGGGTGAGTATGCTGACTATTGCTGGGAAAGATACAAAAAGACTGCAACCACAACCAGCATACTTAGGTAAGTAACTACAGAACTTCACCCTAAAAATACAAGTTCTTATCTAGTTTCTTGTTTCTTGTTTCCAAAACCCCAAAAAGTTTTTCAGAATAAGGAATGGGGCTTGAAACTTGTGGCTTGACCTCGGACCACAAATGCTTTTTCTTTGGGTTGTTTGGGATTAAAATTTTGAGAGCTTAAGCCTTTTGTCACCTGTCAATTTCTTTTGTAAAACTCCTTGAGGACAAAACAAGCAACTACGCTAGCAAAAAACAGGTTTTGGCTTAGGAAAAACCTATTTTTGGTAGTTGCTGTTGAATCCTCAAAACCCCCCCACTTCCCTGACAAAAGGCATGGGATTTGGGCAAGGGATAATCCTACACTGACCAGCAGAGTAATGGAGCTGGTCTTTTGCTACCAAGGTCGTAAATAAGAGGGCAGACGCTCATGCACAATAGTCACTTCTTGCATTTTTTGACATAGGAAAGACTGGGTTCAGCTTCGCTGAAGATAAGGGAAAATCCCTCTTATCTTTGAGTCCATTATACTCTATCACATGTCATAGTGTTTTCATTACGGCACAATACCCGGCTAAAAGACCAGGCTAGAAAAATATTTCTTTGATACTAGTCTAGTCACCATGGAGTGCTGGCACATGGGGGGTAACTCCTTGAGGACTCAACAGCAACTACCAAAAATACGCTTTTCCTACGTCAAAACCTGTTAATTTGAATTTTACATTAACACAAATCAGGCCAGTGAGGACATCTCGGGTCCATTCCTTTGTATTGTGAAGGGCCCTGTACTAAGTATGGTAGACACCTGTAGGCTTTAATTTTGCCGCTGAAAAAGAAAAAAAAGAGAAAATCTTAACAACTTCATCATCCGTCTTTATAAGGTAATATCACTTGCATTTGTGGTATTCACATAAGCTTCATTCGTTTTGTAAGAGGAATTCGAGTGTTTTGTTCTTGTATTGGAATAACACTGCGAAGAAAGGCAGGAGATTGTGTATTCCTCTGCCAGTCGGCGCTCCCATACTTGTTCCAGTAAGGCATTGTGTTTTGAGCCGTCAGCTGTGTGTGTGTGGTCACAAAACCCGTCCGACATCTTGAGAACAGGTTGCCTGCGAGGCAGTAGCCGCCATCTTAAAACTTTGTTGTTGTTGTTTACCTGTGTGACATCACGGGTAACATCTGCTCAACTTAGCGAACTACTATGAATCGCACATTACCATACTCGCAAATCTTAGAAAAAGAAAAACATACTTCAATTAAAGGGAAAACTAGGTACAGGCAGTCCCCGGTTTACGACGGGTCCGGCTTACGACGTTCCGAGGTTACGACGCTTTTCAGATATATTCATCAGAAATTATTTCCCAGTTTACGACGCATGTTCCAGGGTTACAACGCGTCGTACGCCGATCTGACGGAAGAAATATGGCTCCAAAATGGCAGAATAATAAAAATTTGGAGGGTTTTTGATGAACTCAATAAAAATGCAGTTTACATCGTTTTCAATACACCCGGAGCATTAAAATGACATTTTTATAATAAAATAAGATTTTATATCATACTTACCTGTTGTTTACATATAGCTGTAATTCTCGATCTCGACAGAAAATTCAAAACTGGCGGTCCCGCTAATATATGGTCAGGTGATACGACTACCCCGCCCTCTACCGGGGTACCTGGATCCATTTCCATCAACAACTAATCATATTTTCTATGTCCCCTTGTCCCTTGCGGGGAGGCGGGTGGGAATGTTTTATATGTAAACAACAGGTAAGTATGATATAAAATCTTATTTTATTATAAAAATGTCATTTTTATACATGAACTTACCTGCTGTTTACATATAGCTGATTGCCACATTGAGGCGGTGGGCATGGACAGCTGTAAGTGTTAAATGGAAAAAACCTGAGATCATCAGGCTAAGAAAAAACGTCTTAACTTTGGATCCTTACCTGCTAAGGAAGCTGTTTTCTCGGTTACTGCCTCTGTAACCTGCTATCCTTAGTGCAACTGCGGGGCCTAGTAGCTCAGTCGCAGGCTGCTATATGGAGAAAGGTCTGTTGGCCCAGCTGTCTTCGACACAATCAACCAAAGCATATAATGCCCCTGCTCAGGCGCAGTACTCAAAGCATCCACCATCATATCACCCAACCATAAAAACTCACACCAACCTATTAAAATTAGACCTACTAGGCCATCTAACCTCTTAGGCTCTAGTAGTCGACCAAAAGAAACTTCTGCACCCAAGGAAACTAAGGAGAGGATCTAGAGCCTCTGGTTTCCTTGCCCATCACCGTGTCAGATGCAATAAAGGGGCCCAACGTACTGCAGTCTTCATATGTGGTTTGGATCTGTCTCAGATAATGCGAGGCAAAAACAGACGAACATCTCCAATAAGTTGAACTTAGAATGTCCTTTAAAGCCATGTTCTTCTTGAAGGCTAAAGAAGTTGCAATAGCCCTAATTTCATGAGGCCTCACTTTGACTAAGGGGAAATCCACATCCCTTAATTCCTTGTGTGCCTCCTGAATCAGTTCTTTCAAAAGGAAAGCAATCCCATTTTTAGATAGAGGGTTCTTGGGGTTCTTAGTTGAGCACCATAAAAAATCATGAGTTCCTCTTACACTTCTGGTCCTGTCCAGATAGAATTTCAATGCTCTGACCGGACAGAGAAGTCTCTCTGTTTCTCTTCCACCCAAGGAGGATAGGCTAGCAATGGGAAATTCCCTTGGCCATGGATTACTAAGGTTTTCGTTCTTAGCTAGGAAACCCAAGGTGAAGGAAACTACAGCCTTATCCACACAAAAACCAACTCTTTTGTCCAGAGCATGAATCTCACTTACTCTCTTTGCCGAGGCCAGTGCCAAGGGAAAGAGAGTTTTCTTAGTTAGATTCCTAACGGAGCAGGAACTCAAAGGCTCAAAAGATTTGGAGGTAAGCCACTTTAGCACCACATCCAAATTCCAATGCGGTACACGAAGAGATTTGCCTTTAGTGGTAGCAAAGGATTTAAGGAGTTCTGCAATATCTTTGTCCGAGGAAAGGTCTATACCTCTATTCCTGAAAACTGCCGCCAGCATACTCCTATACCCCTTAATCGTGCTGACAGCCAATTTCTTCTCCTTGTGCAGAAACAAAAGAAAATCCGCCACCTGGCTTAGAGTCGTAGAAGTGGAAGACACTCCAGACTCGGAGCACCACTCCCTGAAGCGCTTCCACTTCGCTTGATAGACCTTTGTAGACGAGGGCCTGGTTGATCTAGCCATTGCCTGCGCCACTCTTCTAGAGAAGCCTCTCCTCCTGTAGAGTCGCTCGAGAGTCTGAACCCTGTCAGATTTAGATCTGACGGGTTCCTGTGGAACTTTCTGCTGTGCAACTGGCACAGAAGGTCTGGTCTGAATGGCAACCTCCTTGGCCAATCCACTACTTTCTCCAGTAGCTCTGGAAACCATGATCTTCCTGGCCACCATGGAGCTATAAGGATCATTGACACACCTTTGTGTGCTCGAAACTTTTTCAGGACTTCTCCCAGCATCCTGAAGGGAGGGAATGCATAAAGGAAGAGACCCGACCAGTCCAGGAGCATGGCATCCACCGCTAATGCTTCTGGGTCTGGAACAGGAGAGCAAAAGAGAGGTAGTCTGCGGTTTTCCTCGTTGCGAACAGGTCTAGCATGGGAGTTCCCAAACCTTCCACAGGCCTTGGCAGACTTTCTGGTGGAGGGTCCACTCCGTCGGAATGACCTGGAGTGACCTGCTGAGGATATCCGCTCTTACGTTGAGAGCTCCCGGGATGAAGCGAGTTACTAGCTCTATGTTCTTGGTTGCCGCCCACAAAAGCAGGTCTTTTGCGATCTCGAACAGAGAGAAGGAGTGAGTGCCTCCTTGTTTCTTCATGTACGCCAGAGCTGTGGAGTTGTCCGAGTGCACTACTATCTTTTTGTTTTCCACCAGAAGCACGAAATGTTTCAAGGCTAGATGTATTGCCTTCAACTCTTTCGCATTTATGTGCCAGTCCCGTTGGGATGAAGACCAATTGCCTGACACTTGAAGATCCCCAATGTTGCTCCCCAACCCTCGTCTGAAGCGTCGGAGAACAACATCAGGTCTGGGTTCCTCTGCCTCAGTGACAAACCTCGATCTAGTTTGCTCCTGTCGTTCCACCATGACAGGTCTTGCTTTACTTGAGTGGATAGAGGAAAAACAAACGAATCCGTGTCTTTCTTCCTGTTCCAGATCTGCTGTAGGAAGAACTGAAGAGGTCTCATGTGTAGCCTCCCAGACTGACGAACATCTCTAGCGATGAGAGGGTGCCTAAAAGGCTCATCCATTCCTTGGCAGAACAAGTCTTGGCTGCCATCAGGTATCTCCACTTTCAGCAGGCATTTCTCGATCCTTTGTGACGTCGGAAAAACCTGAAAAGAACTGAGTTCATCCGAACTCCCAAATAAGTCAAGTCTTGAGATGGAGAGAGTTGTGACTTTGGAAGATTTACTATGAGTCCCAATTCGTCGGTAAGAGAAAGGGTCCTTTGTAGGTCCTTCATGCATTGGCTTTTGACGGAGACCGGATCAGCCAGTCGTCGAGGTAAAGGGAAATGTGAATTCCCTGTAAGTGAAGCCATTTCGCAATTGGAGTCATCGTCCTTGTGAAAACTTGTGGGGCTGTTGATAGGCCGAAGCAAAGAGCCCTGAATTGAAAAGCCCTGCCTCTGAACATAAACCGTAGGAATTTCCTTGATCTCGAATGGATAGGTACATGAAAGTATGCGTCCTGGAGATCGAGGACACCATCAGTCTCCTTCCTTCAGGGAATTGATAACCAACTGTGTGGTTTCCATCTTGAATGGTGTTTGAAGCACAAATTTGTTCAGGGCGCTTACGTCGAGGACTGGTCTCCATCCTCCTGACGATTTTGGAACCAGAAACAGACGGTTGTAGAACCCGGAGATGAAGGTTCGAGGACTGCTTCTATGGCTCCCTTTTGAAGGAGGGAAGTAACTTCCTCCTCCAACACCACAAGTTCTCTGAGTCCCTGGATGATACGTTGAAGTCTACTAGCGAAGACTTTAAAGGAGGACTCTCTGAGAAGGGAATGGTGTAGCCTTCTCTCAGAACGTTGATCACCCAGGGTTCTGCTCCCTTGGCCTCCCAAACTTGCCAGAACGACTTTAGTCTGGCTCCGACCGTCACATGAAGGACCTTGAACTCATCGGTTGGTACCCCTAGCTTTCTGGGGATGAGAAGAGAATTTTCCTCTTCCCTAGCACGGGAAAAGGGCCGAGAAGGAGTACCCCGAGAAGGCCTAGAGGATACAGGGAAAGAAGGCTTGGGTACTACTGGAGAAGTCGAAAACCTGGGTCTTTTCGAAGAATGAGCCAGTAGGTCTTGAGTAGACTTCCGCGAGAGAGCCTCCGAAATTTCCCTAACTAACGTGGCGGGAAAAAGGGATTCCTTAAGCAAAGGAACAAAAAGAAGAGCAGATTTCTGGTTCCTGGAGACTCCTCTCGCGACAAACGAAATCCAATGTGCTCTCTTCTTCAAAATGCCAGTAGCAGTCACTGAGGCAATTTCTGACGTTCCGTCCGTGATGGCCTTGTCCAGGCAGGCCAAAATAGCATCAAGATCTGTAGCAGTCTTGGGGGGAAGATCACAGACTTTCACTATCCTGCTCAAGGCTCCTATAGACCAGTCAATAAAAGAAAAGATCTCCAAGATCCTATAGGAACTCTTCACCAGATGGTCAATTTCCGAAGACGAGAAGCCTACTTTGGACGAAGAAAAAGCTGAGCGACGGGCAGAATCCACAAGGCTGGAGAAATCCCCTTGAGAGGAGGCAGAGTCTCCCAAGGAAAAGACTTCCCAGTCTCATACCACGAACGAGACTTAAAAGACAGTTGAGAGGGGGAAAACAGAAAGATGTTTTACCCTGAGATCTTTTCTTGCTCAACCATCCTTCTTGCCTTCGGAGAGCTCTTTTCGCGAAACAGACAGGACCAGCTTCAGAAATCTAGAGGAAGGAGGTTTAAAATCCTTGGCAAACTGCGTAGTAGGAGACGAAGGGAAGCTGGAGCAAAGTCTTCTTGAAAATGTTCTTCAAAAAGTTGTAAGAGATGCTTAAAGTTGGACGTAGGAGCAGACGGAACATCATCTACTTCGAAACATCGGAAACTGGGGAGAGAATCTCTGAAGCAGTTGGAGCACCTCGGATAGAAACGTCTCCGGGCCAAACTTGCGTTATCCTCTAGAGTATCGCCCGAACGTCACCGAGGCGCCAAGTGCCCGACCCGCGTCAAGCGTATCCGAAACATGAGCTTGAGAGGAGTCAGGAGCCTTAGAAGATCCGAGAGCCAAAGAGGTGCCAGAAACCACGGTAGCGCTAGGAGCGCAAACATTGTGCGCCTTGGAAACGTGTTGTGGAGAGGCGCCAAGCGCCAAAGTAGTGTCGTGAGTGCGGCCGGTGCGGGCGGAAGTGGCGCCAGGAGCGCGATCGGAAGCGGAGCCAGGCGCGCGAGCGGAAGCGGAGCCAGGCGCGCGAGCGGAAGCGGCGCCAGGTGCGTGAGCGGGAGCAGAGACCGGAGCCTCAGTTGCAGAAGGAACCTGAAGTGCTGGAGCTTTAAAACCTTCGAAAAGTCTCAAAATCTTGTCCAATTTGTCCTCTTGCGAAAGGGGGGCAGGAACCGGAGGCATAAAAGCCGACTTGGGATCCAACGGGAAGGAAGCCGCTACTTGCATGCTAACAGGAGGATCCGGCGCTCGCTTACGATCCGTAGAACGTACATCCGGACTGCCTGAAGAAGAAGAGATCTCTGGGCTATCCCAAAAGCTACAAGACGGAAGAGGAGAACGTGCCGAAAGTTTCTTGATAGGAACTTGACTTGGAGAGGAAGCTCTGCGTCTCTTCAGCGGCCTACTAGACTCTGACTGCTTCCAACTCCTCCTCGACGAAACAGAAGCACAAGAAGACACTTCCGCATCGCTTTTACTATAGCGAGCTGCAACAGCCTGGGACGCAACAGGACTGTTAGAGGGAGCAACTGCTCGTGAGCAGACCCCACTCGCCTCCCTTCGGCTTTCGGCATGTCTTCTCCCTGAGCCCTGGGAGCCGGACAGAGGCCTCGACCTAGGAGAGCGAGGGGGACGAACAGTCACCTCCTCCACAACACTATCACTCGCAACACTTCGATGTCTAGACATCGCACTCACATCCTGGCCAATCTTCTCTATCGCAGAGAAAAGAGCCGAAATCTTACCATCAAATTCTGCCCGAAGGTCTGACACGGTAGTGGGTTCGGAAACAACAGGTTCCGGGGCAGGAATAGGAACAGGAGGGGTAACAGGAACAGAACAAGAGGCAATACTACTCCTACTCTGGGAGGAACTTCTGGCCGAAGCCTTACGTGCCCTATCTTTACTTAATTTTGCCTGATATTTAGCCAACTTTTGCCAATCAAGCACAGACAAAGACGAACATTCATCACATCTATCCAGATTCGTGCACAATTTCCCTCTACAGTTAGAGCAAGAAGAGTGAGGGTCTATGTTAGACCGAGACATTCGAGTTTTACAACCCCCCCCACAATATCTAATTTGAGATCCTGAATCAGACATAACTAGAAAAAATCTCAACCAAAGCCAAAAAACAAGCCAGAACCATCAACAAAAGTGGGTACTTCACCAAAGAAAAAACGAAAAAGCACCGATGAATTTCCTGAAGAGGAGCAGACGACTAGTCGCCGGCCCCGACAGAGAAAATATGATTAGTTGTTGATGGAAATGGATCCAGGTACCCCGGTAGAGGGCGGGGTAGTCGTATCACCTGACCATATATTAGCGGGACCGCCAGTTTTGAATTTTCTGTCGAGATCGAGAATTACAGCTATATGTAAACAACAGGTAAGTTCATGTATAAAAAGTCAGGTTTTCTTAGGATTTTTGCCGATTTTCGACGATTTTTCGAGTTACGACGATTTTCGGCTTACGACTCAGCGTAAGAACGGAACCCCCGTCGTAAACCGGGGACTGACTGTATAGGATTTGATACAACAGGTAAAAGAAAGTTAATAATTTAGTCAGGGAATACTTTATTTAGGAAATATAACAAAAAAGTTCCTACACAAAATACATTTTCGCAGGTAATTATATATAAAAAGCTCATAATTTAACCATACTCATCAGCCTAAGACTTAAGATGAGAACGGTAATAAGGCACATTAATACTGGCAAGACAACCCATTACCTAACATAGCCAAAGTAAGAAGTATTTCAAGAAAAAAAAGAAAGAAACCTGCCAGTGTGCATTTCCAATTTTCCTTATTTACTCAGGTAGTGTGAACTTTGCTTGCTTGCTGGATACTTTTCTTTTCTCTCTCTCTCTCTCTTCCATTACTTTTATCCATTTACATAAGCTTTTAAGGTATCTTAGAAGTGTACATGCACCATTTTCGTTGAGAGAATGGACTGACATAGGAATAATTAATTAAAATAAAACAAATAAAAAGAAACACCTCTGTCCCACAGATAGATGAGGATAAGTTAAGATTAACCACAGTTATAGAAAACTGTTGGCCACGAGTGGGGTCTTTTATCCAGACTCAAGCGTAAAAGCCTTCCTCCCTCCGCATGAAAGAAGTAGCACAGCTGGTACTAGGAACTAGTCATCCACGAAGACCAAAGCAACCAAATTGATTTTTCTTTTCCACAGTGCCACTAATCTGAGGCACTGTAACAAACTGAAGTACTTACCTATCTGTTTCTGCTTACCTTCCCTTTTTCTCCACCAAAGAAAAAAAAAGTCCTTTTGTGACTACATACGCTACACATGTACCTAGAGATACAGTGTGCCACCAGTGTGCCTTTCGCACGACACACTCAGCCACAGTGCCACCTTATTAAAAAGGTGCCACACCACTGAAGTGCCACCCAAATCTGAGGAACACTTCCTCAATTCTAAAGTACATCCAGTCAACCCAAGTACATGCCCTCACCTATCAGAACCATGGCAACAGAACATTACAGAACCTTCATGGGTCTTGGGAAGGAGGCAGGTCTCATGGGACCAGAACTCACCAAGTGGGTCAAGGAACAGCTGGATGACTTGGCCAAGCGAGAGAGGGATGAAAGAGTAGAACAGGTGCGGTACGCTGAAGAACAGAGGCAGCTGGAAGATGCAAGCAGGAAGAGGAGAAAACAGCATGAATTGGCCCTCAAGGAAAGCGAGCTAGCTCTCAAAGAAAAGGAGCTTGAGCTGGAGAAGGCTCGAAGGGAAAATGCTGAAGCTATGGCTATCCAACAAGCCTCCAACCCCACACCTGCTGCACCAAATGCTCTGATCTAAAGCATTCCCTAATCCCCAAGTGGACTGAGGAAGAGCCAGAAGCATGGTTGGAGGAAATAGAGTCGCACTTTGTAAACTACAACACCACCGAGACAGAGGGCCTTAGTGCCTGCCAAGCACATGGAAGAAAAAGCTCAGGCAGCCCTCCGCTCACTGGAGAAGAATCAAAGAGGCGACATAGCAGAAGTTTGTAGGGTCATAACTAAAGCCTACAAAATAACCCAAGAGAAAGGGAGACAGCAGTTCCGAGGCTTGCCAAGGAAGTTGGCTGGTCCTGGACTGAATGGGCCTGTCACAAGACCCTGTCTGGTACCCGCTGGTTTGACTCCCTATCGTGCACAACAATCGATGGAAGCCTGCCGTTTGGCCGATTCATGGGAAAAACCTATAACCAGTCCCACAGCACATCTCAGCGGCACACAGTGCTACCCGGGTACCTCCCAGGCTCGACTCACCCGAAGAACGGACTACCTAGCAAGCCTACATGCACCCACTGTAAGAAGTTGGGGCACACTGAATCTGATTGTTGCTACAAGTTGGGCAACAGTAAGCCTCTCCACCAACAGTCACCACAAGTCACCGAGCCCCGACAAAAGGCTCTTGCAGATCTTGTGGGGCTGCCGGCCACTATAGTGCTGGACATCCGGCCTGCACATAAGAATTTAATGTGTAGGCCTGTGCCCTGGCATTGCCTCAAAACATAAGAATTTGATGTGTAGGCCTGTGCCCTGTCATTGCCTCAAAACGTAAGAATTTGATGTGCAGGCCTGTGCCCTCTCATTGCCTCAAAACATAAGAATTTGATGTGCAGGCCTGTGCCTTCTCACTGCGTCAAAACAAAGAATTTGATGTGTATGCATGTGCCCTGTCATTGCCTCAAAACACAAGAATTTGATGAGTAGGCCTGTGCCTTGTCATTGCTTCAAAACATAAGAGTTTGATGTGTAGGCCTGTGCCCTGTCATTGCCTCAAAACATAAGAATCTGATGTGTAGGCCTGTGCCCTGTCATTGCCTCAAAACATAAGAATTGGATGTGTAGACCTTTGCCCTGTCATTACCTCAAAACATACGAATTTGATGTGTAGGCCTGTGCCCTGTCATTGCCTCAAAACAAAAATCTGATGTGTAGGCCTGTGCCTTGTCGTTGCCTCAAAACATAAGAGTTTGATGTGTAGGCCTGTGCCCTGTCATTGCCTCAAAACATATGAATTGGATGTGTAGGCCTTTGCCCTGTCATTACCTCAAAACATACGAATTTGATGTGTAGGCCTGGGCCCTGTCATTGCCTCAAAATGTAAGAATTTGATGTGTAGGCCTGTGCCCTCTCATTGCTCCAAAACATAAGAATTTGATGTATAGGCCTGTGCCCTGTCATTGCCTCAAAACAAAAGAGTTTGAGGTGTAGGCCTGTACCCTGATATTGCCTCAACCCCACAAGACTTTGATGTGTAGGCCTGTGCCCTGTCATTGCCTCAAAACATACGACTTTGATGTGTAGGACTGTGCCCTGTCATTGCCTCAAAACATAAGAATTTGATGTGTAGGCCTGTGCCCTGTCATTGCCTCAAAACATAAGAATTTGATGTGTAGGCCTGTGCCCTGTCATTGCCTCAAAACATAAGAATTTGATGTGTAGGCCTATGACCTGTCATTGCCTCAAAACATAAGAATTTGATGTGTAGGCCTATGACCCATCATTGCCTCAAAACAAGAATTTGATGTGTAGGCCTATGACCTGTCATTACCTCAAAACATAAGAAATTGACATGTAGGCCTATGATCTGTCATTACCTCAAAACATAAGAATTTGATGTGTAAGCCTATGACCTGTCATTGCCTCAAAACATAAGAAATTGACGTGTAGGGCTTCTGCCCTGTCATTGCCACAAAACATAAGAATTTGACATGCAGGCCTATGCCCTGTCATCGCCTCAAAATATAACAATTTGACATGCAGGCCTATGCCCTGTCATTGCCTCAAAATGTAAGAAATTGATGTGCAGGCCTATGCCCTGTCATCGCCTCAAAATATAAGAATTTGACATGCGGGCCTATGCCCTGTTATCGCCTCAAAATATAAGAATTTGACGTGCAGGCCTATGCCCTATCATTGCCTCAAAATATAAGAAATTGACGCGCAGGCCTATGACCTGTCATTGCCTCAAAACATAAAAATTGGATGTGCAGTCCTGCACATCAAATTCTCACGTTTTGAGGCAATGACAGGCCACAGGCCTGCACAACAAATTCTTATGTTTTGAGGCAATGACAGGCCACAGGCCTACACATCAAATTCTTATGTTTTGAGGCAATGACAGGGCATAGGCTCGAACATCCAATTCTTATGTTTTGAGGCACTGCCAGGGCACAGGCCTGCACATTAAATTCTTATGTTTTGAGGCAATGACAGGCCACAGGCCTGCTCATCAAATTCTTGTTTTGAGGCAATGACAGGCCACACGCCTGCACATCCAATTCTTATGTTTGGAGGCAATGACAGGCCACAGCCTTACACATCCAATTCTTATGTTTTGAGGCAATGACAGGCCACAGGCCTGCACATTAAATTCTTATGTTTTGAGGCAATGACAGGGCACAGGTCTGCACATCAAATTCTTATGTTTTGAGGCAATAACAGGGCACAGGCCTACATATCCAATTCTAAGTTTTGAGGCAATGACAGGACACAGGTCTACATATCCAATTCTAAGTTTTGAGGCAATGACAGGGCATAGGCCTACATATCCAATTCTAATTTTGAGGCAATGACAGGGCACAGGCCTACATATCCAATTCTAAGTTTTGAGGCAATGACAGGGCACATGCCTACATATCCAATTCTAAGTTTTGAGGCAATGAAGGGCACAGGCCTACATATCCAATTCTAAGTTTTGAGGCAATGACAGGGCACAGGCCTACATATCCAATTCTAAGTTTTGAGGCAATGACAGGGCACAGGCCTACACAACGAATTCTTATGTTTTGAGGCAATGACAGGGCACAGGCCTGCACATTAAATTCTTATGTTTTGGGGCAATGACAAGCCACAGGCCTGCACATTAAATTCTTATGTTTTGGGGCAATGACAAGGCACGTGCCTGCACATTAAATTCTTATGTTTTGGGGCAATGACATGGCACAGGCCTGCACATCAAATTCTTGTTTTGAGGCAAGGTCAGGCCACAGGCCTGCACATTAAAATCTTATGTTTTGAGGCAATGACAGGGCACAGGTCTGCACATCAAATTCTTATGTTTTGAGGCAATGACAGGGCACAGGGATACATATCCAATTCTAAGTTTTGAGGCAATGACAGGGCACAGGCATACATATCCAATTCTAAGTTTTGAGGCAATGACAGGGCACAGGCCTACATATCCAATTCTAAGTTTTGAGGCAATGACAGGGCACAGGCCTACACATCGAATTCTTATGTTTTGAGGCAATGACAGGGCACAGGCCTACACATCGAATTCTTATGTTTTGAGGCAATGACAGGGCACAGGCCTGCACATTAAATTCTCATGTTTTGGGGCAATGACAGGCCACAGGCCTGCACATTAAATTCTTATGTTTTGGGGCAATGACAGGCCACAGGCCTACACATCAAATTCTCATGTTTTGAGGCAATGACAGGCCACAGGCCTACACATCGAATTCTTATGTTTTGAGGCACTGCCAGGGCACAGGCCTGCACATTAAATTCTTATGTTTTGAGGCAATGACAGGCCACAGGCCTGCTCATCAAATTCTTATGTTTTGAGGCAATGACAGGCCACACGCCTGCACATCCAATTCTTATGTTTGGAGGCAATGACAGGCCACAGCCTTACACATCCAATTCTTATGTTTTGAGGCAATGACAGGCCACAGGCCTGCACATTAAATTCTTATGTTTTGAGGCAATGACAGGGCACAGGTCTGCACATCAAATTCTTATGTTTTGAGGCAATAACAGGGCACAGGCCTACATATCCAATTCTAAGTTTTGAGGCAATGACAGGACACAGGTCTACATATCCAATTCTAAGTTTTGAGGCAATGACAGGGCATAGGCATACATATCCAATTCTAAGTTTTGAGGCAATGACAGGGCACAGGCCTACATATCCAATTCTAAGTTTTGAGGCAATGACAGGGCACATGCCTACATATCCAATTCTAAGTTTTGAGGCAATGAAGGGCACAGGCCTACATATCCAATTCTAAGTTTTGAGGCAATGACAGGGCACAGGCCTACATATCCAATTCTAAGTTTTGAGGCAATGACAGGGCACAGGCCTACACAACGAATTCTTATGTTTCGAGGCAATGACAGGGCACAGGCCTGCACATTAAATTCTTATGTTTTGGGGCAATGACAGGGCACGTGCCTGCACATTAAATTCTTATGTTTTGGGGCAATGACATGGCACAGGCCTGCACATCAAATTCTTGTTTTGAGGCACGGTCAGGCCACAGGCCTGCACATTAAAATCTTATGTTTTGAGGCAATGACAGGGCACAGGTCTGCACATCAAATTCTTATGTTTTGAGGCAATGACAGGGCACAGGGATACATATCCAATTCTAAGTTTTGAGGCAATGACAGGGCACAGGCATACATATCCAATTCTAAGTTTTGAGGCAATGACAGGGCACAGGCCTACATATCCAATTCTAAGTTTTGAGGCAATGACAGGGCACAGGCCTACACATCGAATTCTTATGTTTTGAGGCAATGACAGGCCACAGGCCTACACATCGAATTCTTATGTTTTGAGGCAATGACAGGGTACAGGCCTGCACATTAAATTCTCATGTTTTGGGGCAATGACAGGCCACAGGCCTGCACATTAAATTCTTATGTTTTGGGGCAATAACAGGCCACAGGCCTACACATTAAATTCTTATGTTTTGAGGCAATGACAAGGCACCGGCTTGCACATCAAATTCTTGTTTTGAGGCAATGACAGGGCACAAGCCTGCACATCAAATTCTTGTTTTGAAGCAATGACAGGGCACAGGCCTGCATATCAAATTCTTGTTTTGAGGCAAGGACAGCCACAGGCCTGCACATTAAATTCTTATGTTTTGGGGCAATGACAGGGCACAGGTCTGCACATTAAATTCTTATGTTTTGAGGCAATGACAGGGCACAGGTCTGCACATCAAATTCTTATGTTTTGAGGCAATGACAGGGCACAGTCCTGAAGTTTTGAGGCAATGACAGGGCACAGGCCTAAATATCCAATTCTAAGTTTTGAGGCAATGACAGGGCACAGGCCTACATATCAAATTCTAAGTTTTGAGGCAAGGACAGGGCACAGGCTTGCACATCAAATTCTTATGCTTTGAGGCAATGACAGGGTACAGGCCTGCACATTAAATTCTTATGTTTTGAGGCAATGACAGGGCACAGGCCTGCACATTAAATTCTCATGTTTTGGGGCAATGACAGGCCACAGGCCTGCATATTAAATTCTTATGTTTTGGGGCAATAAAAGGCCACAGGCCTACACATTAAATTCTTATGTTTTGAGGCAATGACAGGGCACAGGCCTACACATCAAATTCTTATGTGGGTAATTCTAAGCTGGCTGTCCGCGGTGAGTTAGACTATGGCAATTGACGTTTTTCTATGTTATTTTACTTGCTTTACAAGAATTTAAAGTAATATTTTGTCGGCCGGCTGTAACTGAACTGTAATTGACCTTTGAAGACTACACGACTTGCATTACCTAACGCAGGGTAGGCCTAAGTCGGCATCCCGCGGCGAGCCCACCACCCCCCTCCATAGCTAATACGGCTAAATTGTAACCAGTAAACACCCCTACGGTACGTTAGGTTGGCATTTTTATGGGTGTTTACTGGTTACAATTTTGCCGTATTAGCTATGGAGGCAGGTGGGGGGGCTCGCCCTGGAATGCCGGCTTGTATCTACCCTGTCGGTAGTGTAGTCTTCAAAGGTCGATTACAGTTTAGTTACAGCCAGCCAACAAAATATGACTTTAAATTTTTGTAAAGCAAGTAAAATAACATAAGAAAACGTCAATTGCCACAGCCTAGCTCACCGCGGACAGCCGGCTTAGAATTACCCTTATGTGTGCTTCAACCTACCCCCTTCAACCCACATAGCCCTGCCAACCTTCTTAATTCATTTGCAAAAACAGCTGGCTGCTTCCCCAACCACCTTGAAATAGTTAATATCCAAAATGCTAGAAAAGCGCCACCTGAAAAGGCTTCTTTCCATAATTCTTCAATCTTGCCACTATCACTTCGGTCATCTTTCATTTCCAAATACTGATTAAATGCTGCCGCATGATTCACTTTCTGAGGCCTAGCGACCAATTTAACCTTTTAAACCGGTATTTACTGGTTACAATTTTGCCGTATTAGTTAGGGAGGGGAGGGGGGCTGGTATCGTCTTACCTTGTGAGTTCTAATTTGATGAAGAGATCTTTTCAAAAATCTAGGTTGCAATTCCACATAGAGTATTGGCAACTTATAAAATAATACCTTTAAACCAAGCAATTACTCTCCTTCGCCCTCAAAGGGTTTAATCATATCAGTTGAGCTTTTAGTCATCTTAACTAAAACTGTCTAGATAGCTTGTAGTTCAGAATAATATGAAAATTGCATAACTAAAAACTTACCTCATTAGACTTCGGTACTGGCTGGAAAATCGTCACGACTCATAAGTCACAACCACAAACTTCCACCAAACCCGCCATGGACTCTTCTCTCCTGAAGAGTGAAGACGCTTTCTTCACCTCCACAAATCCCTTCCTATCTTTACCTTTACAAAACTCCACCCAATCCCCAAGGTACAATAAATAAATAAATAAATAAATAAATAAATAAATAAATAAATAAATAAATAAATAAATAAATAAATAAATAAATAAATAAATAAATGGACATTTGCTTATGCAGCAGGAAAAGTACATTGATTCATGCATACATAATAGATACTAAGGTTTGCGAATTAGAAACACCACCAGAAACTTTTATGTATGCATGTATCAATGTACTTTTCCTGCTGCATAAACAAATGTCCATTTATTTATTTATTTATTTATTGTGCCTTGGGGATTGGGTGGAGGTTTGTAAAGGTAAAGATGGGAAGGGATTTGTAGAGGTGAAGAAAGGTCTTCAGGAGGAGAGTCCATGGCGGTTTTGGTAGAAGTTTGTGGTTGTGGCGACTTTCCAGTCAGTACTGAAGTCTAATGAGGTAAGTTTTTAGTTATGCATATATATATATATATATATATATATATATATATATATATATATATATATATATATATATATATATATATATATATATATATATATATATATATATATATATATATATATATATTCTTCTTTTTCTTTTAACATGCATATATATATATATATATATATATATATATATATATATATATATATATATATATATATATATATATATATATATATATGTGTGTGTGTGTGTGTGTGTGTGTGTGTGTGTGTGTGTGTGTGTGTGTGTGTGTGTATGTAGAATCTACTGGTCACTTTTTACCAGATACATATGTAATTGGAATAGCCACAATACACTCTTAACTTCTCGAATTCTTCACGCTTGTCACTACAGAGCCTTAAGATCTAAGTGCAAGAAATATGAAGAAATTATGATGTCCGGTAGTGGGAAACAAACCCGGGTTCCATAATCACAACTAGGTCACGTGGCCGACCTGACCACAAGATGGATAAAAGTCTGTTGCCTCTCATACATACATATACCTGTCATTTTCAGATATATATATTAAAGCTGGAATAGACTCATCCTCATCATTGTAGTCAGTGATTATAGAACCCGGGTTCGTTTCCAGCTACCAGACACCATAATTTCTTCATATTTCTTGCACTTGGATCTTAAGGCTCATGTGGTGACAAGCGTATCCAAAAACAAGCGCGAATAATTCTAGAAGTTAAGAGGGCATTTTGGCTATTACAATTACACACACACATTTATATATATATATATATATATATATATATATATATATATATATATATATATATATATATATATATATATATGTGTGTGTGTGTGTGTGTGTGTGTGTGTGTGTGTGTGTGCGTAATGTGAAAATTGGTGGCCCCCATGAAATTTTTCTGGATCCACCAGTGCATCTGGCAATCAACAACTCCACTGAGAGCACTAGCACATATGTACCATAATATACAACTACCGAGTAACATGGTATACCGTTTATATCATATTTTCGCTTGAACGTTTGTATGCTTACAGAAAAGGCTGACAAGATATCCAGGCTGCACTCATTGACTCACCAACCGACGCTTAGTTTTCAGTGAAGGTGTCCGTTCTATCAACGTAGTCTGGATCAGCAACCGAACGAAACTTGAATACAAGGATTTCCCTTTCCTTTCACGGGATATACTTATTGCGTAAACAGTCTTATCAAGATACTAATCACATATCTTAGATTAAAGCTGTGAAATGTTTTGACAGTCATTCCGAAAGAGATTGAGAAAAGCATTTCATACAAATGGGAAAAACAAGCACGTTAAAAGAAGAAGAAGGAGATTCTTTGGGATACAGCAATGAGAGAGAGAGAGAGAGAGAGAGAGAGAGAGAGAGAGAGAGAGAGAGAGAGAGAGAGAGAGAGAGAGAGAGAGAGGAAAAATTTAGTAACTTGCGATTATTTTCAAAGATGAAACACTAATTCATGATATCGACATATATATATATATATATATATATATATATATATATATATATATATATATATATAATATATATATATGTATATATATATATATATATATATATATATATATATATATATATATATATATATATATATATATATATATATATATATATTCAGTAAGCTACAAACGTCCTTTAATATCCAATTCGCTCTACCTCGAAAATAATATATTTTCATATATGTTACCAAAGGGGAATTTTTTAGTTGATAATAAGTTCGTCGTCCCGTGGGCTCGAATCAGCGAAGGACAAGAACTCAGGACTACAGTGGACGCATTTAACCCACGCGGCCAGCAAGGACGTTTGTAGCTTACTGATTGTATATGAATCACGGTGATGTGATAAAAAGTCATATATATATATATATATATATATATATATATATATATATATATATATATATATATATAATTATAAATATTACTATATACTGTTCGACCTCTCTGCTTTGATCATGCAGAAGTATAACCAAAAAAGAAAGAAAGAAAAAGCAAAGAAGAGGAAGCACCGAAAGCTTCCTCTGTGTACAGCAGTGCAGAGGGAAGCCGAGTGATAGTTGTGTTCCAAAACCACCAACCGCCTTCAGAGGATTATAAGTTTAGTTTAGGGACCTATCCCACTGGGAAGGTTTCACTAGGGTCACCTTTAGTTAGGGTATCCCTTAAGCTCCCTTTTCGCTAAAAATTTTATACTGACGAGTTTTTTTTATCTTCCAGGCTACCTGCCCGCTACAAGGGGGGTGGGAACATAGAGGTAGAATATTTCCTCCAAGGGTGGGAGTTTACAAGTCACGACCCACGCATTTCGACCTGGGTCAGCGAGTCCAGCGTTCACGAGCAGTGAGAAGAGTAGTCTGTCGCTCTCTCAGCCTTTCTCTTGTCTTTCCAACTGTAGTGGAACCGACGAGGATCGATTCAACAGAACCCGGGCATCAGATGCAAGTGCGCAGAATTGCTCTACGATGACAATTACTCGCCGTTCTCCCGTTATATCTATCACTTTATTTCTGTTTCAAGTTTCTCTCTTATCAGTCACTGACTAAAGAATCCTAGTAAACCATATCCCGTTTATGAAGTCGACTATATGAAGTACAATTAGTGTTGCCTAGTGAGATTTTGTATAAAGTATTCTTCATGGTGTTAACATAATATTCTCGATTTAAGATACACCCCTTGTAGTGATTATGGATAATTGAGAGGATACGTATATGTAAGAGTCGGGCACGCCTTGGAATCTGGTCATACCTTTGTTTGGAGGAGAAATAGCTATAATATACTAGACTAGAGCATCACTAGAGCGACTCAGCTGTTGCGTCATACCCTAAAGTGGAGGGAAATAGTTTTGTGTCCAAAGGGGGACGAATTGGGGAGCTGTTATTGGCTCACATAGATTTCCTTACTTTCATGAATTTTCTTTGTTGAACTAGATGGTTGATCAATGTGGTTTATTGAATTCATTTGTTTCAGAATAAATCAAAATATTCAGTAACCTAGTTTCAACTGGTGACCGAATCTAATTAAGTTAATTATTTGTCTTTTTGGGTAACTTTTAGCCTTAATTGATGGGATTACATGGGTCTTAGGTAAAGCAAGGCTATATAAATCACAGTAATTAATAATTAAACTCATCTGCCAAATGACCCACATAACATGTATATATATATATATATATATATATATATATATATATATATATATATATATATATATATATATATATATATATATATATATATAGTTTCAAGCAGAATTAGCTAAAAAGAACATTATGATAAACAAGTGATAATATAAAAACATCTTTAAGCCTAACTCGTTATGCCTCTAAAACCGGCCGAATATAAAAATCATTATGGTAACAAATTTACTAAGAATAAGTTTACACTAAATCACTTATATGACCGTTTTTTTAAATGATCATTAAGGTAACTGGATAGATACATACATACACACACACACACACACACACACACACACACACACACACACACACACACACACACACACACACATATATATATATATATATATATATATATATATATATATATATAAAGAGAGAGAGAGAGCACTATATTTTTATGGTAACAACGCAATAGCTATTTGAATTGAAGTGTTAAGATAAGACAAACGAGTGTCTCCTGATACGAATCGTGGAATTTATAATTATAATGATGATTCGGCAAATACAATATATCACAAAAATAAAAATATTTGACGTCTACAGTGCTAATCATGAAATATTACTTTGCGTTTGATTATTGCATATTGTTCAGCCTTTAGATAGGTATGCTTAAAAATCTGAAATGGTTTATGACATTAATTCTCATGTTATTGTGAATAAGTTATTTCGTGTAGCCCACTGAGTTATAAAGAGACGTTATAACAGATTTTTGTAACAAATCTGGCCTTTAGAAGAGAGGGGGAGAGAGAGAGAGAGTGCAACATCATGCTTGCTTATGGAATTTCGTCGCATTTCTGATGACTGTTGCCTGGTAAAGAAGATTTAGAGCACTAATGATGATTAAGCGTTGATAGTTCGGTCGGAAAACGAAAACATTGATCTAACTTTAACAAAGAATTAATTTTAATTTAATGAACTGTGATATTCATTTTACATTTTGATAGTACAATAATTTTTCCTGCCTGATATGTCGTAATTTCAGTTTTTATTTTGTTAAAATTCCGTCCGCTGATTTCTACATTTTGACCATTGCACTTCAAATCGCCTTTCTACTGCATCAATATATATACCTCTAATTTTCTCACCCTTTCAGTTTGGTTTTTCCAACATATGTTATTCAAGCAAACGCTCTCTTTTTTTTTCCTTTAATTCACATTCAACATCCATAAAGGAATGTTAATCTCCATAATAATATGTAAAACAAACAAACCTCTGCTTTCACTAACACTCACCTTGAATTTTTTTTCTTGCAAGCTGTTCCAGACAATTTCACCAGTCACTGTAACTTCTATTCACTGTCGTCAAACAACACACGATCATCTTTACATATCAGTCACTCCACATTTCATTCGGAATCTTTCTTCTCATTCCACAATCTTGCACATACATCAACTGCCCCTTTCCTGCCTTAGGTCTATGTGTAAAAAAAAAAAAAATCTTCCATTTATATATTCTAACAAATGTCACAACTCGGGGCACAATAGTTTTTCTGACCCATTCTCTTGGAACCTTTCTGTACTCCAGACATACCGTACACAAATGGGTAGGAAATTTAGTTATACCATTTTCACTATAATGTAGCATCATACTGGCATTTATATATCTCCTGTGCCTGTCTACACTTCTTTTTAATTGTCGTCTTTACTTTCATAACCATTCTCAAATCTGCGTAACTTCTTTATCTTCAGATTGCATCATTTCATTACATCATTAATTATAAGACCATTTGCATATTTATTTCCTTTCAGTACAGCTTCCTTTTTCTTCTCAAAGTTGTTTAGCAGTTTCACCTCTAAAATCTTCAGGTACTCTGACCTTTTCTCTATCACTCTATTTCTCCTTGACTTCCCAATTCCATTTATCTGATCATGATAACTCAGTCTGAACAATTAATTTCAATTTCGTTCCTGTTAGTTTATTTGCCTTTAGACCTAAAATATACCTGAAATGCTTTACATTTATGACGGATTAAACATGAGATGTTTTGCACTTCACGTGATACGCGAGAGATAATATGCTTACATCTGAATCTAAACAAATCAGCAGACAAAATCAGTAGATAAGCCAGCACCAGCACTATAAAACCCAGCGATGAAAGGGTAGCTTCTTTTTTGTCTGTTCGACACTGAGCTACAGCAAGGGAGAGAGTTATAACATCCGGAATCATGCTGACATGGACGTTGGTTGTTCTGTTCCTAGGCCTACTCTACTGGCTGACCAAGAAGCCAAGCGGTCTTCCACCAGGTAATTTGTCCTAGTGTGACCTAGATTGGGTAGAACCAGGTTTTTAGGGTTTCTAAGTGCTTTTGATGTCTTTATAGAGCTAATTAGACACATCTAAAACACCCATGAAACTGAATATGTCTATACTTAAGCCTATTCCTACAGATTTTGGTCTTGTCTTTGACTTGATTAATCATTGGCTCTTATGTATAACACTCGTGCTACTAAAAAATTACATTAAATTTTCTAGATTTTAGCTTTGTAAAAAATAAATCTGTATGTCCTTGGGGATTAGTTTCAGACGCGTTTCATGTAGATTTAATTTCTCTCATAGCAATACACTCAAAAGAAAAGCCTATTGATATTAACATTATTATAAGCTAATAACCACAAAATAAGATCAATCTCATACTTTAAAAAAAGGCTACAAAATACTTGAATCATCACACTCAGAGGAAAATCAAATCAGCTGGGTTCGTCTGAAGGGACAAGCATCTCTAGATAAGTGGAATTTGATAGCACGAGTAAAAGCTGAAAGATGTTTTTTCTAAGATTTTTCCTTGAATTATTTATAGCTCATTTTTATTCCCCTCGGTATGCCTATAATTATTGAAGAAACCTTCAATTTATATTTTTTTCATGGGAATTCAGTGAAGAGATACCTTCAATCCGTCCATGTGATAAAAAAAACCAGCATCAGTTTTTTTTTATGTTCTTCTGCTAACAAATAATAATAATAATAAATCCATTCAGTGAAATAACCTGGTAAATGACTGCTTTCCTACATTAAATTTCGACTAGCGACATCACGTTCTGGTAAATTTGTGTCTTCATACATATATCATCGTATGTTTTTTCTTTTTTTAATTAAAATATTAACTAAAATTTCTACTCGATTTTCCTGCTAATCAGTAACTCATGTTTAGACATGAATCATTACAAAATAGTGTTTCTAGGAGTCTGAAGTTACTGTTATGTTGTATTTAATACATAACAACTTCATCGAGCTTGAATAGGTCTATGGTTTGGGACACAGTTAGCCACTGAACTTTAATGATTCTTGTGTTCTCTTCCAAGGTTGACTACTGAGATAATATGTAAATCTGATAACAAAGCGATGGATTTTAGATGATACGTGTTGTCGATAAGAATGTCATAAAAAAAAAAAGGTCACTGGTTCTTACAAACCTGGCCCCGAGCTCTGTTCTCTTGTAACGGAGGCAATATAATACTACTGTAGTAACAACTGCTCTCCAAAGAAAGTTCTTTCCTCAGCTTAGAAGGTGTGGTAGCTCTATCATTGGGGACAGGGCAAAATATGATAGTCCACTGGTTTAGTTTTTATACACTTTTCAAATAAAAAAGCATCTTCATCAAAACCTTCAGTATCTGTTGAAGAGAGAGAGAGAGAGAGGCCCAATCATATATTCTAAAAACGAATTTCATCCGCAAGCTCTTGCAGCTTTAATGTCAGAATACTCTTGCTTGGTTCTTTGTTCCAAAAATAAAACATAAGTTCATTACGGATCAAAATGTCCCCGGAATAATAAGATCTTAAAAAAAACTCTACCTGTTTAGTATAAAAAGTTATTTGATGGTGTTTAAAATTCAGCTGACATTTCTGTTAATTCCAAGTCTGGTTAGGCCTATTGCTGCGCTGGTACGATTGTAACGAAAATCCCGCTTGAAAATATTTAATATCTTAAATATTTGGATATTAAAAAATTACGCAATCGCCTTTTCCAGGACGGTGGGGTCTCCCAATCATTGGGTATGTCCCTCTCTATACCAATAATACCCGAAAAATCATCAGTGATCTGAGGGAACAATATGGAGATATATTTACGTAAGTATTCGAAAGGCTTTCTTCTTCCTACTGATAAAGTAACAATCTGGTTCCGGTCTTTTGAATGAACACACACACACCAATTTCACTTTCCAGTATCGTTTTTATGTTCTATTAATTTTATCACATTCTATCTCGGCAGTTGGAAAATTGGCAGCCATGTGTTTGTCGGCTTCTGCGACTACGAGCTGATAAAGACCACATTCAATAGGCCTGAATGTCAGGGAAGGCCTTACCTGTTTTCTTTCGATATAGTTAAATTTCACGAAAACGGAGGTAAGTTTCTTGTCGTTTCTTAACGGTAACGGTCTAGTCACTTTTCACCAAACTATTACAAATGCCTGGCGCTTCATTTTTGCATATAATATACTTTAAGATATCTAGCAGATGCTTTCCATTTCTAGGCCTAAGTCAAAGCATAAATATATGACACAGGTTTCCGACTCATTACCACGTTGTTTACTTATCTCTTCCCTCATCACTTTTCATTACTCATTTCCACAACTACGTTCCAGCCTTTCAACATTATGATAGTCTAGATTTTAGTTGGGATGAAGTAATGGAATAATTAAGGTTTAATTAAAAGCAAGAGCGAGAATTCAACCACAAATCTGAGTATTAGCATAGGAAATGTAAAAATATTCGAACTTTAGTACTTTATAGAAGTGTGCACAATATTTGGTTTCCAACATACGGTATGATGAACTGTTAGTACCATATCTGTTTATTGTGTTCACGAAACATATTGCAGACAATTCGCCAATGATGATAGGCTATATCCTAACAGAACAAACAGTTTTCTCTTTAATAAGCTATTTACATCGTCATCTACACAAAATTGCGGTCCCGCAGTTAATGTAAAAATCCTGCTCTTTTGATAAAAAGAAAAGTTGTGACAAAAATATACACTAGCTTTAAAGATAACACTCACAAAACTTGTGTAAAGGTTCATTTACACTGTTTGTTCTACCTGGTTGCCCAAGTTGTTCGTCAATAGCTTAGAAGAGGTATCACACGGTCAAACCAAATCCCACCTCAGTGTGAGTCTTGCTGCTCGTGCAGTTGAGAAGCAGAGAAGTATGTGGATAACTTAGGCCCCTCCCACAAAAACCAGGCAGCGCTGGACTTCCTTCAAACCATTTGCCAACCAAATACCCCATTCACAAGGTCAAATTTCACTTCAAACACATGTCGGGCAAGCTGGGCTGGACAAGTCGTTTGACCGCGCAAATCAGCCTCATTGCTCTTTGACCACTACTACTGCTCAGTTGGATAATCTGTTCTTGGTGAAATAACTAAAGGATTTCAGCGTGTTTATGTGTGACGAAGTATGAGATCACGCTTTCATGGGTGATGAGATGATTTATTGTTGTCATTATAGAATCAGTAGTGACAGCAGAATGGGGCAGTAACAAGATAACTTGAAATTGCACGCGTTGACAAAATGTCTGGAAGAAACTGGATTTGCTTACACCAGGCGTAAAACCGGTGACATGGACGCACGTAATTTCCTGTGGCTTAATGTCTCATTAACTGTCTTTTACTTAGGAATTGTAAGTGCAGTCGGCGATGTCTGGGTACAGGGCAGGAGGTTCGCCCTCAGACACCTGAAGGATTTCGGCATGGGAAAGTCATCCCTCGAGGGAGTCATCCAGTACGAGGCTCAAAACCTTGTAGAGACTTTCGAGCGGACGGCTGGGAAACCTATAGAAATATCTTGGTGTCTCAACGTCGCTGTGTTGAACGTCATCTGGAAGCTCGTAGCAAGTATATGATGACTACTTTTCTTTATTTTTTGGTTTGTATAAAAACATATCTTGCAGCTCAAATCCTTTTCTTAAGTGGGGGTGCTTAGCTAGCCCTGTTGAGAGATATAAATGATAATGAGCAATGCTGAATACCTGAGTTCAGAAGAAGAAGAAGAGGTAAAAATACAAAGATGCAAGGACAGTGTTAATTAGACATTTTCGTTTTTTTTTTTACCTCATCTAGATATAAGGTACAACACGGATGACCAAGAAATAATAAAATTTAATGCCAACCTCAGACAAAACATAGAGTTAGTCCAAGGGAGAATCCAGGTTCTGGATATGTTTCCACAACTAGTCAAAATACTACCAAGATTTGTCCTCGAGAAAGTGTTCAAGGTGAATGTAATCTACGATAATATGGAAGAATTCAAAAACCTCATGCTTGTAAGTATCTTCGACAAGTATCCCTTATACCATTTAATATAACCATTTCAAAAACTAGATTTAATGCTTTAAGAGATCGATCTCATTACTTTTTCATATCAGAATTTCATGGGAAAACAATACTAGATTTATTTCTGTTTTTCAGGAAACTATAGAGACTCACGTGAAGACGCTGGACCCAAACAATCCCAAGGATTACATAGACGCCTACCTCATACAAATTCAGAAAGAGAGAGGCCTTAATACCATATTCAAGGGAGATTGTGAGTGATATATATATATATATATATATATATATATATATATATATATATATATATATAATATATAAAAAAGATTGACTTGACCAAATTAAAATTTGTCATTCTAGAAATAATGATGTATATGCTCGATGGAGCCAAATTAGCAACTATACTAATACTTTGAATTATTCTCAGTTTGTGAAAAATTTGTCTATTCACTTACACCTTGGATTTGTATTTAGAGTAACTTATACCAAGTTTTTCCTTCAATGTTCCCCATTAGGGGATGGTGCTGTCAATGCACCTCAAGTGGTGCACCGTGGCCATTAATAAAGTTTTTTTTTTCTTTTTTTGCAGCCCCCTTCGGCTCCTAGCTGCACCCACATTTAAGTCTCTTACTTTACCTCCATTCCTGGTTCCTTTCTTCAGACTAACTGTTCAACCTCTCCAACATTATTATTAGTGCAGTTGTGGGATATTCTGTCAGTTCCACCTTAAGATCCTTTTACTTTATCTTTATCTCCTGGGTGTCTTTATCTCGCTGTCTAACCACTCCAACTCCCTCTCTTTACAATCTTAAGGCCGCTGGGTACGTTCAGGTGCGCCTGCGCAGGTCGTTTCGACGCAGGCATATCAACTGAGAATCCTTTGCTCAGGTCGCCAGGGGCAGGCAGAAAAAAACTATGCAGGTTGTCCATATTAACATTTAGGTGTGCGTGCGCAGGTCGACTCTGCAGGCACACCTGAGCAGGCATCCATGAACGTTAGTGGCGGCCTTTAGGCGCCGAATGGCCGAAAGTGCCCATGTGTTTGGCTTGACAGATCAAAATCAATCCTTTCAACTTTCAGACGTCAACCTGGTCATAACCCTCAGCGACTTCTTCGGTGCAGGGAGCGAGACGACTTCGTCTACCATCCGATGGCTGATTGCTCTGTTGGCCACCCATCCAGAAATACAGAGGAAAATGCAGAAGGAAATTGATGAGGTGGTTCCAAGGGACACACTCCCTTCTCTCCAGGATAAGGACAGGTTAGCGTGCTACGTGAAAAGTTATATTAAAGTTTAGTAGGCCTAATATATGTCGAAATCCTAGAGTCTAGCAATAAAGTAATTATGTTCAAATTCTATAACCTAACAGTAAAATAAGCACGTTGAAATCCTGTAGTCCAGCAACAAAATAAGCATGTTGGAGTCCTGTAGTCTGTCAGTAAAAATAAATATGCTGGAGTCCCAAGAAAAAGTAGCTTAGATTAAAGGAAGATTTAGATTGAAAAGACAAGTTGGAATTCAGGAAAAACCAGGTTGGAATTCAATAACTCCAGTTAGTCTTATGCCAGGTCAGACTAGACTAGGAAATTAAAGAGCCCAATTCTTCCTTGAAATGCGTTATTCCTATGCTTCACTTTTTCTTGGAATATACCTACTTGGTTATTTATTCGGTTTTGCTAATCTGTGTTGGTAATTCTAACGGGGAACTTGGCTTATGTTTTAACTGTTGATTTTCAGACTGCCATACACCGAGGCAGTTTTACTCGAGGTAATGAGGTATTCCTCGTTCGTGCCTGTAGGCGTTATGCACGCAACCACAGAAGAGATCCAAGTGGGCAAGTACCGGTTGCCTAAGGTATGTCTTTCAACATCACCGGTCAGATCTGTTTGCGACTAACATGTAACCTTAGTCAACTACAAAAACAATGGTACGATTGCAGGCCTAAAATCTATCTAGAATAAAAATATTTAAGATGGCAACACGTCTTACATAAATGCTGATGATTTTTAAGACATTACTAATATAAAATTCTCTTTAAAAAGGTGCGCAAGACCGACTTAATCTAACAAAAAACCATCTGTGGCAATGTCACGAGAGTTTGGAATTTGAAACTTGAAATCTCAACTCTGTTGCTTCACCTTATAGCCTAAATGCAAAGTATTCAGTTTTTAGTTAAATGTTTTATATTCCTGTTATAAATGGTGACCTATGTCACCACTCTTCCCCAGAACACTACAATTTTCGCGAGTGCCAGGAGCTGCCACAGAGACCGGAAATACTTCGAGAGACCTGAGGAATTCTACCCCGAACACTTCCTAGACAAAGAAGGCAAAGTCATCACGAAGAAGGATGGCTTCCTTCCATTTTCCCTCGGTTAGCATCTTCTGTCAAAGTCTTAGCTCTTTCTGTGACTGCTTTAATGGATTCTGGTGAATTAGGCTTAGTTCTAATTCTAAACTTTCAAATAAGTGCTCTATTGTGTTTCTTAATAGATATTAATAATTTAACTTCCATTTAGATATTTTACATGATATGATTATGCCTGAATATCTAAGCCTCCAAAGTGTGTAATTGCTCAATATGCATTTAAAAAATCTAAGTCATCTTGAAAATATTGTACTCTACCTAAATTCTCCCCATAACTTATCTTTAGGAGGCAATGCTTCACAAAAGACTGTTTCTGTTGTTTATAAGACATTGCTTACAGGAACAGTACATTTAGAAATAGACCTATACTCATTCAAAGAAACAACTAGCCTCAGGACGAACCTAAGTTAGAAATGTGAAGTAGAACATGAAAACTATTCAAAGTGACACTACTACGGAAAAGTTCATGAGGCCAGTCGTTGCTCCGGTGAGCAAATGTCTATTTCTTAGTGTATTATTACTGCAAGCAATTTCCTATAAGCAATAAAACAGTGTTCTGTGGAGCATTTCTTCCTAGAAATAAATTGTAGTGGCAGAATTCAGTTAGAATATAAATTTTTCAAGGTGACTAAGCTTTTTGGAAATGCATGATTAGCAATTACTCACTTTGGAGGTTCTCACTGTCCAGCAGAATCATAAAGCAATTTAAATTCAGAACAACGGAAACTGATATTGCCAAGAACCCCCCTTTCACAAGAAAAAAAAAAGTATTAACACTGATATCATGACCCGTTGTATCTGCTCACAGGGCGACGCCAATGTCTGGGCGAGAGCTTAGCCAGAATGGAGCTGTTCCTCTTCGCAACTTGTCTCTTCCAGAGATTCACCGCTTCACCCCCTAAGGGAGGTTCTATTTCTTTGGAACCTGATCCCTTCCAACCCATCCTTAGCTTTATCCCACCATATGAGGTTGTACTGACGAAGAGAACTTGAAAATAAAGATTAGATGACTTATTTGTCTTATTCTACAGCCTGCCTTAAAAGTAAAGGAATAGTTTTGAGATATCATAATACCACATTTGTGCCAAAAACAAACCATGATTGCCTTCATTAAACAAAACAAGTGAAAAATGCGCCGAAGTTCTTCGGCGCAATCGAGTTTTGTACACAGCGTATAATCAAGGCCACCAAAAATAAATCTATCTTTCGGAAGTCTCGGTATAATGCTGTACGAGCCGCGGCTCATGAAACTTTCAGCGATCTGCCCGCTGGTGTCCTGTCCTATAGCGTTGCCAGACGCACAGTCATGACTAACTTTAACCTTAAATAAAATAAAAACTAATAAGGCTAGAGGGCTGCAATTTGGTATGTTTGATGATTGGGGGGTGGACAATCAACATACCAACTTGCAGCTCTCCAGCCTCAGTAGTTTTTAAGATCTGAAGGCGGACAGAAAAAGTACGGACAGACAGACAAAGCCGTCACAGTAGTTTTACAGAAAACTAAAAGTACTGTATTACAAACGGGACACTCTAGACTAGAGCCTGTATACTTTCATTATTAGAGTAGATTCCGTTAGGCCAAAACAGCATAGTTCTGCAGAAGCTCTGAAACAGAAGAGTGTTTAGAGTTAACGCTGGAATTATTGAGCTAATTGTTCCCCATGGAGGTGAAGTTTGGTTAAAAGTGTTGGAAACAGATAAAGATGGACGCTATTCCTTTGCACCGTCTGCATAAATGACAGGCTACTGGTGACTAGACTCCTTGCTTGAATACCGGAATGCCATTTACATGAGAGAAATTCGAATGTGCAAGTGTTTACTAATATGAAGGATTATTATTCTAATTATTATTATTATTATTATTATTATTAAATTATTATTATTATTATTATTATCTACAGAGAGAACACAAAATTATATCATCCTGATTATTTTTTAGAAAAAAATTTTATAAAATCATGATTATCATTTTATCAGAGAGAGAGAACCGTATGATTGTAAAATATTATTATTATTATTATTATTATTATTATTATTAGAGAGAACCCGACGAGAGAGAGAGAGTAGAGAGAGAGAGAGAACAATCAGAGAAATGAAAATGCCAAATGTCATGCTTTGAGGTCATATTGAATTGACCATTGTATTTTTCTTTAAGACTGAAATCTCAAGATAAGGTTTAATTATCGACGTTTTATTCGACCGATAAGTGTTTCACTGATATTAGGCCCAACATCTTAATGATAATTGGGCATAATAGCAGCCAAGTAAATGGATGAATGAATAAATAAATAAATATTAATTAAAATCTACAGCTGACAGAACACAAAATACTTATTTAATATATTACTTTCTGTACAATTTTTAAAAAGTCATTTATTGTTTTGTGGTCTTGGGGATTGGGTGGGGGTTTGTAAAGGTACAGATAGCAAGGGGTTGGTATAGGTGAAGAAAGCGTGGTCAGGTGGGGAGTCCGTGGTGGTTTTGGTAGAGATAGGCTGTCTTTGTTGGGACGTCCCAGTCCGTTGTTCCATAGGTTTTTCTCTTAGGGTTGTAAGTTTGTTTTGGAATTAGTGCCCTGAGTTTTTTGATTATGCATCTTTCATGTTATTTTGAACCATATGTTTTTGGATGCAGAACTGTATGATTGCACAAAGGAGGTTAGACTTTTTAACTGAACAGGTCCATTGGAATTCTGAGCTTCCGCGTGAGGTTTCTATACCTGTAAACACTGTTGTGATATAACAAACAATGAAAATCAAACTTATGAAACTGAAGACTTTTTTTCGAAATTATATGTCTTGTTTCCCCATGAAGGGTTTTAGCAAAACATAAAGACTGAAGTTCCAGAAAATACTAATCCCCTATCCTTTTTCTCTCCCACTAGAAACTGACAAGGTCGACTCTAAAATCAAAATGCTCATTATACAGTATGATATCTATTCCATTCTATCTCACTGGAATAAGCTTAACAGCATCGAATCTAAAGTTCTTTGGTATGGTTATTCTAAATTTTATCGAGCTCTGTCATTCAGCAAAAGATCACAGGGCGGTTGGGATTAAAATTTACTGTAAAATATTTTCTGCTATTTGGCATATTGTGCTTAATGACTGAGGCCTGAACAAGTACTGAATATAGCTTGAGCTGTTGATGTAATGTCCGCAGTAAAAATAGATTAAAACAATTATTTTGAAATACCCGACTCTTTCCTGTAGTGTGAAATTCACAACACAATATCTCTGGTGGATCTTATCTTGAGAATGAATGATGAACTTGCCTCTATAATGCCCATTGGCTGTATGATAGCCAGAATCAAAAGGTTTATAGGACGCATGCAGGTTTAAATGTCAACATTTCGAAAGATGGACGTTGGCCATTGATTACTGCAATCAGCACTCGCACCACCCATTAAGCTATAAAAAATACTGCATTATTATCACTCATATGGATAAAAGTTTTGCAAACTGACAAGAGACGAAATATGCCGAGTTTGGGGGTCATCAGACAGTGCAAGCTTTCTTTCAAGATCTGATTTAATTAGTGAAAAAACCGAATTCGGTAAGAAATACTGATGGCCTAATGTTAGAGGAACTGTTTAGCTTCAAGACTCAATGGAGTAGTTCAGTTTTGTCTCCAGCGTTGGTTAGTATTTCCTTATCTTAAGCTAAAAAAGAAATCATGTAAGCTGAAAGATGAACAGAAATTTAAAATGATACGTACTTCAACTTCAGAACAAACAAATCTGAATGAAACGTGCTTTGTTTAGAAAGCACGTGTGCCTTGGCATTACAGCTGAGTCATTCATCCCAAGACAATAACATTCTTTTGTTTAGTTTTTCCTACTGTTGCCTAGTCTTTGCCAGACCATACAGGTCTAATCACAGCTATCTAATAACCTGCTTTTGTTAATCTTGCAAACTCATTCTCCTTCAAAATCAGACAAATGTAGGCCTATAATTTTGATTATAGTACCTCACTAATACCATGAACTTCTTTTCCGACAAAGGCTTGTAGTTTTTTAGTGTTAACAGGGGTGTCTGCAATTGAATCTAAACAAAAAACGGGTCTTTATCAATGCTTTACAATGATAAGGACATGTTGTAAAACCCAGCGATGGAGGATAACTCTTAGACACTTAGAAAGTCAGCCACAACCAACAATTATAAAATTGAACACTCGGAACCACCCCCGTCTAAAGTTGATTTGACTTTAGACTTTTATGTAACTGAGAAGCTTTACCTTTGCATTGAATTTCACGTGATAAGAAAATGTGTTTACATTTGCATCCAAACAAATCAACAGACAGAATGACCCTCCTTATCTCTTCTTGAATGATAAGGAAGCAATATAAAACCCAGCAATGAGAAGGCAGCTCCTAGTTTCTCTGTTCGACATTCAGCATCAACCATGCTGACATGGACGTTGTTGGTTCTGTTCCTGGGCCTACTCTACTGGCTGTCCAGGAAGCCAAGCGGTCTTCCACCAGGTGATTTGTCCTAGTGTGACCTAGAATAAGGTAGACACAAGCTTCCAAGCTTTTGGTGTTCTTTTAGAGCTAGACACCTCTAAATCACTTATGCCTGTTCATACTAGTAAAACAAATACAATAATTTTTCTACTAAATTTTAGAATTTTATAAAATTAAATCTGTATATACTTGGGAATAAATTTCAGACGAGAGTCTTATGGATTTAATCATTTTTACAGAAATACACTAAAACGATTCAGCTGGACTTTGCAATTCCTTTTCTTTACATTTTGTGTGTTCACTGGTGTGTAATGAAAATTCAGCAGAAACATTTTGCACAAGAGTATCGTACATAGACAAGAATTTTTTTAAATGCTTTATTTAATTGTTAATAAATCAAAATTGCAAGTTTGGTTTTACAATAACTGGAGAGTGAAACTAAAACCATAAATGGACAATTCTATAAAAAATTTGTGCATAATACCAGAGAAAGGAAATATATGCATTTTGTTTGGAATACCCACTAAACCTTATAATATAAAACACAGATTTTTGTGAAATGGTATTTTTATCATGCTGGGGCAACTTATAACATAAATCTACTGTTTTTTCTTTGATGTGAATAGTGCTGTTTTTTTATTCTATGCATTGCTAGTGTTTGTATGTTTTCTTTGATTCAGTATTTATGTTGCTTTCTTGAACCAGTAACTCGAAAACATATTCAGTTTTGTTAATCAATTGTAAATGTAATCGTTCAGTCCTCTAGGTTTAAAGTTTATTGATTTTGCACATAATTATTAGTTTCATTATTTAAAATAAACCCACATTCATATTTTCACACTTAAAAAAAGAAAGTGGAGAAAAGTCAATAACAACTAAATAACAAGAGAGATAGATCAACAAACAAATAAACAGATGCATACATTAATAGAAAGACAGATCCGTAAAAGGAAGCCTCTTTCAAACGTAGCATAATGTCCAACCGTCACGTCCCACTCCCTGCAATCAATTCCTCTTCCCTGCAAAAGCATGATTAGAGAACTGAGATACGTGTTGATTTATATTTTGCAGGTAGACCAACTTGACGTTGGTTTTATACCCACTGATACTTGGTATTTGTGATCCTAAAGACCAGCTCCATTTCCAATGCTTTGCCTGAGTCAGTTATGGATACTGTTGCATCCAGATTTCATAAGCCAGTTTTTTTTTTTTTTTTTTTTTTTTTAGCTCGCCTATAATCCGTTAACTTAGGATAAACTGCAATGCCTTGAAATAAGGACCAACCTGTTATCATTTCCGCACGAAAGGCTTTGGGTTAACAAACGCGTGAGGTTACAGATTTTGAGAAGTTACCTACAAGTGCCTAGTACGATATCTTATGAGTTTTGCATTTAAGGTAGCTACTACTGTGCTTAGAAATTAGTACCATCACTCCAGTATTCCTTTTGCAATTGCCCAAAGAAGAGAAATATTTGAAGCCTGATAGTTCTTACTGCAAGGGCCAAAGCCCATTGAATTAACGTTGACATGAGTCACTAAACCACAAAATGAGAACAATTGCATTAAAAAAAACTACATAATACTTGAATCATCATACTCAGTGGAAAGTTACATAGTTCAACGCAGGGTGCGTCTACAGGAACAAACATCTTTAATTCCCTCGGTATCTATTATCCTGGAAGCCACCTTCCATTTTAATTTTCTCGTGGAATTTTGGGTGAGGAGAAAGTTTCACTCCATCCCTGCGATTAAAAAAACAAGTATCATTTTTTTAACATTCTAATTCTGTTTACGAATTATAAAAAGAGTTTCCATTTAGTGAAATAACCTGAAAAATTACTGAGTTTTGCACCTTTAATTCCGGCAAGACACATTAACAATCCAACTATTGTTCTGGTAAATTTGGGTCTTCATACATACATCAACATACGTTTGTTTTTCTTTCTTTTCTTAATTGGAATATCAACTAAAATTCCTATACGATTTCCCCGCTCATCAGTAACTAATGTGCGGTCATGAATAATTACAAAATAGTGTTTATAACAGTTTTAAGTTACTGTTATGTCGTCTTTAAAAAATAACAGCTTCAACCTGCTTACATAGGACTAGGGTTTGATACTCAATTAGAAAGTCAGCTTTATTGATTCTTGCGTTCTTTTTCAAGGTTGAACTATGAGATATCATGGAAATCTGATAACAAAGTAATAATATTTAGAGGAAAGTACATCTGTTATCGATAACAGTCTTTTTTTTCAAGAACGTCACCGGTCACACAAACACGGTTAGGAATTCTGTTCTCTCGTAAGAGAGGCATTATGGTTGTATTAGTAATTGCTGAAAGTTCATCTTCTTAATTCTGTTCTTTCCTCAACTTAGAAGGCATGCCAACTTTATCATTGGGAGCAGAGCGGAATATAATAGTCCCGTGGTTTAGTTTTTATAAGCCAATACTGTACCTGGTTTTCAACCAAAAAAGGGCGCACTAATATTGAAGCAAAGTCTGAGTGATAAGCTGCACTCTTCAGAAATATATAGCCTATCTTCATTAAAACCTTCGGTATCTGTTGGCTTTTTTTTTTCTAGAGACCGTGAGACCCAGATTCGCGTAGGACATCTAAAGCGATCAAGAATTTTAACATCGTCTTACTTTTCTTTTATTTATTAGATTACACAACACAGAGTCACAATCATGTATTCTAAAAACGAATTACATCCGAAAGCTTTTGTAGCTATAAATGTTTGTAGCTATAAATGTTAGCAACACACTTCCTTAACGGGTCACAATTACCTCGGAATGACAAAACTTTTAAAAAAACCTCTAGCAATTTATTATAAAAGGTTATTTTGCACTATTTAAAATTCAACTATTATTTTTGTTCATTCCAAATTTGGCAAGGCCTAGTACAGGGTTGGTGCAATTTTAAGCATAATCTCGTTTGGAAATGTTTAGTATTTAAAGATCTGGTTATCTGAATACTTAAAAATTTTGCAAGTATTCTTTACAGGACGGTGGGGTCTCCCAATAATTGGGTACATCCCTCTCTATACTACTAATGTCGGAAAAATCGTCAGTGATCTGAGGGAAAAGTACGGAGACATATTTACGTAAGCATTCGAAAAACTTTGTATCCGTCTTCTTAATGATGAATTAACAATGATAATGGTTAGGATCTTTTGAATGAACACACACTAAATTCACTGCTCACGGTTGCTTTTACGTTCTATTGACTATATAAAATTCCCTCCCGTGCAGATGGAAAGTTGGCAGCCAAGTGATGGTCGGCTTCTGCGACTACGAACTGATCAAGACCACATTCAACAGGCCTGACTGTCAGGGAAGGCCTTACCTGTATTCTTTCGAATTGGTTAGATCACACCAGAACTCAGGTTAGTTTCTTTGGATTTCTTGGCAGTTAAGGTTATAATTTGCTTGGTAATTCATGTTTATATAGGATATAAATAAGATAACTACCAGATGCTTCCAATTTCTAGGCCTGAAAAGAATCAGTATATACCACAAGTTCCCAACTCATTATCCTGTTTTTAATCATCTCTTCACTCATTTCCTTCCATTCCTGATGTTTCCACAACTGGATTTTAGTCTTTTAGCATTCTGATAATCAGCTTTTATTTGGGATACAGTCCTTGAATAATTAAAGGTTTATTAAAATTAATTTCATCAAAATGAACATGATTTCAATCTCAAATCTGAATTTTAGCTTAGGAATGTAAAAAAAACTTAAACTTTAGTACTTTATAGAACTGTACACAGTATCTGGTTTCCAACATATGACATGATATACTATTAGTATAAATTTATTGTGTTCAAGAAAGACATTGTGGACAAATAGCCAATGATGATATATCCTGAGAGAGCAAATAGTTTTCTCTTAAAAAAACTTTATATTGTCATCTACACAAAATTGCGGCCCTGTATACGTATGAGGCTAATCCAGTAATGCATAGTAGACCAATGGACCTAAAAGTCCTGTAGACCAATGGATCTAAAAGTCCTGCTCTATTGATAAAAAAAACTGCCAAGTGACAAAAATATACATTAGTTTAAAAAAAAAAGCGCAAATGTAATACTCATTGACCTCTACCACTGCTCAGCGAGACAATCTGTTTCCGGAGAGATAATTACTAAACGTGGTCAGCGAATAAATGTGATGAGTTCATTCGTTATCGTCATCACAGGATCAGTAACAGCAGGTCGGTGGTGTAATAAGATGACTTGAAATTGTAAGAGGTGAAAAATGTGTGTGGAAGGAACCGGATTATCGGAGGCTAGATTTGTGTACCCCAGGCGTATAACCAGTGACATAGACGCACTCTACCTCCTGTGTTTTTTACATAGGAATTGTGAATGCAGTCGACGACGTCTGGGTACAGGGCAGGAGGTTTGCCCTCAGACACCTGAAGGATTTCGGCATGGGAAAGTCTTCCCTCGAGGGTGCCATCCAGTACGAGGCTCAGAACCTTGTAGAGACGTTCGAGAGGACGGCTGGGAAACCCATAGAAATATCTTGGTGTCTCAACGTCGCTGTGTTGAACGTCATCTGGAAGCTTGTGGCGAGTAAGTGATGGCTACTTTTTTTTTTTTTTTCTTGTATAAAACCTGATATACTTATGTTTCAGCTCAAAATCCCTTTCTTAAGTGGAGGTGATTGATTAACTCTGTCAAGAGACAACAATGATACTGGGGTATGTTGAATTCATGCGTTCAGAAGACGCAGAGTTAAACATAGAATGAGAGAGTTGATTAGACTTCCGTCTTTTTTCATTTTATCTAGATATAAGGTACGACACGGATGACCAAGAAATAATAAGATTTAATGCTATCCTGAGAGATAACATAGACTTAATCCAAGGAAGACTCCAGATTCTGGATGTGTTCCCATATCTAGTGAAAATACTCCCCAAATTTGTCCTCGAGAAAGTGTTCAAAGTGAAAGTAGTCTGCGATAACATGGATAAATTCAACAACCTCATGCTTGTAAGTATCTTCAGCAAGTATCCCTTACAACATTGTCTTCTAACCATTTCAACACTTAGTACAATACTAGATTTAACGCTTTAAATGACTGATCTCATTACTTTTTCTTATCATTACTTCGTGGGAAAAAAATACTGGATTCATTTCTTTTTTTTTTTTTTTTTCAGGAAACTATACAGACTCACGTGAAGACGCTGGACCCAAACAATCCCAAGGACTACATAGACGCCTACCTCATACAAATTCAGAAAGAAAGGGGCAGCCTTAGTACCATATTCAAGGAAGACTGTGAGTGCCCAAAAATCAGGTTGCCGTGACCAATACCATGTGTCACTCTTCCTAGAAATAAGAGTAAACGCCCGATGGAACCAAATTAACAAATATTCTAATATATTACAGTATTCGTAAATAAACGTGCAGGGAGTCGGCATTCCTCGAGTTAATCACAGTTCAGGAGAACTTTGAGTATTCATTGACACTTAGGATTTGTATTTAGAGTCACTTTTACTAAGTTTCTCCTTCAATTTTTTCCCATAAGGGAATGGTACCGTCAGTGCACCTCACTTGGTGCACTGTCGGCATTACTAAAGGGTGTTTGCAGCATCTCTTCGGCCCTTAGCCACACCGTCTTTTTAGTCTTTCACTTTGCCTGCATTCCCGTTCCCTCTCTTCCGTCTTTCTATCCAAGCTCTCTAACTGCTACTTCATAGTGTAACTGGAGGGGTTTTCTCCCAGTTCCACCTTTAGATCCTTGTACTTGATCGCCTTTATTTTCTGTATTCCTTAACTTTGCTGTCCTAAATTTCATACAGGTAATTCAGAATCCCTTAAACTTTCAGACTTCAACCTTGTCATTACCCTCGAAGACCTCTTCGGTGCAGGAAGTGAGACGACTTCGTCTACAATCCGATGGTTGATCGCTCTCTTGGCCACCCATCCCGAAATACAGAGGAAAATGCAGAAGGAAATTGATGAGGTGGTTCCGAGGGACACACTCCCTTCTCTCCAGGATAAGGAAAGGCTAGTGTGCCGTGTGAAAAGTTATGTTAAACTTTAGTAGGCCTAATATATGTTGAAATCCTAGAGCCTGACAATAGCATAAAATGTTGAAGTCCTAAGAGAAGGCAACTTAAAGAAAAACACTAGTTGGACCAGTTAGATTAAAAATATAAGTTTAGTTCAGGAAGAACTGGGTTGGATATTAAAAACTAGTTAGTCTTCTCTCAAGTTAAAGTAGACTCTAGGAAATTTGAGGTTTAATTCTTTCATGATGTGCTATGGTCCTATGCTTCACTTTCACGGGGAATATACTTACTTCTTTATCTATCCATTTTTACTTACCTGTATTGGTTATTCTAACGAGGAGGTTAGCTAATGTTTTGACTGTTAGTCATTAATAACAAAAACCTTCATTTTCAGATTGCCATACACTGAGGCGGTTTTACTCGAGGTAATGAGGTATTCCTCCCTCATACCTATAGGCGTCATGCACGCAACCACAGAAGAGATCCAAGTGGGCAAGTACCGGTTGCCTAAGGTATGTCTTTCAATATCACTGGTCAAATCTGTTTGAGACTAACAGCTAGCCACTAAACTACAGCAAGAATGGTAAGATTATAGCCCTAACTTAACCTAAAAATATAAATATTTCAAAAGGTAAGTCTTAAATAAATGCTGATTATTTCTAAGAAATTAACACTATAAATTTCATTTAAATAAGTGAGCACAAGGCTAACTGATCTAACCAAAAAATCCTTTGTGGTGATGTCACAAGAGTTTAGTTATTATTGAACCAAATTCAATGGTAAACAAATGGAATTTGACACTTATCAACCTCAACTCGGCTGCTTCACCTCATAGCCCAGACTTAGAATCATTTGCACCTGTAGCTAAATGTTGTACAGTATATTCCTTTTATAAATAGTGACTCATGTTGCCTCTTTTCCCCAGAACACGGCAATATTTGCCAGTGCCAGGAGCTGCCACAGAGACAAGAAATATTTCGAGAGACCTGAGGAATTCTACCCTGAGCACTTCCTCGACAAAGAAGGCAAAGTCATCACGAAGAAGAAAGGTTTCCTTCCATTTTCTCTTGGTGAGTATATTCTGCTCTAGTCCTAGCTCTTTCTGTGGTTACCTTCTTATGTAAGGTTCTTTGAGTTAGCCCCAATGAATAAATGGACACTTAAATTTGTCAAGATGGAATTATTGTACAGTAGGTTTAATTTTACCGTTACTGGCGAATGAACTTATTCTAATTCCAATCTTGAAAATAAGTGCATTATTGTATTTCTTAAGAGATATTAATAATTTAACTTCCATTTAGATATTTTTATGTATTATAATTATGTTTGAAAATGAAAACCTCCAAATTGTTTTAACTGAATTCTCTGTTTATAATTTATCTGTCATAGCCAAAACTTTACAAAACGCTATTTACATTGCTTATAGGACGTTGCACACAGGAATAGTACACTTTGAAATAAACCTGTGCTCATTCAAAGCAGCGATTGGCCTCAAGACAAAATTAAATTTGAAATGTAAATTAGAATACTAAACTATACTTAGTGAAATTACTACAGGAAGTTTTGTCCTGAGGCCAGTCGTTGCTTTGAATGAAAGTAGTTCTATCCCTAAGTCTATACTTCTGTAAGCAATTTCCCGTAAGCAATAGAAACAGTTTTGTGGAGCATTGCTTCCTAAAGAAAAGTTATAGTGGGAGAATTGAGTAAGAATTTAATTTTTTCAAGGAGGCTTAGCTTTCTGAAAATACATGATTAGCAATTACACACTTTGGAAGTTTTCACTGTCACGCATAATCATGAACTCATAACAGCAAAAAGTAATTTAACTTCAGAACAAAGAAAACTAGAAATTTTTTTTAATTCAATAATATCATGACCCGTTGTATCTGCTCACAGGGCGACGCCAGTGTCTGGGTGAGAGCTTAGCCAGAATGGAGCTGTTCCTCTTCGCAACTTGCCTCGTCCAGAGACTCACCGCCTCACCCCCTAAGGGAGGTTCCATTTCTTTGGAACCTGATCACTTCCAGCCCCTCCTTAGCTTTATCCCACCATATGAGGTTGTACTGACGAAGAGAACTTGAAAATAAAGATTAGATGACTTTTCTTTGTCTTTTCTACAGCCAGCCTTAAAAGTAAAGAAAAAGACCGGATTGACAAGACAGTAAAACATTGGTTTAGAAGCACAATCATAGGCATGTAACAACCTGAGCTTTTAAATACCATTAGTACCATTTTTATGCCAAAAATATAGTTATTGCCTTTATTAAAAAAAATACGTATTGGAAAACGGGACACACTAGACCTTTTGTACTTCGGTATTATTAGAGCCAGGATTTGTTCGATATTCAAATGAAATACAGGTTGGTGAGGTTAAGGCAGAAGTGGCATGGTTCTGCAGAAGCTCTGAAACAGAAGAAGGTTTAGAGTTAATGCTGGAATTATTGAGCTAATTGTTAAAAATGCTCGAAACAGTTAAAGATGGAAGCTATTCCTTTGCATCGTCTGCATAAATGACAGGCAACTGGTGCCTAGAGAGAGAGAATGCACAATGCCATACTAATTATTATTATTATTATTATTATTATTATTATTATTATTATTATTATTATTATTACAGAGAGAGCGAGAGGATATTCATATAATCCTAGTTATTTTTTACAGAAAGAGAAACGGAGAGAGAAAAGTGAGCAAAATTATGATTATCATATTTTTGTTATGAGAGAGAGAGAGAGAGAGAGAGAGAGAGAGAGAGAGAGAGAGAGAGAGAGAGAGAGAGAGAGAGAGTATGCAATGTCATGCTTACGGTAATATTGAATTGACCGTTGTATTTTGCTTTCTGAAATCTCGAGATAAAGGTTTCGTATCGACGTTCATTCGACCGGTAAGTGTTTCCTGATATGAAGAATTCATGATTCTAATGATGATTAGGCACAATGTAGCAACTAAACTTAAATAAATATTAATAAAAAAATCTACAGCTGACAGAACACAAAATACACGTTTGATATATTGCTTTTCCATACATTTTTATAAACATCACTTGTTTATGGACACAGAACCGTATGATTGCACATAGAAGGTTAGACTTTTGAACTGAACAAGTCTATTGATATTTTGAACCTCTTCAACCCGACGTGACGTTTCCGAGTACTGAGGTTGTGAGAACAATCAGTGAAATGAAAATGCCATAATGGTAGCAGAGATCCTCATTGGGTCGTGTTGAAAAGTTTAATCTTTTCATTAAGACTGAAGTTCCAATATAAGCATCTAATTATTCTGTTTTATGATATCTATTCCATGTTATGTCACTGGCATAGGCCCAACAACGTCAAATTTAAAATCAACATGTGCTGGTTCCTTTTGGTGGTAAGTCTGTTACAATATTAAGAAGTATTGTGCTCTGTGTATGTTGTATATCATACCTTTGTATCAGCCGTAAATGCTCAATAAAGAAGAAGCGGTCTCTGCTTCACGCTTTGTAAACGCTACCGGCGTCTCACTGAATGCATCCTTTTATTATATCCCACGACATCGCTGTAATTAAGCATCCTTACAGTGCAACAGCGCACGTTTTGAAGTTCTTTGGTATAGTGATTCTCAATTTTATCGAGCAATATTATTCAGCAAAAGGCCACGGGCATTTGGGATTAACATTTTCTTAAAAATATTTCCTAAGTAATCCTTCAGTTATCCAGATTAATAGAGCCAAGGGTCTGTCGGATTATGGCGAAATCTGGATAATCGCAAGTAAAAAAATCTATGGGTGTTCAAGGGGAACTCGATCCGTACCCATCCTCACCTAACCTTGTCAGTACCACATACCTGTAAACACTGTTTTTGCTTATAAACAACAACCATCAAACTTTAAACTGAAGACTTTATGCAAAAGGAAATTATATACATTTTTTCCCCATATATGTAACAAAACATACTGCATAAATACACTTTAAAAAAAATGTAACCCCCTTCTTTTTCTCTCTATAGTAAATGTGACACAGTTCCGCAGGCAGGTAGCCTACCTGTGTTTATCCACAACCTACCATGATTTTACGACTATTAATGTATTTTTACAAGCCAATGTCTTATCATTGTTACCATTTTGTATTACCATACACGAGATAAAAATGTGTAGCCTATGTGTGAACTATAGACCTAGGCTAGCCCAGGTGTTATACTCATAGTATCCACTTGCAAAAGTCAAATAGGCTATTACAGCTGTATTTAAGGTAAAGGTAATGAAACTGTTATTTTACTTACAGAATCAATTTACACCATATTATTATATTGATATCATTGTAATATGTATTAATCATCATCGTAATATGTATTAAAAACCAATCTCCCGTCATCTTTAAAGTTTACGGTCTCAGAATCAACCGATTAAGCCTACTACTGAAAGAATTAGGAAAATAATTTTTTAGCAGCTAAAAGAAACGAATGTATTAACGGACTTTAAAGGCGGACATTGGCCACTGATTACTGCAATCAGCACTCACACCACATTAAAGTATAAAAAAATACTGCATTATTGTGACTCAAATAGATAAAAGTTTTGCTAAATGAAAAGAGATGTATGCCGAATTTTATAGTCTCCAGACCAGTCATGTTTTCTTTCAAGTTCTGACGTAATTAGTGCAAAACCAAATTTAGTAAGAGGAACCTATGGCCTAATATTAGATGAACTGTTTAGCTTCAAAGCCCCTGAGGAGTAGTCTTGTTTTGTCTTCAGTACTGGTTAGAAGTTCCTTATCTTGAGCTAAGAATGGAGGAGTAATCGTAGATGTCCTAGATGCATCACTTGCTAGCAAAGAAAATGTAAGCTGAAAGACGAACAGCAATTTGAAAACGATACGTACTTTAACTTGAGAACAAACAAGTCTAAGTGAAACGAAAGCCAACTCATTTCATTCTGTTTAAGAATAGAATTACTAGAGAACGCATAGAAGTAGGTGGAATGCTCTGTAGTATCTGTTACAGTCTCCTATGTTTAGAAAGCACGTGTGCCTTAGCATTACAGCTGAGTCATTCATCGCAAGACAATAACATTCTTTTGTTTAGGTTTTACTACTGCTGTCTAGTCTTTGCCAGACCATACAGATCTAGTCACAGCTATCTAATAACCTACCTTTGTTACTCATTCTTCTTCAAAATCAAACAAATGTAGGCCTATAATTTTGATTATAGCACTGTACCTCATTAATACCATGAACTTCTTTCCAGCAAAAGGCTTGTAGTTTTTTGTTAGTTTTATCCAGTTAACAGATAGATATTGTGTCTAGCAATTGAATCTAAACAAAAAACTGGTCTTTATCAATGCTTTGCAATGATAAGGACATGTAAAACCCAGTGATGAAGCATAACTCTTAGATACTTAGTTCGAAAGTCAGCCACAACCAATAGTTATAAAATTGGACACTTGGAACCATACCTGTCGAAAGGTGATTTGCCTTTAGACCGATTTTGTAGCTGAGAAGCTTTACCTTTGCATTTCATGTGATAAGAGAGAGAAAGTGTTTACATTTGTATCTAAACAAATCAACAGACGGAATGACCCTCCTTATCTCTTCTTGAATGATAAGGAAGCAATATAAAACCCAGAAATGAAAGGGTAGCTCCTAGTTTTTCTGTTCGGCACTCAGCTACAACCGCAACCATGCTGACATGGACGTTGGTGGTTCTGCTCCTAGGACTAATCTACTGGCTGTCCAGGAAACCAAGCGGTCTTCCACCAGGTGATTTGTCCTAGTGTGACCTAGAATAAGGTAGAAACAAGCTTCCAAGCTTTTGGTGTCCTTTTAGGGCTAGACATCTCTAAAACACCCATGAAAATGAATATAAGTTTTAGTCTTGTTATGACCTATTCATACTACAATAATTTTTAAATTTTTGGTGTATTATAAAATAAATCTTATCTACTAAAATTTCAAACGAAGTCTTATGGATTTAACTCATTTTTTTACAGAAATACACTCAAATAAATCAACTGAACTTTGCAACTCCTTTTCTTTACATTTTGTGTTTTGCTGGTGTGTAATGAAAATTCATTAAAAACATTTTGCACAAGAATATTAACACAAACAAGAATTTTTTAAATGCTTTATTTAATTTCTAGTTAATAAAGGCAAAATTGCAAGTTTGGTTTTACAATAACTGGAGAATGAAACTAAGACTATAAATGGACAAGTCTATCAAGAAATGTACACAAATTCAGAGAAAGGAAATATGGGCATTTTGTTTGGAAAACCCGATTTTTGTGACTAAATCACACTAAATTATAAAAATGCACAGATTTTTGTTTGAAATTATATTTTTTTCATGCTTGGGCAACTGTATAACTTTGATTCTATTGTTTTTTCTTTGATGTAAATAAAAAACATGTTCAGTTTTTCTATCAATTTTATATAATCGTGTTTGTATGTTTTCTTTGATTCAGTTATTTAAAATGTTGCTTTTTTTACTTGAACCAGTAAAATGGAAAACATATTCAGTTTTGTTAATCAATTGTAAATGTAATCTGCTGGTCAGTCCTCAGTCCTCTAGGTTTAAAGTTTATTGATTTTGCACATAATTATTAGTTATAATTATTTAAAATAAACCCTCATTCATATTTTCTTACACTTAAAAAAGAAAGTGGAGAGCTGTTAATCAGCCAATAAAACTAAATAACAAGAGAGATAGATCAACAAACTAATAAACAGATGCATACATTAATAGAAAGACAATCAGCAAAAGGAAGCCTCTTTCAGACGTAGCATAATGTCCAACCGTCACCACCCCACCTTCCCTGCAATCAATTCCTCTTCCTCTGCAAAAGCATGATTAGAGAACTGAGATACGTGTTGATTTATATTTTGCAGGTAGACCAACTTGACGTTGGTTTTATACCCACTGATACTTGGTATTTATGATCCTAAAAACCAGCTCCATTTCCAATTTCTGCTTGTTTATGGATACTGTTGCATCCTGATTTCATAAGCCAGTTTTTTTTTTTTTTTTTTTTTAATTATCCCAGAATCCATTGGCTTAGGATAAACTGCACTGCCTTGAAATAAAGTCCTGTCTGTTATTAAGGTTTGCGTTACCAAATGCGTGAAATGCCATATTTTGAGAAGTTACCTTACAAGTGCCTATAATAGTACGATATCATATGGATTTGCTCTTAACGTGGTTACTACTATACTTAGAAATTAGTACCATCACTCCAGTATTCCTTTGCAATTGCCCAAAGAAGAGAAGTATTTGAAACCTAATGCCTGATAGTTTTTGACTGCAAGGGCCAAAGCCCATTGAATTAACGTTGATAAAGTCACTAAACCACAAAATGAGAACAATTGCATTAAAAAAAAAAAACTACAAAATAGGCCTACTTGAATCACCATACTCAGAGGGAAATCATACAGTTCAACGCAGGGTGCGTCTACAAGGATAAACATCTCTAGATAAGTGGAATATGATAGAGCAAAAAGCAAAGATGCATTTAATTCCCTCGAATTATTTATAGCTCATTTTATCCTGGATATCCACCTTCCATTTTAATTTTTTCACATGGAATTTTAGGTGAAGAGATAGTTTCGCTCCATCCCTGCGATTAAAACAAATCAGTATTTTTATACATTTCTGTTTACGAATTATAAAAATATTTTCCATTTAGTGAAATAACCTGAAAAAGACTGAGTTTTGCACCATTAATTCGGGCAAGCGACATAACAATCCACCTATTCTGGTAAATCTAGGTCTTCATGCATACGTCGCCCTATACGATTTTTCTGCTCATCAGTAACTCATACATCAACATAATTACAAAATAGTTTTATAAAAGTTTTTATTTTACTTTTTAATTAATTGGAATATCAACTTTGAAAATTAGATATAAAGATTTTCTTGCGTTCTTTTTCTAGGTTGAACTATAAGATCTCATGTAAACCTGGCAACAAAGCAATAACATTTAGGTCATGAATAATTACAAAATTAGTTTTTATAACAGTTTTTCAATTTACTGTTATGTCGTCTTTAAAAATAAAAAAGCTCATCTTAATTCTGCTTTTCAACCTGCTTACATTGGGAGCGGAGCAAAATATGGTTTTTATACTCAATGTAGAAAAAGAGTCAGCTTTAAAAGATTCTTGCGTTCTTTTTGGCACGGAAACAGGTTGAACTATGAGATATGGATGGCTGGAAATCTGATAACAAATATAAAGAATATTTAGGAGGGGAGGCTGAAAGTATGGATCTGTTATCGATAACCAGTCTGGTTTTTGGAGGTCAGGGAAGAAGAACGAAAGAGATCAAGGACTGTGTCACAATTGAAACACAGTTAGAAATAGATGGAAACGGCTCATCTGTTCTCTATAAAAATGGGAGAAGAAGAATTATCTGGTTGTCATTAAAAAAGTAATTGCTCTGAAAGTTCATCTTCTTAATTCTGTTCTTTGGTTCCTCAAAACAAAATTATCTGACGGCATGCCAACTTTATTAGACATTTTACGTGGCTAGAACCAGAGTTACCTAGCAACGGGAATATAATGTGGAATCCCACATTAAACCGTGGTTTAGAAATTTTATAAGCCAATAAACTGTACCTGGTTTTCAAACAGTACCAAAACAAAGGGCCCAGATTCACTAATATTAAAGTGAAAGTCTGAGTGATAAGCTAACTGACCAAACTGGCACTGCCTGGGAAAACTCTAATGAAATATATAGCCTATCTTTCATCCCTAAAACCTTCGGTATCTGTTGGCTTTTTTTACTAGAGACCTTTCTCCTCCCTGAGATCCCCTCTGATTCCTCTCTTTCTCATCTAACACCCACTCTAATCAAGAATTTTAACATCGTCTTACTTTTCTTTTATTTATTAGATTACACAACACAGATAATCACAATCATTTTATTCTAAAAACGAACTTGGACATCCGAAAGCTTTCATCTAGCAACCTAAATGTTTGTAGCTATAAATGTTTTTTGGTTATTTTTACATGTCACACTTCCCACCCAACCCCCTTTAACAGGATGTCACAATTTTTTTCCCAATGACAAAACTTTAAAAAACCTCTGGCAATTTATTAAAACACATACATTATTTTGCATTTTTATTTAAAATTCAACCATTATTTTTAAAAATTCATTCCAAATTTGTAGCTGTAAATGTCAACAACACCTAGGATCACAGTTACCTGGTGACAAAATCTTTTTAAAAACCTCTATAATTTAGTTTAAAAGGTTATTTTGTTTTAAAATTCATTTTTTTGTTCAAAATTTGGCTGGTTATCTGAATACAATTTTAAAATTTACAAATTATGCAAGTATACTTTCCAGGACGGTGGGGTTTCCCAATAATTGGGTACATCCCTTTCTATACTACTGATGTAGGAAAAATCGTCAGTGATCTGAGGGAAAAACACGGAGACATATTTACGTAAGCATTCGAAAAACTTTTTATCTTTCTTAACGATGAATTAACAATGATAATGGTTAGGATCTTTTGAATGAACACACACTAAATTCACTGCTCACCGTTGCTTTTACGTTCTATTAACTATAAAATTCTCTCTTGGCAGCTGGAAAGTTGGCAGCAAAGTGATGGTCGGCTTCTGCGACTACGAGCTGATCAAGACCACATTCAACAGGCCTGAATGTCAGGGAAGGCCTTACCTGTATTCTTTCGATTTGATTAGATCACATCAAAACGCAGGTTAGTTTCTTTGGATTTCTTGGAAGTTAACGGTTATAATTTGCTTGGTAATTCATATTTATATAGGATATACAGTAAATATGATAACTAGCAGATGCTTCCCATTTCTAGCCCTAAGTCAAAGCATCAATAAATACCACTAGTTCCCAACTCATTACCCTGTTTTTACTCATCTCCACTCATTTCCTTTCATTACTGATGTTTCCAAAACTGGTTTTTAGTCTTCTAGCATTCTGATAGTCAGCTTTTGCTTGGGATACAGTCGTTGAATTCTTAAAGGTTGATTAAAATTGATTTTATCAAAATGAACATGACTTCAATATAAAATCTGAATATTAGCCTAGGAATGTAAAAAAACTTAAACTTTAGTACATTATAGAACTGTACACAGTATCTGGTTACCAACAAATGGCATGATACACTGTTAGTATAAGTTTATTGTGTTCAAGAAAAATATTGTGGACAAATAGCCAATGATGATATATACTGAGAGAACAAATAGTTTTCTCTTAAAAAAAACTGTTTATATTGTCATCTACACAAAACTGCGGCTCTGTATACGTATGAGTCTAATCCAGTAATGTATAGTAAACAATGAATCTAAAAGTCCTGCTCTATTGATAAAAAAAAACTGCCAGGTGACAAAAATATATACTAGCTTAAAAAAAAACACGCGTAAATGTAATACTCTTTGACCCCTGTTACTGCTCAGTGAGATAATCTGTTTTTGGAGAGATAACTAGGAGTGGTCAGTGAAGAAATGTGACGAGTTGATTCTTATCGTCATTATAGGATCAGTAACAGCAGGTCGGTTCTGCAACAAGATAATTTGAAACTGCATAAGTTGAAAAATGTGTCTGGAAGAAACCGGATTATCGGAGGCTGGATTTGCTTACCCCAGGCGTAGAACCAGTGACTTAGACGCACGGTACTTCCTGTGTTTTTACTTAGGAATTTTGAATGCAGTCGGCGACATCTGGGTACAGGGCAGGAGGTTCGCTCTCAGACACCTGAAGGATTTCGGCCTAGGAAAGTCTTCTCTCGAGGGCGCCATCCAGTACGAGGCTCAGAACCTTGTAAAGACTTTCGAGAGGACGGCTGGGAATCCCATAGAAATATCTTGGTGTCTCAACGTCGCTGTGTTGAACGTCATCTGGAAGCTTGTGGCGAGTAAGCGATGGTTATTTTTTTTTTTTTTCTTGTATAAAACCTGATATACAGTACTTATCTTTCAGCTCAAATCTTTTCTTAAGTGGAGGTGATTAACTAACTCTGTCGAGAGACAACAATGATACTGAGTTATGTTGAATTCATTGGTTCAGAAGATAAAGAGTTAAAAATAGAATGACAGAGTTGATTAAACTTCTGTTCTTTTTCATTTTATCCAGATATAAGGTACGACACGGATGACCAAGAAATAATAAAATTTAATATCATCGTGAGAGATAACATAGACTTAATCCAAGGAAGACTCCAGATTCTGGATGTGTTCCCATATCTAGTGAAAATACTCCCCAGATTTGTCCTCGAGAAAGTGTTCAGAGTGAAAGCAGTCTGCGATAACATGGAAAAATTCAAAAACCTCATGCTTGTAAGTATCTTCAGCAAGTATCCCTCTTACCATTTTCTTATAACCATTTCATCAAAGTACAATATAAGATTTAATGCTTTAAATGACTGATATAATTACTTTTTCTTATCAGTAATTTGTGGGAAAACAATACTGGCTTTATTTCTGTTTTTCAGGCAACTATAGAGACTCACGTAAAGAAGCTGGACCCAAACAATCCCAAGGACTACATAGACGCCTACCTCATACAAATTCAAAAAGAGAGGGGTCTTAGTACCTTATTCAAGGAAGATTGTGAGTGCCAGAAAATCAGGTTGATGTGACCATTAAAATTTGTAACTTTCTAGAAATAATAACAAATGCTCGATGTAGCCAAATTAACAGCTATGCTAATAACATCAATCAATCAATCATTTCCTGTGGCATCCACGGGGATGCACAGGGCTTCATGAACTCACACCATGACATTCTGTTCTAGGGTAACTCCTCAAGATTTCCCCAACACTCACCTCCTGCTTTCCGCCCCATTGTTCTCAACCACGTCTCCTTTGGCCTACCTCTTCTACCAAGGGCAACCCAACCTGGTGTATCTCGTACTATTCCCTGCCTTCTATACACATGACGTAGCCACTTCCAACATGAGAACCTAACATACTCATCAACTGGCTGCACCCCCGTTACTTCTCTAATTCTGTTACTTGATACCCTCTCTCTCCAATTGATTCCTAATATTCTTCCGTGTGCCTTATTTTCAAATGCTAAGAATTTATTATCCGAAGTCATTGTATTGTACCATGAATCATCCCCATAAATCAAAATACTCCTATTACCTTATAAATTTTGATTTTTGCATACACAGAAAAATCGGTATAATTCCAAATATTTTTAAGCATTCTCATTGCCTGATGAGCCTTTCTTAATCTTTCCATAAATTCTGTGCTCAGAGAACCATCCTTATCTAAATAGTACTTAAATATTTAAACTTATCTACGTTTTTTATCGTCGAAAAATTTCCTGGATTTTTATATCGGTTTGTACCCGTTGTTCTTCGCAAGGATACGAAGTCCACTGACTATGGCTTCGAACCAGCACAACAGGGTGGCAGTTACACCAAATGGGTTTTGCTAAAAAATAAACCTCAGCATCTCTTATACAGTAATACTACGTTAATAGGAAAAATTATATGCAAATTTACAATGATTTTAAGTTCGTCCAAACCACAGCTAGGCTTACAATCTAGAGCACTTAACAAGAAAAAAAGACGAATTCTGGAACGCGTGGGGCGGCAATTAAGATGCAAAAAGTTACGTTAAATTTGTTACATATCACTGAAATCGCAATTTGATCAAGCCTATGTATGTAGTGTTACTACGTGACATGCACATATCAGCGCAGGGCAGATGGGCGTCGATCAAATTGGATAAAAAAACATTAGAATTAGCCAAGTTTTCGAGAAAGATTCTAACAGGGCGGTCACCCGCGACACACAAAACACGTCCGTTCAACTTCTTGTCTAGAAGATGAGAAAGTGGAGGGCGCTTTGGCTTCGCCAAAGAGCGTCCTTTTCAGAAATTTCAAGTTTTTAACTAGGTTACTGTAAGTAAATTTCTTAGTTCCGGAATTCCAGCTAATCAAAAGTGTAACGTAAAGTGTATTGCACAACAATAAAGGACATGTAACAAAAGAAATAATGATACCATTTCAAATCAGAACCATCGCGTACGTCCTCCACGTTAGTGTACTCTCCATGTAATCATTACGTCTGGTTTGCTATTTCTACTAATCTCTAAACCTGAACCTGACTGGATGAAAGGTTCTGTAGGCAGAATCCCTTCAGAAGATTTTGTCGACATTTATAATGCCTTCAGTTAGACAATCCTGTGCATTTTCAATATTCATATTCATGACTTCAGTTTTTCCACTATTAATAACCAAACTAACTTTTCAACCTTCACTCACTAGACAATCTTACACACTGCACCTTTTATGGTCCCTCGCAGATCAAAACTTTATCATCAGCATAATCCAGTCAAGAAGTTCCCCATTTTCTCCCCAGAGTATACCTGCATCCGTTTCTCTTTTAACACTTCTCATAACGTAATATTATAGCGGTAGTACATAAACGTGCAGGAAGTCGGCATTCTTCGAGTTACTCACAGTTCAGGAGAATTTGACAGATTTAGAAACTTTTACAACTTTTCCCCAAGGAGTGCACCTCATGAGTGAAAGGTGTTTGTTCTTCTGCCCCTAGCTGCACCCTCTTTTTATTCTTTCACTTTACCTGCGTTCCCGTTCCCTTTCTTCTGTCTTTCTATCCAAGCTCTCTAACTGTTACTCCATAGAGTAACTGTCGGGGTTTTCTCCCAGTTCCACCTTTAGACCTTAGTACTTGATCTCCTTTATTTTCTGTATTCCTTTACCTTGCTGTCCTAAATTTCATACAGGTAATTCAGAATCAATCCTTTCAACTTTCAGACGTCAGCCTTGTCATAGCCCTCAACGACTTATTCGCTGCAGGAAGTGAGACGACTTCGTCTACAATCCGATGGTTGATCGCTCTCTTGGCCAACCATCCAGAAATACAGAGGAAAATGCAGAAAATTGATTGGTTCCGGGGACAGTCCCTTCTCTCCAGGATAAGAAAGGCAAGTGTGCTATGTGAAAAGTTAAAAACACTAGTTGAAATCCAGTTAACATAAAATTTGAAAATTTATTAAAAATATAAGTTTAGTTCAGGAAGAACTGGGTTGGAATATAAAAACTTTAGTTAGTCTTATGTCAAGTTAGAGTAGACTCTAGGAAATTAGCGCTTTAATTCTTTCTTGATGTGCTATGGTCATATGCTTCGCTTTCACTGGGAATATAGGCTACTTACTCGAGTTACTCCTTTATCTATCCATTTTTGCTTACCTTTATTGGTTATTCTAACGAGAAGGTTAGCTAATGTTTTAATTGTTTAATCATTAATAACAAAAACCTTCATTTTCAGATTGCCATACACTGAGGCGGTTTTACTTGAGGTAATGAGGTATTCCTCCCTTGTGCATGTAGGCATTATGCACGCAACCACAGAAGAGATCCAAGTGGGCAAGTACCGGTTGCCTAAGGTATGTCTTTTAATATCACTGGTTAAATCTGTTTGAGACTAACAGCTAGTTACTTAACTACAGCAAGAATGGTAAGATTATAGCCCTAACTTAACCTAAAAATATAAATATTTCAAAAGGTAAGTCTTAAATCATCTTAAACAAATGCTGATTATTTCTAAGAAATTAATACTATAAAATTACTTTAAATAAGTGAGCACAATGCGAACTAATCTAACCAAAAAATCCTTTGTGGTGATGTCACAAGAGTTTAGTTACTATTGAACCAAATTCAATGGTAAACAAATGGAATTTGACACAAATCAACCTCAACTCGGCTGCTTCACCTCATAGCCCAGACTTAGAATTATTTGCACCTGTAACTAAAAGTTGTATATTCCTTTTATTAATAGTGACTCATGTTGCCACTTTTCCCCAGAACACGGCAATATTTGCCAGTGCCATAAGCTGCCACAGAGACAAGAAATATTTCGAGAGACCTGAGGAATTCTACCCTGAGCACTTCCTCGACAAAGAAGGCAAAGTCATCACGAAGAAGGAAGGTTTCCTTCCATTTTCTGTTGGTGAGTATATTCTGCTCTAGTCCTAGCTCTTTCTGTGGTTACCTTCTTATGTAAGGTTCTTTGAGTTAGCCCCAATGAATAAATGGACACTTAAATTTGTCAAGATGGAATTATTGTACAGTAGGTTTAATTTTACCGTTACTGGCGAATGAACTTATTCTAATTCCAATCTTGAAAATAAGTGCATTATTGTATTTCTTAAGAGATATTAATAATTTAACTTCCATTTAGATATTTTTGTGTATTATAATTATGTTTGACAATGAAAACCTCCAAATTGTTTTAACTGAATTCTCTGTTTATAAATTTACCTGTGATAGCCAAAACTTTACAAAACACTATTTATATTGCTTATAGGACGTTGCATACAGGATTAGTACACTTAGAAATAAACCTATGCTCATTCAAAGCAACGACTGGCCTCAAGACAAAATTGAATTTGAAATGTGAATTAGAATATAAAACTGAGGCCAGTCGTTGCTTTGAATGAAAGTAGTTCTATTCCTTAGTCTATAATCCTTTAAGCAATTTCCTGTAAGCAATAGAAACAGTGCTTTGTGGAGCATTGCTTCCTAAAGAAAAGCTATAATGGGAGAATTGAGTATTTAATTTTTTCAAGGAGGCTTAGCTTTCTGAAAATGCATGATTAGCAATTACACACTTTGGAGGTTTTCATTGTAAAGCATAATCATGAACTCATAAACATTAAAAAGCAATTTAACTTCAGAACAAAGAAAACTAGAAAAAAACCATTTTAATACAACAATACCATGACCCGTTGTATCTGCTCACAGGGCGACGCCAGTGTCTGGGCGAGAGCTTAGCCAGAATGGAGCTGTTCCTCTTCGCAACTTGTCTCTTCCAGAGATTCACCGCTTCACCCCCTAAGGGAGGTTCCATTTCTTTGGAACCTGATCTCTTCCAACCCTTCCTTCGCTTTGTCCCACCATATGAGGTTGTACTGACGAAGAGAACTTGAAAATAAAGTTTAGATGACTTTTCTTTGTCTTTTCTACAGCCAGCCTTAAAAGTAAGGAAAGACCACCAGATTGACAAGACGGTAAAACATTGGCTTAGAAGCACAGTCATAGGTAGGTAACAAACTAAGCTTTTAAATACCATTAGCACTTTTTCATGGCAAAAATATACAGTTATCGCCTTTATTGAAAAAAATACTGTATTGGAAAACGGGACACTAGAACTTTTGTACTTGGGTAATTAGAGCCAGATGTTGTTCGATATTCAAATGGAATACAGGTTGGTGAGGTTAAGGCAGAAGTGGCATGGTTCTGCAAAAGGTCTCAAATAGAAGAGTGTCTAGAGTTATTGCTAGAATTATTGAGCTAAGTGTTCCCATGGCTGTGGAGTTTTGTTAATAATGTTCGAAACAGTTAAAGATGGAAACTATTCCTTTGCATCGTCTGCATAAATGACAGGCAACTGGTGACTAGAGAGAGAGAGAGAGAATGTCCAATACCATACTAATTTTTATTATTATTATTATTATTATTATTATTATTATTATTATTATTATTATTATTATTATTATTACAGAGAAAAGAGAGAAAATTCATATAATCCTGGTTATTATTATTATTATTATTATTATTATTATTATTATTATTATTATTATTATTACAGAGAGAAAGAGAGAGAAAATTCCTATAATCCTAGTTATATTTTTTGTAGAAAGATAAAAGGGAAGAGAAAAACGAGCAAAATTATGATTATCATATTTCTGTCATGAGGGAGAGAGAGAGAGAAATACGCAATGTCATGCTTACGGTAATGTTGAATTGACAATTGTACTCAAGATAAAGGTTTGTGATCGACGTTTGTGTTTCCTGATGTGAAGGATTCATGATTCTAATGATTGATGATTATGCACAGTGTAGCAGCTAAAATAAATATAAATAAATATTTATCAAAATCTACAGCTGTCAGAACACAAAATACTCATTTGATATATTGCTTTTCCATACACTTTTATAAAAGAAACACTTGTTTGTGGACACAGAACCATATGATTGCACAAAGAAGATTAGACTTTTGACCTGAGCAGGTCCATTAGAATTCTGAGCCTCTTCAAGTCGATGTGAGGTTTCCAAGTACTGAGGTTGTAAGATCAAACAGTGAATGGGAAAGTGCCATAATGATAACAGTGATCCTCATTTCAAACGTGATATGCCTAGGGTCGTATTGGAAGGTTTAATCTCTTCATAATGACTGAAATTCCAGCATAATAGAACCAGTTCTGCAAAGTAAACAATCAGGCCTTTTTTATGCTCTTGTAGACCTAAATAGTCTCATTCAAGACAAACGACTTGATAATAGGTACATTTCACTGCTGATGTCATATGATTTTAGTGTTAAGTTGGCTTAGTTTTCATCATCATGCTACAAGAAAAGTATTTACGATAAATTTCCTCACAAATATATCATATTACAAGAGAGACGGGTCCCACAACAAATCTGAGGAAGCCAGAAGTAATGAGAGCAACATCAAGTTGCGTCTCATTTTTTAGATTATTTTAACAAATATATCTCAACATCGACTAAAATAATGACATTTTCAGCTGCACCTATAGTCAGTAGCTTCTATTTAGTCACGAATGTTAAAAAATGTTTTGACTGAAATCAAGAATGAATGTCAGTTGATTTATATGATCTTTAATACAAAATGGATGGCCTTTGCCTTTAATGTCCAAGATCAGTCTTCATTAACTATTACGCCCTCTTTCAAGGTTAAATGCATGTTAATCTGACACTAAAATGATGACGTTGCAACGAGATTGTACCCCCTGTTGAAGTCAAGTTTTTGTAAATGTCATATTTTTATACCATCTTGAATACCGTATTTGTTAATTGCATCTAGGAACCTTTCAAATAAAACTTATGCTCCCAGTGCCTCAAGGTATTCATGTCCTTCTTTCAATTACGAGAACTGAAGTAAATAATAACGTTACCACTGATAAAAGTGTGTTGATCACTCAGGATCTGAACGCCATCGCTGTTTGTAAATTTTAGACCCAGCTGTATACTAGGAATTTCATTTTACGTGGGAAGTTTCGCATTCAAAAGCCGTAAAGCTTTTAATTTTGTACCACTACAGAACCACTGAATGGGGAAATCACTATTTACAGGGCAAGGACTTGAGTACTAGTGTAGACTTAAGTATCAGTGTACTGTTTAACTACAAATTTTGAGGCGAAGCTTGTCATCGGAATGACCCTACATTTATTAATTTTGACTAAATCACTTCTGCTGCAGTTTACATTAAATCACGATTCTCATTTCATAGTTTCTTATTGCATATTAAAAAGCCATGGAGCTAACATTTTGCAGGTGAGGTCAGCTACCACTTCGATGACCTGAAGCCTGAAAATTCTAGACATAACACTGCCAAGGCTGCAACAACGATGTCTCTATCCACCGTCGTATCAGCATAATGACTGAGCAAATGTGTATAAAATCTTACATTTTAGATGGATTCTTATCATACTTTAAAATCTAACCAATCTGATTTCGAACATTATGCGCCTATATTTATAATCTATACTTTGATTACAACTCTAGAATGAATGTAGTTTAGATCATGAAGTTTTGCTGGGAAGCTACCCATCCTCGTAACATGAAGCCTGTTAATTATTGCTAAATCAAAGGTGGACCTCTTCTCGTGAATTATGGTACAGTTGGCTTCATGAATTTCGGTACATATCACAGCAAGCAACGATACACATGGCAACTCCACAGTGCAGCAGGTGTGAGGTTCAAGAGAAATGTCAAAAGAAAGACTGATTCTTTATTATGTTGTTGTTTCAGATTTAGCTGGCGTTGTGCCAGCACGGGCTCTTGCTCCTATAGCAGCCCGTAATCTTTATTATGTTGTTGTTTTAGATTTAGCTGGCCTTGTGCCAGCACGGGCTCTTGCTCCTAGAGCAGCCCGTAACTCTATGTTGATGATGAGTCTGTGAGATGGGTAGGTTAATGAAAACTTTATTATGATACATGAAAGTGATTTTGGATCGTTATTATTCTCGACAGGTGTTTATAAAACAAAAAGCGGACGGAAAGGTAGCGGGCGACCCGAGGCCCCCGCTGCGTCCACACAGAATTTGTGTCCTCTGACAAGCATAAAAATACGTACAATATTCGTTACATGGCATATAAAAGGTAGATATACATATCGGCAGAAAGGCCGTACAACGATGCATAAGTTGAGGTACATAAAGAATTTGAAATAAAGACAGGTAATATACATGACGTGATTAATGTACATCTAAAGGGAGAAACACAAGAAAGGAGAGGCGATTTGTCGCCCTCACACAGGTAGTCACAGTGGTTGTCAAATGTGGAGGCGTCAAGTTGACAACACTAAGTGAAACAAAGTCATTAAACACGTATGCTCATAACAAAAATAAAGTTTGTCAAATGAAAAAGTAAAGTTACTTAAGTAACGATATTTACGAGTTGCCAAATGTCTGTAAAGCTACCAGTGATGTGTACCATAATTCGTGAAGCTAACAGTACGCACTGCTTTTCCATAGGCCTAACTTCAGATCTTAAAAAACTGAAAACAACACACTTGTTAACATCTTATCGACAGATCAAGGTCTTGACATTTATTCAAAAGTGATAAGGAACAATGTACTTGAAAAATCTAGTCTCTTAGTCTGCTTGTTCTTTTCAAGGACTTCAATCTCATTGATCTAGTCACAAAATACATTTTTAATACTTGAACATAATACCATTGCTCAGAAACGTTAGTACTGATTTTTTTTTTTTTTTATAAATTTCCACAACTCTGTAAAGCTAAGCTAAACACAGTCGGCAAAACAGAATTGGGGCAAACTAAAGAGTTAAGGTTGCTGAAATACTGTTGGAACTTGTTGACATTTGTTCTTGAGCGTAACACGATGCACGTGATAGTTTAGTCACTTCAGTGATGGTTATCATAAGACACAATGACATAGTGATGCGCAAATACGATGTATAATAAGCCATTCAGACTGAAGACGAATTACCCTCAAATTTGCAAGCTATATTACAGTTTGTTGCCAAGAAAGACGATATCAGACTCAATAAAAGAATAAAGAAAGTATGAAAGTAGCAAATATTTGTGTTTGAGGCACAGATATGATGATATGGTACTTTAAGGCTCATAAGGGATTTCCAAGCATGCAAAGAGTTTTGTCAATGGAATTTCTGTTGTGTAATCATGTAAGACATTATAGCACTTGTAATACTGCTCTCGAACGAAAGTTCAACTTAGTCATTTTGCTCTAGATGACACCGTACTACTGATCTCTTTATATTGTCAAAGGTGTGTGCATCTTTTGAAGGAATCCTGGCAATCCTTTATATATATGTTTATCGTTCAAATGAGGTTGTGTATTGTGTATGATCTGCGTGAGACTAACAAAAAATACTGAACATAAAGAGAATTCGAGAAATTGGAAAGCGTTGGATGCGGAAATAAAGAGGGTAATGTAAAAGCGGGGCCTTTGTAAATATCAGGCCAGTTGGTAATAAAACATCGTAAATGAGAGACTTCTAAAATATTATCTTTTGCTGAAACTTTGTTAAATGACTTTGATACTACTAAGATATGTGACATTATCCCCCTTACTCAAAATTTCCTTCAAATGCCGAGAAAGGGTTGGTTGGCGGGAGGAACTGGACATTTTGTTCTCATCTTAAAATCCCAATGCCAGCAACTGAATTCAGTGGAGTGGAAAAATTTTCATGCCTTACTGACATGGTGATGAAAGCTCTGAATGCCTCTTTTGAATTTATCATTCATGTCCAAAATGTCAGAATATGTGATCATTGAACATTTGATTATTCAGCCGGAAAGGCTAAATGCTTTACTAGACTGTCAGTCAGTTTACGGGCAATTGCATTTTACCGAGACTTCTGCACAGTCTGTTATAAATGATCTGTTGAAAAGATGGATGAGGGCAAATGTGTATACTGGTATTGCTTGAACTCAGTGCGGCTTATGATATAGTTGTTCATGAACTACTTCTAAATGATTTACGATTCATTAGAATTGTCGATGAAGGTTTTGAATATTCAGTAGACTAAATGCATGACAGAGTATTCTATACAGATCAGGAACTCATATTCATCTTATGAAATACCGAGAGAAGGAGTACCCCAAGGAAGTGTGTTAGTTCCGGTTCTCTTAGCAAATGTACTTCAGAGATATTTGGAGTAAAGCTAAAAATTATTTGGAGATGAAAACCAATTTTCTCTCCATAATGGAAATTGAGGTACAAATAAGAAACAATTTTTTTTACTAGTGTTACGATATTTAAACAACTAAAACTAAAAGAGAATAAAACTGAATTTATGTTGGTGGGGAAGAAGAACAACTTTAGATGCCTTGGTGACTTTCTGCTGAGTATGAATAGTGATCTATATTCCTAATCACTGATAAGTCCATAACTTAGATGTGCTGACGAGCCATATTTTGTCTCAAGTGCACCATAATGTTGGAAGGGTTACTGGACACTATCTTAGAAATATTGCCTTTATTAAAAGATATCCTTACAAGCGTTCTTTTAAAAAAGTGTGATTAATTATGTCGTTAATAAATTTCATTACTGCAGCTCTGTCTATCACAGTCTACCTAAGATACAACTTAAGAAGCTATAGGATATACTAAATACGGCGGCAATAATAATAAAGGGTTTAGCACCTATCGATCGGTACAGAATTACTCTGCAGTGTCTGAACTCAACTAACTGCTTATCAAAGACTTGATGCCAAATGTATATTACCGCCAAACGAATGGAGTCGACCTAAGCATATCCTAGTGTCAGCTACAGATGGTTTCAAGTTATCTGAACCAAGTTCTTCGAATGTAAAATGTGAAATACCTCTGCCATCGATATTACGGATATGGAAGATAGTCTTGGCTGTTTTGTAAATAGTGGTGAAATGCATGAAATAAAGTCTTTCGTGACTTTAACAATAAGCGGAAAGTTAATTATGTAATTAAGAAAAGCGAGAGCAACCTTCTAATGGGCAGAGTCAACAGATCATGACAGCAATTTTTGACGCAAGCCAAACAAACGCAAGAACTTCGTACGAGACTTTAGTGTGTTTACCCTTCCAGTTTGTAAGGTTTCTGATGAAGTTAATACGAAAAATAAGAGCTGATAATGAGTGACTTTATCTTGAATAATTTACCGTAACTGTAAAAAATCTTTTCGTTAATAATGAAACTTTTATTATAAATAATTTAAGGGAGAGTTGTCACAGTTTAAACAAAATTGTATCGAATTTCCGCCGCACTGAAAATGTGTGATATATCGTCTGTCTTGTCATTAATAATAAACATGAACTTGTTTATAAATAAGAACAACAAAAGCAACATTCTAATGGAAAGAGCCAACCGTTCATGACCAATTTTTGACGCAAGCCACAAAAACACAAGAACTTCGTACGAAACGTTCGTGTGTTTACTCTTCCAATTTTCCTGGTTTCTGATGAAGTTAATGTGAAAAAAATCGCTTAAAACAAGTGGTTTTTTGTCGAATAGTTTACCGTAACTATAATAAAAGCTAAGGATTAATAATAAAAACTGTATTAATAATAAATAAAAGAAGAACCTTGATTGATTAAGCAAAATTGTATCGAATTTCCACCGAACTGAATGACTCGATCGGCACAGAACGCCACCGTTTCCCTTCAGTTACCGATTGACTCTCTTGTGTCAATGTTGTTTCTGAGATATCTCCTCTGGTGATGGTGAACTGCGATGAATGACTTAACCCGGAAAGTTGATGCTGCCTCTTTCTCGCCCAAATCTTCTCCTCGGGGGTCGAGGTCCCCCATGGCCAACCCCATGTTGACCAGGAATGACTCCACTGGCACTCTGAAGATGACGATCTCTGCTGGGAAGCATCCTGCGGTTGTGCACTCTGGTCCATTTTACTTGATGAAGGTTCGTCATTTCACTTTTTAGTTACATAGCCTATACAAAGAATAATTAAGCCTTCATTAAAATTCTCAATGCTCTTAGCCTACTTTCATTATTATAATATGGCTCATGCGAACCACCGTATCCACTAGGCCTAAGTTCGAGGCAGGCCGAGCTGGCATTGGTCAGAGTAGGCCTAGGTTGGACGCCGAATGTAAATTAAGAATTTAGTAAGGGCTTGATCCAGCCCAGGAGTGTCAAGAGTATTTTAGGGTAGGCCTAATAGGCTACCATAGCCTTAGCTTGGCTTCTAGGCTTAGGAGCAAATTTTTTTTGTTCATGTCTGCTAGGCCTACATTGAACCTATGATGGTTTAGGCCTAGTTTCTCATCAGTACAGAATTAAATGGTGTGGAGCCAATGTAGATGGAACGGTTACGTGGCTGGCCTGTTAATCTAGCAGGCATTTCAGACCTACCTTCACCTAACCTAACCTCAGACACCATACCCTTACCTGGCCGTGGCAAGATTCTCTCCCCCTGGACTCCCCCCCCCTTCCAAAGTAAATCTTGACCCCTCCATCTGCATACTACCCAATGGCGCTAGTGGTCATTGGCAATGAAGATGATTAGGCTGAATACATTGTGGTAATTCTAAGAAAGAGCCCCATGTGGATATTGTTTATCAGTTAAATTTTTTGACCGAACAATATAAAAAGGGTGTATATGATGTAGTACAGAAATAATGGGAGGAATTTACTGTCCTTAGGTTATGTTTTCACTTTAGTCACTGAGGGCCTGGTACTATACATGGCAACCCATGTATAGTACATAATTTTTTTTATGGCATAAAGCCATAAAAAAGACAGTAAATTTTTCATGTTATTTCAGTACATTTTTCAAAATTTTTCATGTTAGTACATTTTTCAAATTTCTCTTATTTCATTACATTTTTCAAGTTATCTCATCTGTAACTGCATCATATACACCCTTTTCTGTTTTGGTCAACCAAAAGAATCTACTAATAAACATCTCAATGTGGAGTTCTTTCATTGAATTACTGACCTTTTCCCATTGAGTATGATATTAGGCCTACATTGAAATGGTAGCGTTGGCTAATGTAAGTAAGTATGCCTTAGTTTTACCAGACCACTGAGCTGATTAACAGCTCTCCTAGGGCTGGCCTGAAGGATTAGACTTATTTTACGTGGCTAAGAACCAATTGGTTACTTAGCAACGGGACCTACAGCTTATTGTGGAATCCAAACCACATTATAGCAAGAAATGAATTTCTATCACCAGAAATAAATTCCTCTAACTCTTCATCAGCTGGCCGGGGGAATTGAACTCCGGCCCATCGAGTGACAGTCTGAAGCTCAACCGACTCAGCCAACGAAGGGCTAAATTAGGAAGAGGTAATAGGCTATTGTGATCTCGCCAGTTACATAAACAGTTTACTGGTGTGTCTGCTTACCTCATGTCTCATTCAACTTTTACCATTGTTGCTGGTGCAGAAGTCAAATTCTTCAAGTTCCACAGCTCCCTGCATATAACAATTACAGTGCATCTCTGACTTGTGGGTACACCAACTTACGACGGATTTGATCTTACAGCTCCGTTAATGGTGTTTGTTCTGACAATATACAAACCCTCGGTCCTTTACATTAGGGATTACTTTCAGGCGTAGGCTGGAAACAGCTGTTGAACTTCAAACAAGGTGGTTAGGGAGTTAACTACTGTCCGGGAGGCAGGAGTACCGCCTACCCAGATGTAAACATTCCAATTTGCTTTCGGCCATCGTAGCATGTGGATGTTGTCTTCATCGCTCTCTGCCTGACTGCTTTTTTCGACACAATATACAAACCCTCGGTCCTTTACATTAGGGATTACTTTCAGGCGTAGGCTGGAAACGGCTGTTGAACAAAACAATTGCATTTTTCTACCATTTCGGTTGAGTCAAAGTTGACCGTAAGTTTAAATTTTGGCACTTATCGTGATTTATATGAAAATATTTCAAAACTCATAAAAGCTACAACCATGAGTTATTTTTCGTTGTATTCTACATGAAATTGCACACATTTTCATACATAAAACTTTATGTAACGGCTAATATAAAATGGTGCAAACATTACTACAAAGTGACTAAAGAATTTCTGAGATTTTCGGCCGAGTTAGCGCGCACGGACGTAAGGAAAAAGTTTTTTCAAAAATTCACCAAAAATCGAAATATTGTGCTAGAGACTTCCAATTTGTTGCAGAATGAAGGTAAATGATTGAATATAACTAGAATGTAAGAGTTTTAGCTTACAATTGCATTTTTTTACCATTTCGGTCGAGTCAAAGTTGACTGAAGGTTGAAATTTTGGTACTTATTGTGATTTATATGAAAATATTTCAAAACTGATAAAAGCTACAACCATGAGTTATTTTTTTGTTGTATTCTACGTGAAATTGTGCACATTTTCATATATAAAACTTTATGTAATGGCTAGTATAAAACTGTGCAAAAATTACGACAAAGTGGCTAAAGAATTTCTGAGATTTTCGGCCAAGTTAGCTCGTGCGGACGTAAGGAAAAAGTTTTTTTCAAAAATTCACCGTAAATCGAAATATTGTGCTAGAGACTTCCAATTTGTTGCAAAATGAAGGTAAATGATTGAATATTACTTGAATGAAAGCGTTTTAGCTTACAGTTGCGTTTTTCAACCATTTCGGTCGAGTCAAAGTTGACCGAAGGTTGAAATTTTGGCACTTATCATGATTTATATAAAAATATTTGAAAACTTATAAATGCTACAACTATGAGTTATTTTTTGTTGTATTCTACATGAAATTTTGCACATTTTCATATATAAAACTTTTCGCGCATGCGCAGCAGGATCACGCTTTTAAACAAAACAACAGCGTGATCCGTGAACTCCCAGCATCCCTCAAAACGCTTGATTTAAAATTTTTCGCAAGCTAGGTCTATAAGTATTTTTCCGTGAATATTTAAAAAAACTTTTTCTAGTCGACGTATTTTACGTCCACTCGGCACCCGGCAGACAATTTTTGTTGACGTAAAATACGTCCAGTCGGCGTTAAAGGGTTAAGCATGCAGAACGAATGATTAATAAAACCATAATAAAACAGATGAATGAAACTCATCTGTAGGCTTTAGATTTTCCATAGAAAAAACTCAAGCTGTCATGTTGTATAAAAATAAAAATTGGAAAAAAGGTGAAGAAATAGAATTGAAAATCAGAAACCATAATATACCATTAAGCCAAACTGCAAAATTTTTAGTTTAATGTTTGATGCACACCTGAATTGGAAAGCCCATATAACTTACATAAAATCAAAATGCAAAAGGGCACTAAATCTAATTGAAAAACTATCACACACAAGTTGAGGAGCTGATAGACATACTCTTACCATACTCTATAAAGCAACAGTGTTACCAATCATTGACTACGGAAGTGAAATATATGGTTCAGCGTCAGAAGCAGCTCTGAAAATATTAGAACCAGTTCACAATGAAGGACTAAGAATATGCACAGGAGCATTTAGATCCTCACCAGTCTCCTCAGTACAAGTCAAATGTAGCGAACTGCCACTGTTCCTCCATAGAGAGTTCATAACAGTGAAAAGTGCATTAAGAATCAAGACAAGTGATTAACCAACAAAAAATCTATTTGACCTAAGGGATATATTTATAAACAGTCATCCACCTCCTTTCCCAATTAGAGCTAATAGATTGTTTTAGTCACTGAACATAGATATACAAGTACCTTCAACAGTGAAGTTACCACCCCATTGGACCATGAATAAAATAAGGACTTGCGCACAGTTGAAATATTGATCAAAAAGTTCCTCATATACCCCAGAACACCATAGACAAAAAAAAACCACAGATCATATAAGACAAAAACGTTCATATTATGCAATTTATACAGATGGGTCTAAAATCACAACATGGAGTAGGATATGCAGCTGTATCCCAGAACAAGTCATATCAGTTATCTTTGCTTAATAATGCCTCAGTCTTCACAGCAGAGTTGTGTGCAATTGCAGTAGCCGTCAAAATTATAAAGCAAATATCATTCAGTAATTTTGTGATTTTCAGCGACTCAAGAAGCTCTATAGAAGCCTTTCAGGAAGTTAAACATGAACTCCACAAATTGTATAATAATGGAAAAAATATTGAAATATGTTGGATCCCTGCCCATGTAGGGACTAAAGGAAATGAAAAAGCTGATAAAGCAGCTAAAGAACAGTCTACATGGCAAGAGCAAGTGTAAAAATCCCAATTAGTGATAACATAAGAGATATAAAAACAATCATTGTAAATAAATGGCAAAATATATGGAACGAGGAATCTATAAACAATAAATTGAAACAGATAAAACCCAGTGTTGGAAAATGGAGCTCATCATGTCAGAGAGAGAGAGAGATGTACACAAGTAATTCTGACGCGTCTCCGAATAGACCATACTCGTTTGACACATGGACACTTGATGAACAGTCCATATGGCCCTCCTCCCGAATGCCCAGATTGCAAAGTGTTGATAACAGTCAAACGTGTTGTGTGGCTGTCTAAAATATAATCAACAGCGAGTATCAACGTTTGGAAATAAATCAATGGGGGAAATTTTGTTGGTATCTTATACTTTTTCAGTCATCCCAATTTTAACATCATGAAGTGTATCTCAATGGACAAAATATAAAACCAAGTAAATAATGAAAATACAGAAGCCCGTAGGGCACTTAATGAAAAAAAAAAATTGTAACTTATTCTGAGTTTTAATTTTTAATTTTTTTGAAATTTTATTCTATTTTTAATCTTTAATTTTTTGTATGTATGGAAACGTGCAAATGTACTTATCGTATACATGTGTTTCAGTGCAAAAGCATGTTCATTATACAGTTTTTTCTTTTAAACTTCATTTTCATTTATTAATTATCACGTGAATGACCGATTTGGTCCTAGTTCTAGGCCTAGGGCCTAGACCTGGTATTTCATCCTAATCCTTTGGGCCAGCCCTGTGAGAGCTGATAGTCAGCTCAGTAGTCTGGTTAAACATTTTAATGATATTAACCCTTAAACGCCTATTGGATGTATCATACGTCGACTAAAATTGTCTGTTGGGTGCCGAGTAGACGTACCGTACGTCGACTACAAAAAATTTCAACCTTCAGTCAACTTTGACTCGACCGAAATGGTCGAAAAACGCAATTGTAAGCTAAAACTTTTACATTCTAGTAATATTCAATCATGTACCTTCATTTTGCAACAAATTGGAAGTCTCTAGCACAATATTTCGATTTATGGTGAATTTTTGAAAAAAACTTTTTTCTTACGCAAGGGCGGTAACTCAGCCGAAAATTTCATAAATTCTTTCGTCATTTTGTCGTAATTTTTGCACTGTTCTATATTAGCCGTTACATAAAGTTTTATATATGAAAATGTGTGCAATTTCATGTACAATACAGCAAAATACAACCCATGGTTGTAGCTTTTATCAGTTTGGAAATATATTCGTATAAACCACGATAACTACCAAAATTTCAACCTTCGGTCAACTTTGACTCGACCGAAATGGTAAAAAAACGCAATTTTAAGCTAAAACTCTTACGATCTAGTAATATTCAATCATTTACCTTCATTTTACAACCAATTGGAAGTCTCTAGCACAATATTTCGATTTATGGTGAATTTTTGAAAAAACTTTTTCCGTACGTCCGCGCCAGAAATTCTTTCGTCACGTTGTTGTAATGTTTGCATTGTTTTATATTAGTCGTTACATAAAGTTTTATATATGGAAATGTGCGCAATTTCATGTAGAATACAACAGAAAATAACTCATGTTTGTAGCTTTTATCAGTTTTGAAATATTTTCATATAAATCATGATAACTGCCAAAATTTCAAGCTTCGGTCAACTTTAACTCGACCGAAATGGTAAAAAAAACGCAATTATAAGCTAAAACTCTTACATTCTAGTAATATTCAATCATGTACCTTCATTTTGCAACAAACTGGAAGTCTCTAGCACAATATTTCGATTTATGGTGAATTTCTGATAAAAAAATTTTTCCTTACGTCTGCGCGCGGTAACTCAGCCGAACATCTCAGAAATTCTTTCGTCATGTTGTCGTAATGTTTGCATCGTTTTACATTAGTCGTTACATAAACTTTTATATATGAAAATGTGCGCAATTTCATGTAGAATACAACAGAAAATAGCTCATGGTTGTAGCTTTTATCTGTTTTGAAATATTTTCACATAAATCACGATAACTGCCAAAATTTCAACCCTCGGTCAACTTTAACTCGACCGAAATGGTAAAAAAACGCAATTGTAAGCTAAAACTCTTACATTCTAGTAATATTCAATCGTTTAACTTCATTTTGCAATAAATTGGAAGTCTCTAGCACAATATTTCGATTTATGGTGAATTTTTTAAAAACATTTTCCTTACGTCTGCGCGTAACTCAGCCAACATCTCAGAAATTCTTTCGTCACGTTGTCGTAATATTTGCACCGCTTTAAATTAGTCGTTACATAAAGTTTTATATATAAAAATGTGCGCAATTTCATGTACAATACAACAAAAAATAACTCATGGTTGTAGCTTTATCAGTTTTGAAATATTTCCATATAAATCACAATAAATAGAAAAATTTGACTTTCGGTCAACTTTAACTCGACCGAAATTGTCGAAAACTGCAATTGTAAGCTAAAACACTTACAGTCTAGTAATATTCAATCAATTAGCTTCATTTTTCAACAAACGGGAAGTCTCTAGCACAATATTTCGATTTATGGTGAATTTTTGAAAAAAACATTTTTTTACGTCCAGCAGCGTTACGAATTCATGCATCATTTTGTGATAATATTTTCTCTGTGTTGCTTTGATCGTTTTAAAATTTGTTATATACCAAAATCATCGCAATTTAGTGTACAATACAACTAAAAAAATTAACTCATTAGCTTTAACCGTTTTGCTTACAGCGATTTGTATACAATTATATACGAGTTTTTTTTTTTTTTTGCTGTCATATATTCCAATATTTATATATGATAATGATATTTTTTTTCATTTCTGATGGTTGCATACTAAACTTCAGGCAATGACAAAAAAAATGAGCCAAAAATTAACTCTTAATCTTAAAAACTAAGCGTGCTGTGATTTTTTTAAAAAACTTTTTTCCGCTTCGGCGCTAACTCACCGAACGCCGCCGGCATACGGGAGACGTTTTTGTAAATAGGGCTTCGGCGTTAAAGGGTTAATAAATAAGTGTCAGTGCCAGTGGAGGAAGTGGCTGTCTGTCCTGCTGACGCTCCCAGATGAAGGTCACTGTCACACTCCCTTGAACCTGGGAGCAGACATACTGGAGGTCCAAAGCAGGTTAGCAGGGTTTGCCCACAGGCAGTCACCCCCTCATCTGACTCAGTGCTTCATAATTCTGACAACTGTTGGAAAGACGTCACAGTGAGCGCCCACCAGTTATCATCTGACTCCGATAGTGACTCTAGTGCTAGTAAGAGGTGTTTTTGGCGCTTCCCAGCTGAATTTCTTCCCTTGAAGAGATGTCATGATAGAGACGCCTCTCCCTTTTCTCCGAAGCGTGCTAAAGACCATTCCGCTAGTCCGCAACCAGGTTGCAGTGCGTGGCGCAGCCCTGTTCGCCCTTCTTCCGAGCGTTCACATACCAAACTTCACCACTCAGCTCTGAAGCGTTCTTCTAAGAAACGCTCTTCTTCTTCCGGGCGCCCATGTGAGCATCCAGAGTGTTTGCCAGACTGCCTCCCAATCGTCAAGCGCTTGTCTCGGACTCCAGAGCGCTCGCCTCGCTCCCCCGAGCGTCCACCTTGAGCCAGCTCAGCTCCTACAAGGCTCTCGGTGCCAAGCGAGTGCCCGGCACCAACTGTCCACCCGACTTCCACTAAACGCACACTTACGTCATTGTCTCCTGCTCGCGTCCCTGAAGATCCTTCTTTCGCGCATATCAAGAAGCAGTTGGAAGATGTTTTGGGCCTTCTCAAGACCTTACTTTATCTCCTGTTCCTTCAGAGGAGGAAGTAGTACCAGACCCTCCTCCTACGGCTTATGCTTCCCTGGTGAGATATTTTGTGGCAACCTTCCCCTCTCACTTCCAACCAGCAGCTCCATTGTCTTCTGCTTCCACATTCCTTATGAGAAACCCAGCAAATTCTAGTTTGCGCCTACCTCAGATGGTTCTCTCTCCGTCTGCGAGAAAGAGCGCTTAGAGAGGTAGAAGATTGGTTGTCCGTTGAGAGGGAACAAGGGAAGGCCGCTTTTGCCTTTCCTCCTGCTAGATTGACGGCCAGGAGATATCTCTCTTATTTGACTGGAGCAGCTCCTTTCTTGGGAGGTGCTGCCTCTTCCCAGGGTGACTTCCCAGGTTTGATAGACTTGGCTCGTCACTCGGCTTTTTCTTCGGCTAAAGTTTTCTTTGCTTCTTCGGAGTTTGATCACCTTGTGAAGGACTTGTCTAAATTACTTGAAGTCTTCAGCTTTCTGGACTGGTCGATAGGAGCTCTCACCAGGAAAATAGATCACAACGTTTTAGCGCCTGACTTGGCTGTGGATTGGCTGGGCATTTTATCCTGTGCGGATAAGGCAGTGAGGGATGGCTCCTTCGAAGTTGCGGGTCTTTTTGCCACGGTAGTTTTGAAGAAAAGGAAGTTGTGGTGCTCCTTCACCATGAGAGGAGTGACATCGGTTCAGAAGTCTGCACTTTTATATTCTCCCTTGGATAAGCAGTATTTGTTCCCTCAATCAGCAGTGAAGAAGATTGCCACTGATTTGCAGAAAAAATCAACCCGAGACCTTGCACAATCTTCAAAGCGCCCCAAGGAACTTAATGCCAAATCTGTCTCCCCTCTGCAACAGCATCCTTTTCATGGAGGCAGACAGCTTTTCTCGAGACCCTGCTCCAGGGTGCATTTCTCCGCTAAGTCCATCAAGAGGACTTCATTCAAAACCTCTTCCAAAAAGTGACTCCTCTATCCTTCGTGCGCCCGTGGAAGCCAGACTCTTCCTCTTCTGGCAGAAGTGGAGTGCAAGAGGTGCAGAGCCTTGGGCAATCAAAGTTCTCAAGGAGGGTTACTCATTTCTGTTCATAGAGTACCCTCCTCTTGTGAATTCGCTGATTGCATTGCCAGCATACTCTGAGGGCTCTGAGAAGTTTGTAGCGCTCTCTCGGAGGAAGTGTCTTCCCTCCTAAGGAAGAAGACCACAGAGGTAGTGGAGGATCGGACTTCAAGAGGATTTTACAACCGCTTGTTCTTGGTCTCCAAGTCATCGGGGGTGGGGGATGGAGACCTGTCCTCGACATCAGTGCTTTGAACTTCTTCATACAGAAAAGTTCAAAGTGGAGACAAATCAGTCAGTGTTATCCTCCATCCAAGAGGGCGACTGGATGATAACACTCGACATGCAGGACACGTTATTTCCTCGTTCTAATACATCCTGAGTCCAGGAAATACATGAGATTTGTCTTTGGGGTAAAGTCTTCCAGTTTTGGGCCATTTGTTTTGGTCTCTCCACTGCCCCACAGGTATTCACACGAGTCCTGTCACCCCTCACGAAATGGCTTCACCTCCTAGGTATCAACACAAGCCTATACCTAGATGACTGGCTCGTCCTCTTCCAGTCTCAGGAACAGTGCACAAAGGATCTGCAGACTAACCTCCTTCTTACAGAGGAACTAGGACTTTTAATAAATCAAGAGAAGTCCCAACTAGCCCTAACTCAGGAGATTCTCTATTTGGGGATGAGGATCAATTCTGAGTTTTCGGGCTTTTCCCTCCCAAAGAGGATAGAGTCCTGCCTTCAGTCAGTACAGGACCTTCTTTCACTTCCAGTTTGCTCAGCGAATCGATGGATGAGTCTGCTGCGAACCCTCTCATCCATAGAACAGTTTGTGAAGCTAGGAAGACTTCATTGAGGCCCCTTCAGTTCTTTCTACGCACAAGCTGGAACAGAATACAGCAACTGGACACAGTGACGTTCCCAGTTATGAACGAGATAAAGGAGGATCTCTGGTGGTGGATGTCCAGGGAGAGGTTTTCTGAGGGAAAGTCTCTACTACTTCCGAGCCCCAACCTCTCCTTCTGTGCAGAAGCCTCAGACCAGGGGTGGGGAGCTCTTCTGGACACTCGGAAAGCTTCCAGCATTTGGTCTCTGCATTAAAGGAAGCTGCATATAAATGCCAAGGAGTTACCTGCCATTCACCTAGGCCTGAAGCATATTGTGAAAGCAGTTGCAAACAGAACCATGGTGGTACATTCCGACAACACCACGGCTCTCTCATATACCAAGAATCAGGGTGGAATCCACTCGTTCTCCCTTTTTCAGACAGCGAAGGAGCTGCTGATGTGAGCAGACCAGAATCAGGTCAGACTTATCATTAGGTTCATCCACAGAAAGATGAATGTCTTGGCAGACGTATTAAGTTGATGGGGTCAGGTCCTTCCGACAGAGTGGATCCTGCACTCCAGTGTCTGCGACAGCCTCTGGAAGTTGTGGGGCAGGCCAACAGTGGACCTGTTCGCCACACCGAAGAATTACTGTCTTACTCTATTTTGTTTGCCAGTCCTGGATCCTCAAGGATGGGCGACAGACGCAATACTGATAGACTGGTTGAACCTGGACCTCTATGCCTTTCAGCCATTCAACATGGTGAGGGTTGCTCTCAACAAATTGAAGAGTCACAGAAACATATCGATGACCCTGATAGCACCCTTTTGTCCTCTCAAAGAATGGTTCCTGGACCTTCTCAAGCTTCTTGTGGACTTCCCAAGGTTACTGCCTCAAAGTCCACATCTTCTCAAACGGCCTCATCTTTGGAAGTCCCATCAAGGGCTATCCGTTCTAGCTCTGACAGGCTTCAGACTATCCGGAGACTCGACAGAGCAAAGGGCTTTTCAAAGCAAGCTGCGGAAGCTATTTCTAGATGTAGACGTAAGTCTATCAGCCGAGTCTACCTGGCCAAGTGGGTTATCGTCCACAGGTGGTGCAGCAGCAGTAACATCTCATCTGCTAAAACCTCTTTAAGCCAAAAAGTGGACTTTCTTCTCTTTCTCAGGACTTCCGAAGGACTCTCTCCATCGACTATAAAGGGCTATAGAGCTATGATGCGATCAGATTTCAAGCATGGAGGTGTAGACTTGGCCTCCAATAAAGACCTAATGGATCTGAGTAAGTCTTTTGAGACTTATAAACAGGTGAAGGACAACTGCGTGTCATGGAACCTGGATGTTGTACTTAAATAGTTAACGGGTCCTGCTTACGAACCTCTCCGTACCATTTCATTCAAGAATTAACTAAGACTCTTTTTCTCGTTGCCTTGGCAACCGCCAAAAGAGTAAGTGAGTTGCATGCTATAGACAAGCGCATTGGTTTCTTGAAGGGAGATGCTGTATGCACCTTCGTACTTGGCTTCCTTGCTAAGAACGAGTCCCCGTCTAATCCCTGGCCATGCTCATTCTCTAGTAAAAACCTTATGGACATTCCAGGACCAGAGGAGGAGGAAAGTGTCCTTTGCCCAATGAGGGTACTGAGGTGTTATTTAGACAGGACGAAGAGAATCAGAGGCCCTGCCAGTAACCTCTGGTGTTCCATCAAGAACCCTTCAAAACTGTTGTCTAAGAATGCTCTGTCATTTTTGCTTAGAAGTCTGATCATCAAGGCACACTCTCAAATAGAAAACAATGTCCTACCTTCCTTTAAGGTAGAAGCACACGATATTAGAGCTGTTGCCACTTCATATGCCTTTAGGCATGGTACAGTATGTCGCTCTCGACTATCCTCCAGTCGACATACTGGAAATGCAATTCCATTTTTGCCACACACTATCTTAAAGAAATTGAAACAGTATAAAAATTGCAGTACCTTAGGTCTGTTATCGGTGGCTGGCTCAGTATTGGGGGAGGAAGCATACCTCCTTCGCTTTGAAATTTTGGGTGTCGAGTTTTTTTTGGGGGTGGGGGAGCTAAGGGGTACTTGTTGTTGATGTTGGTAACTATTTTTTATTTGTCTATTGTATTTTGGTACTGTGCCCAGGGCAAGGGCAGTTTTCCTGTTTTGCTTTATGGGTGTTCGGAAGTCTCCTTAACTCCCAAAAGTAAGGACTTATCACGGCCATTCCACTAAGTCGCTACAGGTCAAGATGAGCACAGACCAAGGCAGTAATCATCTATTGGGGCTCTCTTACCAAGTAGGGTTACAACAAGCATTTTATCAATGCTAATAGATTTTTTATGTTGCAGATTCATCCTCTTATCTGATTGTTCTTGGAACAGAACATGTCCATTTATCCCACCACCTATCAATGTGGGATTTAGCTATGTAATTACTTGGTAAGTTACATATATGAAAATGGTATTTTCACAATAAAATTAAGTTTCATATATACTTACCAAGTATTACAAGATCAGAGCCCTCCCTCATCCCCTCTGATGGACATTAAGCACAAAAGTAGTGATGATCGCTGCTAATGTTGTACCTATTGTTCCCCAATAGAGGGCGAGGTAGTTACCTACACTATAAATAAACAACTTGTTACTGCGAACTTCAAATTTTTAACTGCTGCATGAGTGGAAAGTATAGCTATGTAATTACTTGGTAATTATATATGAAACTTAATGTTATTATGAAAATACCCTTTTCACATGGAAACGAATCACTCAGTCATGTCGTCCATCCATCAGGGGGACTGGATGGTTACCCTGGACATGCAGGATGCTTATTTTCATGTCCCCATACATCTGGACTCCAGAAAGTTTCTACGGTTCGTCTTTCAGGGCAGGGTTCTCCAATTTCTGGCCTTGTGCTTCAGCCTGTTCACGGCCCCACAAATTTCCACTCGGATTCTCGCTCCTCTCAGCAGATGGCTTCATCTTCTTGTCATAAATATATGCCTCTATTTAGATGACTGGCTTCTTAAACCTCCGTCGAGAGAAAAGTGTGCGGAGGACTCAACGAAAACTCTTCGCCTGACACAGGAGTTAGGCATTTTAATCAACAACCAGAGATCACAGATGATTCCAACACAGGAGATTCACTATTAGTGGATGATTCTGGATTCACAGACTTTTCGGGCTTCTCTGTCCCCCAGGAGAGTCATCTCCTGCCTTGAAACAGTCCGAAAGTTCCTATCTCTCCAGACTTAATCAGGGGTGCAATGGATGAGTCTTTTGGGGACTCTTGCCTCAGTGGAACAGTTCGTGAGGTTGGGCAAGTTACACATGAGGCCGCTACAATTCTTTCTAAGAGCGAACTGGAGCTGGAAGGCCTAGCCAGACTCCTTCGTCTTCCCCATCACGTTGGAGATCAAGCAGGATCATCGATGGTGGTTGTGCAAAGAAAGACTTCGGGAGGTGAAGTCTCTTCTTCCATTGAGTCCCAACCTAGACTTTGAGTCCAACACCTCAGATCTAGGTTGGGGGCTCTCCTCGGGAGTCATGAGTGTCTGGGATGTGGTCGGAAGATCTGAGAAACTCCCACATCAGTGCAAGGGCGCTGAAGGCCATTTACCTGGGTCTCCAGTCCTTCTCAGCCCTAGTTTGCGCCAACAATCCATGCTGACAACACAACAGCTCTTTCATACAGTATGTACGAAAGCAGGGAGGTACTCACTCTTTCTCTATTTACAAGTCAGTGAAAGCGCTCCTTCTCTGGGTAGTACAGAACCAGGTGTCGATTGTGACTCGTTTTGTGATTGTGAATGTCTTAGCAGATGAGTTGAGTTGTCTCAAACAGGTACTTCCAATGGAGTGGACCTTGGGTCCTCTAGTCTGTGATGATCTATGGAGGTTGTGGGGCACACCAGTCATAGACCTGTTTGCGACATCAAGGAACCACCGTCTTCCTCACTTCTGTTCCCCTGTCCTGGATCCTCTTGTATGGGTGATGTATGCCATGCTTCTAGATTGGACAGGTCTTGATGTTTACGCCTTTCCTCCCTTCGGTATGATCAGGGAGGTGATCAACAAGTTTGCATCCCAGGAAGATGTTACAATAACCCTAGTTGCTCCATTTTGGCCAAGGGATGAATGGTTCCCAGACCTGCTGCTGCAACTGTTAGTGGACTTCCTGAGGCTCCTTCCACAAAAGCAGTCACTGCTCAGACAGCCCCGCTTCTTCAGATAACACCAAGGGTTGTCCACTCTGGCCCTGACAGGCTTCAGACTGTCAGGTGCCTCATCAGAGCGAAGGGGTTTTTGAGACAGGCTGCAGAAGCTATTGCTGGATGCAGACAACCTTCTTCTAGCAAGCTCTACCAGTCCTAGTGGACAGTATTCAGAAGATGGTTCAGCTGCCATAACATCTTTTCTGAGACGTCTGTAAGTCAGGTGGCCGGCTTCTTGCTCTACCCAAGGATCTCCAGGAAGCTTTCGACGTCCACTATCGAGGGGTATAGGTCTATGTTCAGTTCATTATTTAAACTTAGAGGTCTAGATCTGTCCTCTGACCGAGACCTAAGTGACTTAATCAAGTCCTTCGATTCTATCAAGCAACAGAAGTTGGACGTTGTCTCCTGGAATTTAGACGTCATTTTGAAATGGCTCTCAGGTCCCTCCTACGAACCGCTTTGCTCTGTCTCTCTTAGAAACCTGACCAAGAAAACCCTCTTCCTTTTGGCTTTGGTTACCACCAAACGTATAAGTTAGCTCCAAGCAATTGATAAGAGAGTTGGCTTTTCACAAGGAGACACAGTTTGCTTCGTCATTCTTGGGTTCCTTGCCAAGAATGAGGACCCTTCTAATCCTTGGCCCCGTTCGTTCACCATTAAAAATTTAATATACATCCTCGGACCAGAAGAAGAGGAGAGGCTTCTCTGCCCTGTAAGACCCCTTAGGTATTACCTTCAAAGGACAGAGATCAGGGGGCCTTTGAACAACCACCCTTCTCGTCCTCTTTCCACAAATGCTCTTTCATTCTTTTTGAGAAGCTTGATTTCAGAATCTCACTCCCAGATTAAAGAAGGCATCATGCTGATCTTTAAAAAGAAAGAATGCCTATGAGGTCAGGGCTGTTGCTAACTCTCTTGCTTTCAGACATAATATATCTCCTTTGAGTATCCTTCACTCAACCTTTTGGAGATGCAAGTCAGTCTTTGCTGCACACCACCTCCAGAATGTGGAGACTACTTTTGAAAATTGCAGTACATTGGAACCTTTATCCATGGCTGGCATGGTGTTGGGAGAGGAAGCATAGGGGGGCCCTCTGTCCCTCTACTGTACCTCACCTTGGCATAAAGTGTTGAGTTTATGGGAAGCCTGGGGGTACATAGTACCCGAAGTGCCTGCCAGTTTTTAGTGGCTTGGGTGGTGGTTTTTATTACAGGGTAAGTAACAGCATTGTTGGTTTATTCTGGTCTGCTCACAGGGCAAGGTCATCTTTTTTTAACTTTGCTAGCCATGGGTGTAATCCCCTTGCTGCAAAGTTCCCACTTACATATGGGCGACTCTGGGCTATACAGCCCACTACAGGTCAAGGGGAGCATCGACCACAGGCAGTACAGTAACTACCTGCAGCTGCTCTCTTGCCAGGTAAGGAAACAATGAGCGTTGTCTCAATGCTAGCAACTGTTCTATTTCAAAGTCATTACCATGATTAATGTTTTGGGGTAGAATATGTCCATGGATCCCACCTCCTTTCAATGTGGAATCAGCTATGTAATTACTTGGTAAGTTACTTATATAAAAATGACATTTTTATGATAAAATAAAGTTTTATATATACTTACCAAAATAAAGTTTTATATATACTTACCAAATAATTACATAATCGGAACCCTCCCTCCTCCCCTTGCATAGACATAAGGGTGCAAATGAACTGAAGCTCTCTGCTAAGTTGTTCCTCCCAGTCCTTGTAAGTGGGCGGGGCATGTACCTACACCAGAACAAATGCTAGCTGTACCGCGAATTTTGAATTTTTTAGGCTGCCGTAGGTAGGAAGCTCATAGCTATGTAATTACTTGGTAAGTATATATAAAACTTTATTTTATCATGAAAATGTCATTTTCTTAGGCAGCTTTTGCTAAGCCTTTGGGTTTAGTGAAGCCCTCCACGTCTGGGTCTATGAAGAAGCCTACTTTTCAGAAAACCAGAAGGGTGGGGAGCCTTCCCAGCCCTTTTGTCCTCTGCCCTCTGGTTGTGCCAATATAGCCAGGACATGTATGTTTTTCCACCATGCAGATTTCTTTCCAGGGTGATAACCTGTGTGTTTGTTACTCCCGGACATTTTATGATTTGGGGCTTTGGCTGCAAGCTGAGTGGTATCCTGATCTGCTGTTTCATCTGGTCAAGGCAGTGAGATAGCTACCACATGGCCTACTCTCCAGTGTCAGCCATGCATTTGCATTTGCAGGTACCATCAGGCAGTTCACTCCTTGTACCTTCATGCTTGGAGGTTATCCAGCATTGTCTGTGAGATAGAGGCTTTTTTGGCAGGACTGCAAGAGAGATGTCGGATTACCATTGATGTTCCTCAGCGAATGTGTACCAAGGAAAGTGGGCCACCTTCTATGATTGGTTTTATAGAAAGGGTATCTCTATGGCTGCAGCACCTATTAAGTAGATCACAGACTTCCTTATCCACATACTTCAAGTGCCTTTAAGTCTCTGTGGTTAAAAGATTATTTTTCAGCCTTGTCACAAATTTTCAAGCTGAAGGTGCCAAGTCTTTTCACTTTTGTGGAGTTTATTATACTATTGAGAAATTTGAAACAGTCTTGTCCTCTTTGGGAATTGTGCTCCTCTCCCCCCTCCCCAGGTGGGATGTGTATCTGGTACTTTGGAGCCTTACCAAGGCATCTATCAAGCCTCTGTCTTGTGTTAAGGACAGAGACCTTATGCTTAATACTTTCTCTTATCTATGGCCTCACTATCACTTTATGCATATAGAAGATTGCTGATCTCTCTCTTTTTGGACAAGAGCAGTATCTTGCCCAGGTATATACCTTAAGTTTATTGCAAGTTTGGAGGTTTGTATGTGAAATGACTGGATTTCCTTTCATCCTCACCCCTTGTTTGAGAGAAGCATATACAGTATGCTGAAATACACCAAAGATACAGGTGAGTTCACTTTGTGATTGGGAGGCATCACCTTTATTACCTCTCTTATAACCTGGGGGAGGGAGGACATGGTAGAGTTTAGTCCTGAACCCTTTTCTAGGTAATAGCCAGTTTTAAACTGCCTTCCAAAATGGTCTCGTACAAATTTTTTTTTTTTTTTTTTTACATGAGTACCCCTTTACTATTGTAGGGTATTCGGGCCCTGGGTCCTACTATTCTGGCCAATCATTTTGCCAGACCTGTAGGAGGCTATAGGAGCTCTTTGTTTGCAGAGAAAAAAATATGAACATGGCAATTCTGTGGTGTTTCTCAACGCAACTTTTATATGGCAGTACTGTACGTCTTCTGTATGAGAGATGATGGTTTTTATTGTATTTCTGTGGGAACAAATAAATTTTATAAGTAACTGATATTTTTCTAAGTTTACAAACCAGAGCATTTTATATATTTTAATCCTATTTGAAACACTGCAGTAAAGGGAAAAGTGAGTGAAGGATAATCCCCCACTCACCCTCCATATACACGCTACTTATTAACTGCTGTGTTACCAAGTTTTCAGTGACTCATCTAAAAACATTTTTTGTTCATGAAACTTACCTGTCAGATATATATATAGCTGTATTCTCCGAAGGTCCGACAGAATTTCAAATTTCGCGGCACACGAGTGGCCGGTCAGGTGGTTAGTACCCATTCCCGCCGCTGGGAGGCGGTATCAGGAACCATTCCCATTTTCCATTCAGATTTTCTCTGTCGCCGTGTTGTCAACAACTGTTGTCTGCACCTCCGTCATAGGATTTGCTTTTTCTAAATTACTGAGTATCTCATTGTCTTTTGGTATTTTGACTTTGGATCGGTAGATCGGCATACGCTTTTTGACTTTTCTTTGGGTTTTGCTTTAGATTATCATTATGTCTGGGTCTAGCTCTGCTAGTTACCGTGCTGTGTGATGTCTGAATGTAAGGTGAGGTTGCCGAAAGCTGCGGTTGACCCTCACACTATTTGTTCTAACTGTAGGAAGCATATATGCATGTTGAATGATAGGTGTGATGAATGTGCTTCTTTGTCTGAAAATGAATGGAGAGCGTATGATAAATATGTGAGGAAGTTGGGCGTGATCGACTGAGGAGGTCTTCCTCCAGGAGTGCTTCTCTTTGCGGAAGTGTTGATGTCAGCCCTAACTCCCCTGTACCTTTAGATCCTAACCCTGTGGTTTTGTCTCCTACCCTGAGATCGTGCCAGTGGAGACTAATATGCTTTCCGCTATGATGGAATCGATTCGTGCATTAGAATCTAAAGTGTCAGCTCTCCAAGATAAGTGTTGTGAAGTGACTAGTGCCCCCAGTGCAGTGGAGGGGGCGCAGACCGCCCCATCATGCCTCTAGGCCTGGACCTCTGCTGGACTCCCAGGACTCAGGAGAGAGCATGTCGAAAGCCGAAGGAGGGTGACGGGAACCCCACCGGTCTGGCGTCCCTTCGGCAGGTCCTGAAGACGTTTCCCAGGCTGCCCAGGCTCGATCTCGTGTTGGGTCCTGAAGGACTGCTTCTCGTCTCTGACACGTCCTCCCCACGCAGGGGTTGGAACCGTCAGATAGACTCTCGCCCTCTTAAGAGAAGCTTTAGGGAGGAGGACGCTTCACGTCCTCTCTCTCCTACTCTGTGCTCCTCGCCAGAGTTTGTGGATGCGTTCCCCCCGCAAAAGAAGTACCGGACGTCATCCCAAGAAGACGTTTTTGAGCGCCCAAGAGCTCTCCCTCCTCAAGAGAAGAGGATTAGGACGCCCCTCGTCCTCCTCTGCCTCTAGGTTCCGTGATTCTCCAGAGAGAGGCGTCTGCAACGAGGACCCTTATTGCCTCCATGCAGCAGCAACTCTCCTCGTTCATTGCAGAGAGAGAGTCCAGGTCCCGTCCTCGTCGGAAGGATGTTAGACTTCCAGTGAAGAGATCTAGGCGGTCTCCTTCTCCTGCTCCTCGTTCGTCACCTTCGTCTGCTTCGCCCACTCGTCGTGGAAGGAACCCTACTCGTCCCCAGAGGGTGTTGGGGAGGATCGTCTTGACGTCACCCCAGGACGCCCTCCCTCCCCTTCTCGTTCTAGACGTCATGTTCTCCATTTTGTTGATGACGCTCGTCCAGGCTTATGACGTCCGTCATGCTGCCAGACGTGACATGCCCAGGCTGGCCGCTCAAGAAGCTCGTCATGCTGCCAGACGTGGCGCCCCGATGGACGTTTTTGACTCCCTTCAAGACGCTCCACCTGCCGTTGCTGGTCGGCTCTCGTGTGGTTCCTGGTTCTCCAGCTGCTTTGCACGCCAGTTCCTCTTCCAAGCAGAGGTCCCTGCGGCGTGTTTCCTCTCCAACTTCTCTCTGCTCTTCCCGCCCGATGTTGGAGATAGACTCAGGGTCTCGGAGTCTGAAGATGAGTTGAAGGATCAGTCCCTCGTCGTCGGACTACCAGATCCTCGTCAAGCTGTTGAAGGAATTGTTTCCTGACAAGTTTCTGCCGGCAGTTCCTCTCTCCCCTCCTTCTCAACTGACTTCTACTAAGTCTAGGAAAGCTCCGGGATTTCTGAAAATGACTAAATCGCTCTCCACTAAGCGGGCCTTCAAGAAAGTCCATTTGTGGATGGACTCCCGCAAGGCTCAAGGAAAGTCTTCTTTCGCCCTTCCCCCTTCAAGACTCTCGGGAAAAGCGGCGATGTGGTATGAGACCGAGAAGACTTAGGCTTACGTCTTCCTTCCTCATCTAAGGGAGACTTTGTGAGCCTCGCTCGTTGATTCGAGTAGGAGGTCTCATCTGTCGACGGCCAAGATTCCCTGGACTCTTACGGAGATGGACCATCTTTTGAAGGGCCTTTTCAAGACGTTAGAAGTTTTCAACTTCCTTGACTGGTGTCTTGGAGCTTTGGACCTTAAGTCTCGAGTCAGGACTCGATCTCCTTGTCGGACCTTTTGAGCGTCTTGTCTTGTATGGACAAGGCGGTCCGAGATGGTTCTGACGAATTGGCCTCGCACTTTGCGTCTGGAGTGCTCAAGAAGAGGTCTCTATTCTGCGGTTTCGCTCTGAAAGTCCGTCTCCTTGGCACAGAAAGGAGAACTGTTGTTTGCTCCCCTTTCCAATCATCTTTTCCCAGCTTCGTGGTAAAGGACATTGCAAGCCTAAAAGAGAAGACAAGGACCTTCTTGGCTCAGTCAAGATGAAGACGACGTCAAACCGTCAACATTCTCCCAAGATGAAGAAGCCCTTTGTGCGAGGGATCATCCTTTCCTTCTTCTCGAGGAAAGAACCTCTCGAGAGGTAAAGCCCTTGCTAGAGGTAGGGGCAAGAAGTGATGTGATTCTCCTCCAGATACCGGTGGGTGCCAGGCTTCTTGCGTTTTCCGAAGTCTGGAAAGTGAGAGGGGCAGACAGTTGGTCCCTTTCAGTTTTAGAGAAAGGATACAAGATCCCTTTCCTTTCTCCCCTCCCTTAAGCCTTTAAGCCCTTGGACCTCTCTCCGTCATCGGTCCAGGAAAACAAGAGATCCTATACGACCTGCTGCGGCAAATGCTCGTCAAGAGAGCAATAGAACAGGTTTTAGACCTGAATTCCCGGGCTTCTACAACAGGCTGTTCCTGGTCCCGAAACAGTCGGGAAGTTGGAGACCTGTGCTGGATGTCAGCAGCCTGAACAACTTTGTCGCGAAAGAAACTTTCAAGATGGAGACGGCGCAGTCTGTTCTAGGAGCCTTAAGACCTGGGGATTGGATGGTATCCCTCGACCTTCAGGACGCGTATTTCCACGTGCCATTAGATACATCCTCAGTCAAGGAAGTTCCTGAGGTTCGTCTTGAGGGGAAAGGTGTATCAATTCAGAGCTCTTTGCTTTGGCCTGTCCACAGCTCCCATGATTTTCACCGTCATCATGCGGAATGTAGCAAGGTGGCTGCATCTGGCAGGCGTCGTGTGTCGTCGCTCTACTTGGGCGACTGGCTGATTCGAGCGTCATCGAGGGGAGAGGTGTCTGGAGGATCTTCAAGCAACTTTAAACCTGACGAAGGAACTTCGGCCTGCTGGTCAACTTCCGAAAAGTCACACCTGACCCAAACGCAGTCCATCGTGTATCTGGGGATTCAGATGGACTCAGTGGCTTTTCGGGCTTTTCCGTCCCGGGCGTCAACAGCTGTGCTACGGAAAAGTCCTGGCCTTCCTAGGGAAAGAAACCTGTTCGGTGAGGGGAGTGGATGAGTCTGCTGGGGACCATTTCCTCACTGGAAAAGTTTGTTTTCCTAGGAGAGACTACATCTCAGGCCTCTTCAGTTCTTCCTGCAAGACAACTGGGAAGACAAGGAAAATCTCGAGTTGTCTCTCAAACTTTCCCCCAGTGTGAAGGAGCATCTCAGGTGGTGGTTGGATCCTCGAGGCTTTCAGAGGGGTGTCTCTCAGCCTTCCGAACCCCGACCTAGTGTTGTTCTCCGGCACGTCAATGTCGGGTGGGGAGCAACACTGGGCAAGAGAGAAGTGTCAGGCATCTGGAGAGGGGAACAGGTGGCCTGGCATATCAATATGAAGGAATTAGGGGCGATTTTTCTAGCCCTTCGATTCTTCCAAGATCAAGTGTCCGATCGCACAGTCCAGGTAAACGCGACAATACCACTGCTCTATCTTACCTGAAAAAACAGGGAGGCACTCATTCTCGTTCCCTGTTTGTTCTTGCGAAAGAGATCCTGTTGTGGGCGAGTTCCAGGAACGTTACGATCTTGATTCTGGTTCGTAGCAGGCGTTCAGAACGTGAGAGCGGACCTGCTAAGTCGTCGTCATCAACTGCTCCCGACAGAGTGGACTCTGAACCAGGAGGTGTGCCAAAAACTGTGGGGTTTATGGGGTCGTCCTTAGTGGACCTGTTTGCAACGTCAAAGAACAACAGGCTTCCGCTTTACTGCTCCCCTGTCCTGGATCCAGGAGCAGTGTCAATAGACGCCCTTCTTTGGGACTGGTCTGTCTGGACCTTTACGCTTCCCTCCCTTCAAGATCCTGGGAGAAGTGGTCAGGAAGTTAGCGTCGTCGTGAAGATACGAGGATGACTCTGATCGCTCCGTTTGGCCTTACAAGGAGTGGTTTCGGAGGTAATGTCGCTTCTGGTAGACTTTCCAAGGGTGTTACCTCTTCGTCCAGATCTACTCAGACAGCCCCACTTCGAACGATACCATCAAAACCTCTCCGCTCTCGGTCTGACTGCGTTCAGACTATCGAAATGCTGGCGAGAGCGAGAGGTTTTTCAAGCAGGTGGCAAGAGCGTCGCGAGAGCCAGGAGAACATCCTCGATCGCAGTTTACCAATCGGTGGGCCGTATTTCACGGCAGTGGTGTACTGTAAGAGGGGATTTCCTCTTCCTCGACCACTGTGAGCCAGATTGCAGACTTCCTTCTTTTCCTTAGGGAAGTTCGAAGCTGGCAGTCTCTACTATTAAGGGTATAAGAGTATGTTGTCGGTGGTCTTTCGGCACAGAGGATTAGATATCGCCAACAATACGGACCTCCATGACCTCATTAGGTCGTTCGAGACGACTAAGGTGCCTCAGTTTTTGGTTCCATCTTGGAACTTGGACGTGGTTCTTAAGTTCCTGATGCAAAGCCCTTTTGAACCCCTTCATGCTGCTTCTTTGAGGGACTTAACAAAGAAGACTTTATTTTTAGTTGCTCTCGCTACTGCAAAGAGAATCAGTGAGATTCATGCAATATCTAAGTCAGTTGGTTTTAAAGGAGACGATGCGGTGTGTTCTCTCCAACCGTCGTTTCTTGCCAAGAATGAGAACCCGTCTCACCCCTGGCCCAAGTCCTTTGAATTGAAAGGTTTGGCGGGTATTCTGGGTCAGGAACCAGAAAGACTGCTATGCCCTGTTCGGGCTCTAAAGTTCTACTTGAACAAGACAAAAGAGTCGAGAGGTCTTGCGGATAGGTTATGGTGCTCGGTGAGAAGACCTGACGTCCCCATGTCAAAGAATGCGCTGGCTTTCTTCTTGAGGTCCACCATTCAGGAAGCGCATAAGAGTTGTCAGGAGAGTGACTTCGAACTTTTGAAAGTTAAAGCGCATGAGGTTCGGGCTGTGGCAACGTCAGTAGCCTTTCAAAAGAACATGGCTCTGAACGATTTTTATGAATGCCACCTTTTGGAGAAGTCATTCTGTGTTCGCCTCATTACCTAAAGGACGTAAGAACAGTGTATGAGTCTTGCTGTTCATTGGGACCTTACGTTTCGGCTGGTACGATCTTGGGAGAAGGAGGCAGTACCCATCCTATCCTTTAATGTATGGTTAGGAATAGTTTTAAAATTTTTTTGGTTGTGTTTTTATGGTTGTGGGTAGACTGTGGGGCAGTCTTCCCTTTCCTTAATTTTTTACTAGTCACGATGTTTGGTAGGTCAGGTGGTTATTTTGTCTCTTTGCTTCCTTCTTGAGGGCTACGATCTGGGCACATAGTGGTCACGTCCCCGTTGACAGATCGTCTGGAACTCTCAACCTTATAGGTCTCTACCTCGTTGGAAACTCCAGTAAAGCAGACGCAGACTTGGGTGACAGTAATCACGAAGTCAGCTATGCTAAAAGGTAAGGAACCAAGATGTGTAATCATCTACATTGTTTTGTTTCTCAATCCTATGCTGTCTCTGCCCACCGCCAATGGTGCGATTCAGCTATATATATATCTGACAGGTAAGTTTCATGAACAAAATGATATTTTAATGATAAAATAAGGTTTGTTCATACTTACCTGGCAGATATATATTCGTAGTGCCCACCCTCCTCCCCTCAGGAGACAACGGCACTATGAAAATCTGAATGGAAAATGGGAATGGTTCCTGATACCGCCTCCCAGCGGCGGGAATGGGTACTAACCACCTGACCGGCCACTGCGTGTGCCGCGAAATTTGAAATTCTGTCGGACCTTCGGAGAATACAGCTATATATATATCTGCCAGGTAAGTATGAACAAACCTTATTTTATCATTAAAATATCATTTTACAGATGTGTTTATTTGGTGTTTACATTGAGTTGTTCTAAAAATTAACTCTTCCAACTTGTCATAGTTTGTATTAATTTTTCTAGAACATACCCATTTGTCATACAACAGCTGTTCTCGACTGAATTCCATATGCATCTGGACCTTTTCGTAATCATTGGACTCTTCAATCAACATGATAGATTATACTGCAGTAGCTTTACTCTTAAAAAGAAGTCTGAATTAGTGCTTTAGTACTCAGTACTCTGATCCCTTTGGTAAGGTACCTTTTCAGATTGAAGAGTAAATTAATTCTCTGCCATTACTATATATAAATATAGGAACACTGTACTGTACTGTGCTATCTGCTCACTGTTTCCTTTTTGATTAATGTTCTCCATGTCAGAATTTTCACTGGTGGCTGCCGACGATTTTCCAAACTTATTTCCAATTTTCTTTTATTTTTCTAACAATAATACAGACCATTGTCTTTGTATGGGTTATATTGCTTATATAGATGCCCTTCATTGCTTGGTTTTGGATGAAAAACTGACCAGCAGATAACAGAGATCACAGGTAATGCTGGTTCATTGCTCATTATTTTGACAGACATTTTGAGAATGAGGAAGATGACAGGAAGATGGGCACTGTATTGTTGACATTAGAATAGCTGACTTGGTTGGATACCTCCAGGACACATTTTACTCATTTTCAGATCAAATATTCGAAGCAAACAATGGAGACACCATGGTTATCCACAGGCCAGAATATTCAGGCATGTGTGTTTGTTGGCAAGGGCATGGTTTCAGTATTTTTTTTTTATGTTAAGGGTGTTATTGTTATAGACTGCCTTTACTGTATTTGGAAAAAGAATCATAACATTATTGGGGTGTACTTCAGGATTTCAACAGCTTAAGTAAGCAGTCAAGATGAGATGCAGAAGAATTGTGCAAGTAGCATTCTGTTATTGTTATTATTATTATTATTATTATCATTATTTCTGGATCGGGGTCCCGTGTCACCCGGTGAAATAGTCCATTCAGCACTTATTTCTAGGTAATTCCGTTGCTAGATACCAGAGAAAGCTAAATGAAATGCTGGAGTTACTACCCCCAGAGCGAGCTCCACTAGATGGAGTCGTGTATGGAAAAGGGTGAACTACAAAAACACGGAACCTTATCCTATAGAGATTCCCAATGTCAAAAGTCCCAACGAGAGGTGCCGATACAAGCCCATGCACTACTCGCGGACTGTATACAAGGCAACACTAGTTTGCATTCCATTTTAGCATTTTTTCGTTCACACGTAATTTCGTTGTGATCCTTATTTTGTGCTCTATTTTGTTTTTTTTTATGGCATCCTCGTCAAGGTTCTTCTTCAATTACTTGAGTACCAGTGTTTTGTTGTTTTTTAGGCGATTGAGGCTTCTTATTTTCCTTTAGTTTAATAATTAAAGGAATTTATAACGCCAAAAAGTCTCGATCTCCTCTCACGTCATCTCTTGACCTCTCTTGGTCTTGGATCGGCATTTTTGTTTTGTGTTTTTTATTTGTATCCCTTTTTTATTTGGGATGTTTTACCAGTAATGATCCCTAACTTTAGTGGGTTTGATTAATTTTTGTTTGTTCTGTACCCATTTACTACGAGAAGTGCTGTTTAGCGTTTAGGCTACTTTTTATCAGCTGTCGGCCCATTCGCTTTTTATCATGGCTTCATTACTAGTGATTTTTATTACGGAAGTGATGTTTAGCGTTTAGGCTACGAGCTGCCCACTTGGGCCCATTCCCTCACTTTTTATCATGGCTTCATTACTGGGTGATGTTTAGCGTTTAGGCTTTTGAGAGCCCCCTCGGGCCCATTCGCTTTTATCGTGGCTTCATTACGAGAAATGTTGTTGAGCGTTTAGGCTACTCTATGTCCCCTCGAGCCCATTAACGCTTATTATCATGGCCTTATTATGCTTTATTTTTGTCACTCACTTCTCTTAGCCTTTGGGGATCTTATTTTCATTGGTACTGTTATGGTTTTTACTTTGTTTTCATGATTTTGTTTATTTTGTGAATTTTGTGTTCCCTTCCTGGTCAAGTGCTGTCTTGTTGTTTAGGCTACGTGGTTCCCCTTGTTTTAGACTGTCTTGCTTCCCTTTGCCTATTAAAATGTTTTGGGGTACTGGAATAGCGGGGTTTAACTGCAGTCTCTTATTTTGGCTTTATTTTGTCTTGTTTTAGACTCACTTCTCTAAGTGTATGGGAACATGATTTTCATTGTTACATTTAATTTTGACCTTGTGCTTGGATGCTTTTGAATTTTGTTAATTTTGGATCTTTTGGGATACTTTCTTTTAACTGGAGATCGGTCATGTCCCTTCACGTCCATGTTGTGTTGGGCCTGCCTATCCTCCTACATGTACCTTATAGACAATTTTTGTTTTATTATGATTTTTTTTGAGTTATTGGTTAGCCTTTACCCCTCTCCTAGGCTTCCTTCCTTTACATCACCTCAGTTAGGTTAGCCTAGGGGTTGGCTGTAACACTTTTTGCCAAGTTAGCTTGAATCTCTAGGGATTTTTCGTTAAAATTCGAAATATAACTTAAATATGTTAAATTATTTTAGCCATTTTTTTCGTTAGTAGGGACGAAACAAAAAAAATCTCGATCTGTACATATGAGTTTCATGTAATATGTGTTCTTTCATGTGATCTCGTTCTGTACATGTGTGTTTTATGTCTGGTGCTTCCCTTTGTTTGGTTTTGACTTGGATATATTGCCATACGTCCACCCTCTCCCTGTTTGAAATACTTGTTATCCGATTTGGTTATTAGCAAAACAACAGTTCACTTAGGCTAATGTTCCTAATAAGTTAAGCTGGAATAAAGCGATGGAGTTTACTTTCTTCCTGCGATTCTCAGCCTATCTTAGTTCAATCCTTCTTTGGGTTGTTACCAATTGGTGACCAATGAAGCGTTGTACACCGAGGGAGTGCTCTCCCCTAAAATGTTCACATTTCTTTTACCGACTATATATATGTTATTTTGTGGTTTAAGAGTCCCCTTCTCTCCCCTTTTATCCTTTGCTCTCTCTCTCCCCTTGGTTTGTTTTCAAAGTTTGTTAACTTTCCAAGGCTTGAGAGCAATTATCCTTATTTTATGTTGTAGCCTAAATCCCCTCCTCTGCATTGATTGATTGTCCTTCGGTGTGTCTGAGTTGGCACTCCACCTGGACCTGGAGGTGACCAGGAGTGCTCTCCCCACTCCTGTTCACACTCCTTTATCTTTCTTTGCTCTCCTGGCCGTAGAGGTTTTGCCCTTCCTCTCTTTTTTCTCTCGCTCTTGTCGTGCAACACAGCTTACATAGCGAGGGATCTATGAGAATCTCTGGGCGCCCGGGAGTGCTGTCCCACCCCTGGTCGCTGCTTTGGGTTATCAACCTCCTGGCCTATCCTTCCCCTTCCTTTTACGTCGACTATTTCCTTCGTGGTGCTTCCTACATGTTCACACCTCACTGTTGGGATCTCATACGAGGCCAGTTAGCGTTCTCCACCTAACTGTCTTCTGCTTTATTTACTTTCGGCGTTCCCCCTCCTTTTGCTACTACCTGTTCGGTGTTTCGTTATCTTGTTGGGCGCTCTCCTTGCTTACTGCTACGGCGGTTTTAGTGTTTAGCGGTCGGCGTTTATTCCCCACCGCTGTCACTTCGTTCAGGATATCCTCCTCCGGGTTTTCCTCTCTTGGCTCGGAGTGCGCCCACTTCCGAACAGTTCATAACCTTCCCACATTTTGTTCAGACATGATCGCTTGGAATGTTCCGTTGACTCTGTTTTTATGTCTATGAGTTTTGTCCTGTTAGCCCGGTTTTCTCTCCGGTTTTCTCCGGGGTTTTCTGGTCTGACTAGGCTATAGCTGCTCGGTACTCTGCTCCGGCATCCGTTCCAGCATGCCCTTTTCTCATATGTTTTTAGGCTGGTTTTGTCAAGTGCAGGAATGCTCCGCTATCCTACAACAAACCAGCGGTCACGGAGTCTATAGCTCCCATTCCGGTGCGCAGTCTGTTTTGGATTTATAGTTTGGCACGGAAGGTTATGAAGTGCGCTATGCTCTCCTCGAGCAGGCTTCTTGATGAACCCGTGGGTTTTATTTATACCTGTCGGTTTCGTCTCCGCCAAACTCCGCCTCATGTGACTTATTCTTGACTCGGAAGGTTGTTAGCATACGCTATGCTCTCTCCGAGCAGGCCACTATGAATCCATGATTTTATTTACCGTAGGGTTTTATCTCCGCCAAACGCGCCTCCTTGGCTTATTATTAGTCGTTTGGCACCCGGCAGGTGGCGTTGTGCGCTATGCTCTCCCGAGCAGGCTACCTGATGAATCCGTGAGTTTCATATACACCTGTTGGTTTTACCTCCGTCAAGCTCCACCTCATGTGGCTTATTAATTAATAGGTTTCACTATACGCCCTTCGATTTCCCTCCAACTCCGTCTCGGGCGGGATTCTTGTTAATTCGGTAGGTTTCATATAAACCTGTCGGTTCTCCGCCTCTTGTGGCTTATTAATAGTTAATCTTTCGGTGTTTGGGCTCTCTCCGGGCGAGATTCTCGATGGTTCGGTAGGTTTCATATACGCCTATCGATTTCCTCCGCCAAACTCCGTTTCCGGGCGAGATTCTCGGTAAATTGGTAGGTTTCATATACACCTATCGGTTTTTCCTTCGCCAAACTCCGTCTTATATAACTTATTGATAGTTGTTCCTCCGGTGTCTGGGGTCCTAATTTTTCCCCCTCCTGGAGGCCGGCCGCAAGTCTCGTAACTCTTCGCTTCAAGTTAATTGTTTACGGAGAGTTTTCTGAAGACGTTAACCTTCTGTCTTGTTCTCGGACCTGTGAACATCGTCCCGGAGCGATAAGTAGGTGCGGGAATAATGAGACAAACCTTTTCCGCTTAGCTCGGAATTAGGTGAGGCAAACTTTTCCTTTAGGGGATTCGTTACCTTCTCATCCCTTTTCGACGGTTCCTGGTCTACCGTCCCTAAGGTGAAGTCAGTAAAATAAAAAAGACCACCCTTTTTTTTAAACCAAGAAGACCCGCTCCGGGCCCCCTCAAGGACGTCTCGGATCTCTAATCCGGTACCATCTACGAGTTTGGCCTCGTCTTCTGGAAAGGGACACGGCCCAAGCAAAGCAAGGCGGTTACCCACTCCTTCCTTTGTTGAAAACTCTTTTACGGGTCTCCTTATAAGGAGCTCGATTTATGAGGGTCATTGTCAACCTATTAAACTAACTATCTACGTCATGGTCCATGCATTCCCTTTCCCAGGAGCTTAAATCCCAAGAGATCAATCTCAAAACTCATTGTCAATGGATCACCTGTTAAGTCCTGCTCCGTTCGAATTCTATCGTTCTGGACATCTCCACCTCTTTTCCCCTCCAGTCTGGGGAATCTTGGTGCCTTCCCTTTATGCTTCCCAGCATGAAGGCACCCTCCTGTCGGGGTGTGGGCACACGGAGGTTGGTGGAAGGGCATTTCTTCCCTTCCGGTCTGGTATCCTCTTATCCGGGTTTTGCCAGACTGTCAGAACGAGCATGGCATCTGTCTGGCAGGATCCATAAGTGAGCCCTCAGCTAGGGGCTGGACACATCGTCTCCTGAGGACTCTAACGGAGTGGCAGGCGGAAAATTCAAGTTCACGCCAGCTGTGGGTCTTACCGTGCTCTCTTTGGGAGCCCTGTTTCTTACCCCTTGTGCTCGAATGTAGCCCCTCTTATCAACAGGCTTGTTTTGAAAATGTATCGCTGAGGCATTTCCGGAGACAGATATCACAGATACATTCACAGTGAATCTTCTAACCCCGACTACGCTTCTAATTTATTCAGCGTACAGCTCCCTAAGCTTCCGAGTCAATTTTCGGAAGCTGAAACAGGGTGTAAGTCAGGCTTGCCCGTTCCGCCTTGAGCTGAAAAATCTTATGAACAGTTTCACCTGGAGAATTAATCTTTTCCCCAGGTGGGCGTTGTTACTGACCCGTCTGATGTTATCTGGGGCTACTATTGTTACCCAGAGCCTCCGTTCTCATGGGTGTCTACCCTACGAGCAGAAACGGTCTGATCTTGCCGGGACCTGTCCCAAGTCCGGCAAGAAGTTCATGTAGTTCAAGAGCCCCCCTGCTCAGGCGGTGTGCAGGCGCTTCAGGTCTCTGCCCCTAGACAGCCGTCAGCTCTCACTCCCAGCCTCCACCTCGATGTGTGCGGGTTCAGCCAACACATCAGCCCCTTGTAACACCCCGTGTGTCTCTGCCTCCCCACGTGCCTCCGCGGAGTTTTCTTTGCTTCATACCAAAACCTAAGGAAAGAATTTTCACTAGACATTTGGCCAGAGGCTCTGACCCTCAGGGTTATCATAGGAGCAGGGATGCATCCTACTCCTCTCCGAGAATTTGGGAAGGCATTCGCTTCACGGGAGGCAATCAAGCCTCCTCCCTGTAGTATTTCTCATATGGGTGGGAGGCTGTACCATTTTTTGAGGCCACTGGAACTTCAGTTCCTGGGCCCAGAGTATAGTTATCAGGGCCCGGGGTGGAGCTGGACTGTTGTTCCCCAATCAGGTTCAATCAACCTCCGGCCAGAGTTCTGGGGGTCTTTGTGAATGGCCTGTCAGGCTTTTTCAGTCTGCCAAGGAAGTTCCCTTCCACTGGAAAATTTTTCCGGCGTGTCCGTTTGTTTTCCTTATTCATGCGGCAAGTCTCGGTTGCTTACAGTCTTGTGGGTTCGGATCCTACTGCGCCGTGGAGCCGTAACCACACCTCTATAGACCTTTCCGATGCTTCCTTTCACATCTTGGTTGCAGAAAGGTCCTATCCCTTCTTGGGATTCAGACTCGGGAGCAGGTGTACCCTTCAGGTTCATGCCCTCCTCAATGCGGCTCCAGAGTCTTTGCCAGTTTGAACAATACCGTAGTTCAACAGCTCCGGTATTAGGAGGCTATGCTAGCTGCATATCTAGTTGCCTGGCTCATTTGGGCACCCAGCGTCGGGAATTGCCTGAGGGCGCAGGTCATTATAATCGGTTTTCTAGAGTCTTTGGGCTTCTAAGTAACCAGGAAGGAATCCCACCTGATTCAGGAGGGTAACCTTCTGTAGTTATGAATCCAGTGGAAGTGGAAAGAGATAACAAGGGCATCTTATCATTTCATCATCTCAAGCATACCTCTCCCCGTGCCCAAGAAAAGGTCTTGGGTTTCTCCAGTTTGCTTCAGTGACGGTTCTCCTTCTGAAGTCAAAGCTGGAGTTTATGACCGAGGTATGGTGGAGTCAGGGGCGTGTCTCCTGATTCCTCCTGCTTGAATAGTGGCCTCCGGCCTTGCACAACTATCAAGTGCTCACCAAGTCAGTTCCTCTCCAGCTTTCCCCTCCGGCCTCAGTATTCCACACCGTCACCTCTCTGGGTGGGTGAGGTGGATATTTTTGGCCCAATGAAGTACATGGTACTTAGTCGGTCACGTTCCAGCAGTTCCATATCAACGCTTTGGAGGGCGGTGACAGTCTTCCTGTCCTTGGAAACTTCTTCCCCCAAGAGGTTTCCTTTTAGGCTGGTTCTGAACAAAACAGCAATAGTGCGCTGCGTAAACAAGTGGTTTTGGACTCGAATTGCATCGTTCAGGTTATGGTTCATTCTTCTCCATAACCAACAGACGCAGGTGCCTCTGTCTACCACCCTTCTCGTAGGGGTCCAAAAGGTCACTGCTTTTTCCCTATCCAGGGCCTCCCCTGGTGTCGGAATAGTCCTTAGGCGGAGCGTCATTCAGGTAGTCTTGTGACCTTTTCCTGGGCCTGGAAGTAGGTCTGTTTGCAACCCAATTCAGCCACAAACTATCAAGCTGTCCCGTCTGGTATAAACTCAGCCTCGTCAGCCCCTCAAACTCTGATGTCCTGGCTTTGTGGTCTTTGTGAATCTTACAGTTTAGGAGGAAACTGATATTGGTCCTGTTATTTCTGTTTTCCTGAAATCAGTTAAGGGATCCTACTCTACTGCAGTATGGTTCTGCAGTTAAGTAACTAGCACTCTTCACATAGTTTTGAAGCTACAGTACTGATGCGGCCGCATTGGCCTCGAGGAAAGTGTTATGTTGGAACCAGACTCACAGGCTCTTAACTTTAATCATCCTAAGGTCTGTGTTCGTCTAAGAACAGTACTCCGTCCACATTCGGTTTCCTGGTCTTTGAGTAATGTATCGGAGTTAGCTTCCGGTAACCAACAATCATCTTGTTCTTATCTTTTCCTTGTTAAGGAAGTCCCAAAAATTTTTAATCAGCTTAGCTTCTAGTGTTAGTTTTCCTGTACTGTCTGCCCTGTCTGGCGGAACCAATCATTTTGGTTTCCCAATCAGTTTGGTTTCAGGGGTAGTGTTGTGAATTCCTCACCCTAACTTTCTATCTACAATTGAAGGTCCTCATTTTCGGTGGTCACCTTGGAAAGTACTCCCCTTTTACAAGGTCTGTTTCTGTGTCCAGTTTTCTCCTTGCAGGCTTTTTAGACAGGACCTCTCAATTTTGTCAGGTCCTCTCCTTTAAAAAAGGGGGCCACTGTCATTGGGTCTGCTATTAGGCAGGAAGTATTTTCTTAATACAAGCCTATTCAGGTGCTATTCTAAAGCTCATGATCTTAGACGGTGACCAGTTACATTATTTTCATTACATGAACTTAGAGGACCTTACTAATGTTCAGGGTAGAATTCTCCTAGTTTTCAACGTTTCTATTTAAGTCTTTAATAGCATAAGAATGATGTTTATTTCTCTGTTATTATTTCACCAGGTGACACGGGACCCGATCCAGAAAAAGGATTTTGACAAAGGAAAAATCTATTTCTGGAGAGGGGGCCCGTATCTGATGACCCACCCCTGTTTTTCATTCTCTCCCTCCCTTGGTAAACTTCATTCTAGTGAGGTGGGTGCTAACATGGAATGCGGCTAGTGTTGCCTTGCATACAGTCCGCGAGTAGTGCATGGGCTTGTATCGGCACCTCTCTCGTTGGGACTTTTGACATTGGGAATCTCTATAGGATAAGGTTCCGTGTTTTTGTAGTTCACCCTTTTCCATACACGACTCCATCTAGTGGAGCTCGCTCTGGGGGTAGTAACTCCAGCATTTCATTTAGCTTTCTCTGGTATCTAGCAACGGAATTACCTAGAAATAAGTGCTGAATGGACTATTTCACCGGGTGACAAGGGCCCCTCTCCAGAAATAGATTTTCCTTTGTCAAAATCCTTTTTTATTATTATCCTTATTTTCTTGAATTCATGCATCATTTTGTGATAATATTTTCTCTATGTTGCTTTGATCGTTTTTCAATTTGTTATATACCAAAATCATCTGAGAATTTAGTGTGCAATACAATGAAAAAAAAATGCTCATTAGCTTTAACCATTTTGCTTTCAGCAGATAAAGATACAATTATATATGAAATTCTTTTTGAAAATATATTCCAATATTTATAAATGATAATGATATTTTTCATTTCTGATGGTTGCATACTAAACTTCAGGCAATGAGAAAAAAGGAGCCAAAATGAACTCTTAATCTTCAAAACTAAGCGTGCTGTGATTTAAAAAAAAACTTTCTTTCCAGCATTCTAACTCCCAAACCCCAACCTAAAACAGGCAGCACATTTTATAAATAAAAATATTTGAGGCGTTTAACAATACCTTAACATTTGTCAAGAACCTCATGTAAATATTCATGTAGATGTTTCTGGCCTTTCTGCTGATATATTTTTATCATTGTATGTTATATTATGTCTCTTAAAATTGCCATTTGATAGACTGTCAAAAACACAAATTGCTCAGTGTGTTTTTGTTTTATGGCTGGAAGTTGGGGCCTCATGTCCATCTGCACTACTATGTATACCTGAACCCATGTAAATAAATTGAGTTAATACCCAGTTCAACCTTTTAAGTCCTCACAACTGGTGACCTGAGGAAATCTTGTTTAAATACAGCTGTTTTGGCTTAACAGTGGACCATTAATGGAACTCCAGACAAAATAGGTTTGGTTCACCTTCAGAGAGCCTTTAATGGAACCACCTGCGACAAAAATCTAGGGCTCTGAAAGTTCCTTCCTTGAAACAAGCATGAAATTTGGCACACGCCTAAGAACGGACTAATTAAAGGCGTACCCTCCAATCCAAGATGGTTTTGGCGTGCTCGAAAAAATGGCCCGCCATTTACGATTCACGTCACTGGTTTGGGAGAAGTCGGATGGAACTACCAGTTTTTTTGACTTCTGACTTTTAGGTTATAAAACACCATTAACGGACTAAATACGGCATGTATTTCGCATTTTGGTGTGAGGAAAAATGTCAGACACTGAGGTAGAAAGTCATTCGAAGTTTTTTCCTCTGCATCCCGCGCTAGCCTTCAAAGGCAGCAATGTTTTTGATAAAATTCCCTCCGTTCTCACGACAAAACACTGCATCCTGGTTTCTGCGGGCAGATGTCCATTTCAACAAGTGGCGAAAATTACAGAAAAGAAAGACCAAGGCAGACGTAACCATGACAACGCTCTGGAGGAGGTCTTCAACAAAATCACCCCATGGTTGGATTAGCAGCTGTGCAAAGTCATGTACAGAGATGCCTGCGAGATAAGCTCATCGACATATACTCTATGCCCGTCCAGAGAGAGTGCCAGGGAAGCCCTCGACCTGATTGCTGGGGACATATCACCCAGGGAGCCTGGGGATAAATCCACATTTGGTCTCCTGATGCTGCTGGGCTAACGGGCGGGACGGTTGGAGGAAGGAGATCAGCTTGTATCGAGAAAATATTCCCTGGCTGCCTTCACTGGAGGTGCCCCACAGGGCAAATCAGGATGCGGACACCCTTTCAATGGAGGAATTGGTGAATGGAATGGCCTCAAACTCCATGAGTTTTCCAAGGCCTCCAAACATATCAAGTCTAGCCAACACCACAGTGCCAGCCTGTAACCTGGTAACAGAAGAAGCAGGCTCTCGAGGACCTTTTTGGTATACTCTTCCAAGAAGGGTGCCGCCACAGCAGCAGAGGGCGTCTGGACAAACTAGCCTGGTGTTACTTCCATTGGAGGTTCAGAAGCGCTTTGCCAGAAATTGCACTGCCCCCTGTTCTTTCATGGAAAAAGAGCATGAAAGCGGCCTTCTCCTGTAACAGCAGTGGCACAGGTCATGCACAAATCCAAGGGAGCTCTGGCCTTAACCAAATAGGATTCTTCATCCATGACGCCATATCAAAACAACAGATGCTGGTAGACACCGGAACTATGTGTCATTTGTTTCTGCTGTTGAGGGTCTGCGAGTGCACATGCTGTGGCATATTTGGTACACTGGTGGCTGCAAATGGAAGTCCCATCCGCTGCTTTTCCACTTTGACACAGAATATCCATCCTGGGCCGTAAATATGCTGGCCCTTTGTCATCGCAGACGTCAAGTTTCCTCTCCTGGGCAATTTCTTTGCACACCACGGACTTCTAGTAGAAGTGGGCGAAAACACCTGCTGGATACTGGGAACCTGCTGCTTGTTGGCATCGTTCTCCACCGGAAATGGGGATGCCCGGAATCTGCTGTCTCTTTGGACAAATACAGCGCCCTTGACTCACGAATTCCCAGACGCTTCAAGCCAGAGCTGGTCAGTTGCATAGAGCCCAGGCCAAGCACATGCATCCATCACCATATCACCATTGTATCACAGGCCCGCCAACACGCCAAATTCCGCCGCTTGCCCCCAAAAAACTCCAAGATGGCAAGCATGGACCAGCTTCATCTAAATGGAACAGATGAGCATCTGCAGTGAAGGCATCGACTCTCGTGGGCGTCCCTCCACATGGTAATGGAAACCAGACGGCTCTTGGAGGCCCTGGGAATGTTTGATTATCGTCAGCTGAATCTAATAACTGCACATCGGACCACTGTCCTTTGCTCCCTGCATGGGGCCAAAGCTTTTAGAAAAATGGATTTGCTCAAATCTTTCTGCTTTCAGGTACCAGTGCACCCCGACGACGTTCTGAAGACAGTTCTGTCATGCTGTTTGGAACATATACCTTCTCCTACCAAAGAGTCCACCTTCAGCCGCAGGAATGCCAGGGCCACATGTCAATGCCTTATGGACACCATCTTGGGGGGACCTGCAATGTCTTTGTTTGCTACAATACGAGATCCTGATCTTCTCCAGGTCCCTGGAGGAACACCTGCAGCCCACGACTCTGGGCTGTGCTTCCGCGACTGCAGGAGAACATTGTGTTGTCAGGTTCAACTCCTGTACTTTGAACCTCTGAAAAGGTAGACTTCCTGGGCCAGCCAGATCTCTCCTGCAGTGTCCGTCCCATGGCCTCCAAAGCCCACGCAGTGAAGAAGTTTCCAACACCAAAATTTATCAAGTTCCTGCAGGAGTTTTTGGCATGGTCATCTACTACCGTCGCTTTGTACCACATCGCTGAGAACATGTATCCCTGGTCGAGTACTGAAGGGGAAGCGAAGCCAGCCTTGAAGCTCCTTGCAGCAGGCATTTGAACAGATGAAGGCTCCCTCGCCAAAGATGTCACCATCTTAACATATCAATCGACCATACCACCCCCATTGTTGAAAACCACGATGCCAGCAACATCAGCTCATGCAACCATGCTGGAGCAGTAGAGGGTTCCCCAGCCCTCTGGCCTTCTTCAGTAGGAAGTCAAAGTTCCAGAGACAACACCATGTGCATTCAAGGGAGCTGCCGGACTCTTCAGTCTGATTGTCACCAACTCCTCAAACTACTAATGGACGGCAGCCCTTCCACCATCCTGACAGACCACAAATGCTTGGTGGAGTTTGTACAAAGTGGAGAGAACATGGTGCATCTGAGTGTCCTGGTTAACAGCACCTAAGGCTATCTGCAGTTCCAGCTGCACCATTAGCTCCGTCCCACAGGAAGAAGAACCCAGTGGCCATTGCTGCCTATCAAGAGTCAAGATAAATTCAGTCCACCTGATTGATGCCACTGCACCTGCTTTGAGGACCTGGCGTTTGTGATTAGGGTATCTGACCGGAAAATCAGCAGCCTACTTTCTGCATCGTGTTTGACTCAACAGAATGAGGTGGGAAGATGCATCAATAGGTGGGTCCAGTTCAGCACTTCTCTGCCACACCAGCACTGGCTGCCCGCGATGATACCCGCAGCAAGGAGAAAGCAGGCGTTCATCATCATTTCCGTGACTGTCCCATCCATCAGGATGAACAACAGCGTGCCTGATGACAGATAAGTTCTCTTTGGCCTATTGCAGGGATCAGGAAGGATGTTTGGGAAGTGGTGAAGATGTTTGCATACCATGCCAGGCAGTAAAATCACCTGGTGCACACTTTTGTCAGGCATCGGAGTGTTCCCTCAACCACTTCTGAAATTGGGCATGCATTCCATGGAAGGAGGTAGTTGTAGTTGCCTGGGCCGCAATCTGGGGTTGTTGATCCCTCACTGACGGTCAAGACTGTTTCACAAGATGGGGACAGACCACACCCTCCTCCACATGGAAGCATCAGTGGCGCCCTAACTGTGCAGAAGCCCTCCTGTACAATGTGGATAAGGATTTCAGTGGCCATACTGATGACTTTAGACAACCAGGTTTTCTTATGGTTTTGGCATCTGAGTCTCCATGGCACTGGGATGGGATAACCCTGTCTTTTGCATGGTGGAAAGGACTCACCATTCATTGAAGGCAGCTCTGATGGCTGTTGCACCTGGTCTGACAATTGGAAATCGTAACTGTGACTTGATGTCAGCTGCCATGGGTCTCCATCCCTACAAACTGGAGCAGGAGAGGAGGCATGAATCTGCAGAGAAAATCTGCCATCAAACCGTGACTGATGATCAAGGAGAGACTTCCTGAGAATAGAGCCGCTGCTTTAGCAATGATAACTGCCTCTGAAAGCTCAGATGATTGAGCAAATGCTTTTCCCACATCCTTTTGAAATTTCAAGTGGACATCTCCCATGTTTATGAGCCCAGCAGGCCTGGAATTTCTGCACAGACATCTTCATGAGTCTCGTGGAATTTACACCCTTGACTCAGACCAATTGTTCCAGACCATTGGTCAGAGGGCATCCAATATCTCATCAACATGTGACTGGATCATCTGAACAAAGGTTTTTTCAACAATGCTAAAGGCCAGTTCTTCAGAACTGATGGATACACATCTGATTCTGACTCAGTGCTACCTTGGTGTCCCTCAAGGCTCCACAAAACAGGACCTTTTTCTGATGAACCACAAAGACAGGCATCCTGAAACTTGGTTGAACTCCTGTGGCCACACATCCCCAGTCATCCACTCAGCAAGGACCTTGCCATCATTCAGTATTGAAGCTGCACATTCCACAATTTGTCAAGGCCTTGGGTACTAGTTTTGTCTGAGATCAGATGTTCACCATCTTGATTTTCAAGAAAATGCAAACTTCATTGTCATGACTTGTTTTGCGGCGCAGTACTTGTAAGGACTAGTCTCAGTGTTGCTGGTCTGGTCATTGATTTCGTTTCAATGCACGGTCCAGTTATAAACATGTTGTTAAACCTCATGTAAACATTCACATGGTATTTTGCTGCATTTTTCCTGCTGATATATATTTTATCATCGTATCACCTTATATCTCTTGAAATTGCCATTTTGTTTGACCATTATCAAACACAAATTGCTTAATGTTCACTGAACATGGGAATGTTCCTATGTTTCCCAGCACTCTGTGTATACATCAGGTCTAGGAAATAAACCAGTTAATACCAAGTTCAACCTTTTGTCCTTCTGACAAATAAAATGTGAAACTCATTTGTTTTCTACTGCAATAAATATAAAGTGTTGAATGTCTGCCATGATTTCATTTCAGTGATTAATGATAGGTTATCCTTTTAACCTTAAACAAAGACATTTTCCAGATGTGTATTCAACTTAAAGTTTTGTTTGCCACACCTAAATAAATAACATTCATCCATGCCATTTAAGTCCAAGTGCATACATGCTGTACACCATCCACTGACAACTGAACCATCATGCAGTAACATGCATTGCTCACTGGCACATTTTGTCTATTCAGGTTATCTAACTATAGCTGGTCTGGGGCTGTTAGAAAGCATTTGGGACACTAAACTAAATTATACTACAAACTAGTCATAAGACTACATAATTGATAAAGCTGGAACTATCACAAACCCCATGCTGATATTACAAAAAATGTCACCAGTTTTGAAGCTGCAGACATACACTCTTTTACATTTTATTAATTTTCCATTCAAAATTGTGAGTTATTCAGAAGATATGGCCTCATTTTGTTTAAAACCACAGAAACCAAGATCCATGCTTAAAACGATAAACTGTTGAACGGGCATTAAACTCCATGATAAAATGTTTCTCGTTTAGGCAGTAATAGACCCCCATATTTAAAGTAATGCTGTCTGAAAATAAACATATTTTAACACATACAACTTACCTGTTAGTTACATATAGCTTTAGTCTTTGACGTCACGGCAAAATTTCAAAATCGTAGCGGCAGCGCCAGTCCGAATATCGGGTGATCGCCCTTACCTGCCCTCTGTCGGGGTACTAGGAACTATTCCAACATGCTTCAGAATAATTTTGCCGTCACGCTTGACATTGTTGTCGGTACTCGAGCGAAATTTCATTGTATCTGCCTACATCGAGCTGTTTTCACTTGGTGAAGTACTCTCTTGTTGGTTTGCGGCTTTGCCAGTTATTTTTGTCACCTATTTAGTCAGGTTTTCTGATAATTATGTCAGATTCTGGGTCTTATACCTTTAGGGTATGCAGCAAAGGCTGTAAGACGAGGTTGGTCAAGGCTAGTCTTGATCCTCATTCAATTTGTGTGGCTTGTAGAGGTCAGGAATGTTCATATGAGAGGAAGTGTGATGAATGTGTCAGTATGACTGAAAAAGATTGGAAGGCTCTATCTAAGTATGTAAAGAAGCTTGAGAAAGATAGAGCCAGAAAGCTTTAGCTAGAAGTTCTTCTTCTCTCTCTCAGAAACCGAATCTCCCTTAGCTATGCAGGAAACTTCTATTAATATCCCCGTGGCTACTAATATTCCTATTCTGACTCTGATATCCCTGAACCCGTTACCGTGTCTGAGTATCAAGTCCAGATGGACGCCAGATTTAACCTTATTGTGGGCGCCATGGAGGATATTGGCGTTAACGTGAAATCCCTTCATGAGCGTATGGATTCTTTCCAAAATATTGTGAATAATTTAAGTGCAGTGCAAAGTGTTAGTGTGGTGGAGGAGGTGGTTGCTCGGCCTGGCTGTTCTCCTAGACCTAAGCCTCTGTCAAGCTCCCCTGCTCCTGGGAGAAGACATGCTGAAAGTCCAAATAAGGTGAGTGGGGTCTGCTCACGAGCAGGTTTGTCGAACAGTCCTGTTGTTTCCCAGGCTGTTTCAGAGCGCCGTTGGAAAGGCGACTCAAGGAAGTGTCTTTCTTCAAGCTCCAGTGATTATATGCTTGAGAGGCTGGAGATTTCCACGAGTCTAGACCATTGAAGAGGTCCAGGAATCTTTCGCCTTCAGCGGTTCAGAAGAAGAAGCCATTTCGCTTATCACAGCCTTCCTGTAGTTTTTGGGAGAGTCCGGAGAGATTTTAGTCGATCAGAAGAATCTTCTCCCAGGCGCCAAGGCTCATGTGCGCAAGAGGTATAAGACTTCCCATTCGGTATTGCCCAGCGTTCCCGGTGTTTCTCCTTTGGTTTCACGTAAACCTCATTGTGGCTTCTGCGCCTCTTCCTCATCACGATCCTGGCTCTACTGATCATCGTTCCCCAGTTGGATCCTCGTCTACTCATGACTTTCTTCGAGCGATGCACAAGAAAATTGGAAGCATTCTTGGCGGGCTCGGAAGGCCTGGTTCTTCTCCAGCAAAGCCTTCTGAAGTGTATTTGATGCCTCCTCCTTCGTCTCGAGCTCTCGGAGCGCCCAGCACGAAAGCTCCTCCTCGATCTGTGTCTCTTGATCCTCCTTTGGTTCAGGCTCAGGATCAGGCTCTTCTAACCTAGTCAGGCTCAGGCGCTCCTCAAGATTTAGCGCTCTCTCAGGCTCAAGCGCCTCAGGTAGCGCCAGGTGAGGCGCCATCCCAGGCTCCTTTTGTGGCGCCAGTTCAGGCTCCTCTTGTGGCGCCAGTTCAGCTCCTCTTGTGGCGCCAGTTCAGGCTCCTCTTGTGGCGCCTACTCAGGCTCAGGCTCCTCCTCAAGCTCTTATTCAGGCTCCTACTCCTCCTTCACAAGATGTGTATGTGCAAGCGGAAGGTTTTTCTCCTATTTCGTCTGAGGAAGAAGTTGTGGAAGAGTTTCCTGTAGACGAACCAGACTCCTCTCGGCTGGATTACAAGAAGCTTCTTCGCTTCTTTATTGATAATTTTCCTGAGGATTTTGCACCTGCGGCCCGGCTTCCCCTCTCTCTCAGTGTTTTTGACTCAGAAGCCTCCTACCTCTTCCTTTATGAAGTTAGTGCTTTCTATTTCAGCCAAGAAGGCATTAAAGAAAATGAACTCCTGGTTGGAAGACAAACGTGATCAGGGAAAACCACTTTCTGCTTCCCCTCCTTCCAAGCTTTCTACTAAGACGAAGGCTTGCTACGACACTGGGGAAGTTTTCTCTCTCTGGGAGCTTCTGCCTCCTCTCAGGAGACTTCTCCAGTCTCGTTGATTCTACCCGTCGTTCTGCGATGAACTCGGCTCGGATTTTCTTCTCTCCTTCAGAGTTGGACCACCTTTTGAAGAACGTTTTCCGAGTTTTGGAAGTCATCAGTTTTATGGACTGGACTATTGGCGCTTTGGGTAGGAAGGTAAAGTCTTTTGGTCTTTCCAAACGCATTTCGATGATTTCTCTTCTGTTATGTCCTGCTTAGATAAAGGGATTAGTGACGGTGCGTCTGAGTTAGCCTCCATCTTCACGTTAGGAGTTCTTAAGAAGCGACAACTTTGGTGCTCTTTTGTCGCTCGTGGAGTTTCTAGGACTCAAAGATCGGCTCTTCTTTTTCGCACCTCTGGATAAGAAGTACCTTTTCCCTCAAGAACTTGTGGCCCGTGTCGAAATCCCTTTCTCAGAAGTCCACACAGGACCTTTTGGCGCAATCCTCTCCTCGTAAACCAAAAGCTCCTCAACCTTCTCTGCCAGCGCAAACTCGTCCTCTAGTTAATCAAAATAGGCCCTTTCGTGGCAGGCCCTCACCCGTACAGGATCTAGTTTCCGGGCAAAGCAAGATTTGTCTCCAGGGCTATCAAACCCTCAATTAAAAAGTGATCTGCATGTCCTCCATGCACTAGTAGGAGCCAGACTTCAGCAGTTCTGGCAAATTTGGGAGGAGATCGGAGCGGACCAGTGGACCACGTCCGTGCTAAAGGAAGGATATTCTATCCCCTTCCTCAAGAGGCCCCCTCTTGCAACAGAACCTTTAGCTTTGACAGCATATTCCAGCAACTTAGAAAAATGCTCGGTTCTGAGTGCGGAAGTAGACTCCATGCTTTTAAAAGGAGCGATAGAGATCGTGGAAGAAGTCAACTCTCCAGGCTTTTACAACCGCCTTTTTCTTGTTCCAAAGGCCTCAGGCGGCTGGAGACCAGTCCTGGACGTGAGTTCTCTCAACCTTTTCGTGGAGAAAACCAGTTTCTCGATGGAGACGACGCAATCCGTCCTCAATTCTCTTCGTCCGGGGGATTGGATGGTCTCAATAGATCTGCAGGACGCTTACTTTCACATTCCGATCCATCCCAAGCGTCCAGGAAGTTTCTTCGCCGTTTTCCAGGAGAAGACTTATCAGTTCAGGACTCTGTGCTTCGGTCTGTCCACAGCCCCTCAAGTATTCACAAGAGTTATGTCCACTGTTGCCAAAGCTCTTCATCTCAGAGGAATAAAGATCTCTCTCTATCTAGACGATTGGCTCCTTCGTTCCCAGTCTCAGTCTCAGTGCTTGGAGGATTTGAAAGTAACTCTCGACTTGACACAGAAGCTAGGACTTCTAATCAATTGGAAGAAGTCTCACCTATCTCCCCTCACAATCCAGGATCTATTTAGGAGTGAGACTGGAAACAGTTCCTTTCTGGCTTTTCCGTCAGATCAAAGAATCTCGGACTGTCTCAAAAAGTCCAGAACTTTCTGGATATGGATACCTGTTCATAAAGGCTTGGATGAGCCTCCTGGGAACTCTGGCGTCAATAGAAAGTTTGTCTCCTGGGGAGACTTCACATGAGGCCCCTTCAATTCTACCTCAGGGAGCAATGGAACAGGAAAACGCTTCCAGACTCCTTCTCCTTTCCAATCTCGGACCTTATCAAGGAGGATCTAAGGTGGTGGTTAGATCGAAGAAAATTAGAGAAAGGTCTCTCTCTTTTTCCGTCGAACCCGAACCACAAACTGTTTGCAGACTCGTCAGAAGTAGGATGGGGAGCGACGTTGGGTGTAAAAGAAATTTCAGGTTTGTGGAATGCGACAGAAAAAGAATGGCACATCAACAAGAAGGAGTTGAAAGCAATCCACCTGAGTCTCGTACACTTCCTACCATTCGTACAGGGACAAACAGTTCTGGTTCATTCAGACAGCACCACAGCGTTGTCTTATATAAAAAAACAGGGGGCACTCATTCTTACTCCCTCAGCGAGGTAGCAAGAGACCTCCTTTTGTGGGCAGAAAAGCACAAGATTCTGCTCCTAACGAGATTCATTCAGGGAGCCCTCAACGTGAGAGCGGACTCCTTGAGCAGGAAGCACCAGGTTCTGTCCACAGAGTGGATTTTGCACGAAGAAGTGTGCAAGTCGCTGTGGAGACTTTGGGGTCAACCTCTGGTAGACCTGTTCGCGACGAACAAGTCGAACAGGCTCCCAATCTTCTGCTCTCCTGTCCCGGACCAAGCAGCCTTCCAGACGGACGCAATGCTACTGAATTGGTCGGGTCTGGACCTTTACGCCTTCCCGCCGTTCAAGATGTTAGGTGCGGTGTTGAGGAAATTTCAGCACCACTCCAACACCAGGATGACGTTGATAGCCCCCTTCTGGCCTTCCAGGGATTGGTTCCCAGTTCTCATGGATCTCTTGATCGACTTCCCGAGGAGCCTTCCAAACAGAGTAGATTTACTCAGACAGCCCCACTTCAGGAGATTTCACGAAAACCTGTCAAGTCTGCGGCTAACTGCGTTCAGACTATCGAACGTCTTCTCAGAAGCAAAGGATTTTCAAGAAAGCGGCTCAATCCATCGCTAGAGCCAGAAGACCATCTTCGATCAAGGTCTATGAGTCCAAGTGGAATATGTTTTGTTCATGGTGCAAAGATCATGACATTTCCTCTTCCAGAACCTCGTGACGCAGATTGCGGATTTTCTTTTGTTCCTCGGGAATAAGAACCTTTCTGTATCCACACTTAAAGGTTATCGTAGCATGCTGGCTACTGTTTTTCGTCACAGAGGTTTGGATATCTCTAATAACCAAGATATAACGGACCTTATTAAATCCTTCGGTACCTCTAAGAGGTCAGATGCTAAAGTTGTTTCGTGGAATCTTGATGTAGTCCTGAAGTGGCTTATGTCTGAGAAATTTGAACCTATGGATTCTGCTTCTTTAAGAGATCTTACGAGGAAAACCCTCTTTTTAGTTTTGTTAGCTACAGCTAAGAGAATCAGTGAGATCCACGCCTTGGATAAGAGAGTAGGATTCTCTGCTTCAAAAGCAATTTGTTCTTTCAAACTGTTTTTTATGGCCAAGAACGAGACCCCTTCGCACCGTGGCCTCTTCGCTCTTTTGAGATTCCAGAGTCTGTCGGAATTGGTAGGTAAGGAGCAGGAGAGGTTCCTCTGCCCAGTCAGAGCCTTGAAATATTATTTGACGAAGGACTAAAGATATTAGGGGTCCTTCAGATTCCTTATGGTGTTCGGTCAGGAACCCTCTTAGACCAATGTCCAAGAATGCCATGTCCTTTTTATTAGAGATCTGATTTCTGAAGCTCACTCCAATATTTCAGAGAATGATTTGAAAATGTGTAAAGTGAAGGCTCACGAAGTGAGGGCTATCTCTACTTCTCTCGCTTATAAAAGGAACCTCTCCCTTCAAGATATTGTGCAAGCAACCTACTGGAGGTGTAAGTCTGTATTTGCTTTGCATTATCTCTCACGCAAGTGCAGACAGTGTTTGATGAGTGCAGCACGTTAGGGCCCTTTGTTGTATCTGGCACGGTAATGGGTAAAGGGGTAAAGGAGGATTAACCTACCTTTACTTACTTGTTTTTTGGAGTGTGAAGGTTTTTACGGTTGTCTGTGAGGGTAAGTGTTGGTTAGTTTTACCCCACAGTTGGTTTTGGTTTTTATGGTTATACTTTTTCTTTGGTGTTGGGTGACCCTTTTGTAATTCATGATGTTTGTGCTGCGCCCTGAGCAGGGGCATACTTGTGGTATTGTCACGGCCATGTCCTAGGTGACTGATACCCAGCTTAAGCAATCTGCGACCAGGTCATTATACCCGGTTGCTCTGAGGATAGCAGGTTACTGAGGCAGTAACTGTGGAATCAGCTACCTTAGCAGGTGAGGAACTAAGAAATTTTCTACATTAATAACCTTAATGTTTCCAACAACTCTTTTTAGCTGTCATTGCCCCACCTCCTAAAGGTGTCAATCAGCTATATGTAACTAACAGGTAAGTTGTATGTGTTAAAATGACATTTTTATTCTAAAATAATGTTTAACACATACTTACCTGTTAGTTACATATACGAAAGCCCACCCTCCTCCCCACGGGGACAGGTAGGCAAATTATTCTGAAGCATGTTGGAATAGTTCCTAGTACCCCGACAGAGGGCAGGTAAGGGCGATCACCCGATATTCGGACTGGCGCTGCCACGCGTTTTGAAATTTTGCCGTGACGTCAAAGACTAAAGCTATATGTAACTAACAGGTAAGTATGTGTTAAACATTATTTTAGAATAAAAATGTCATATTTTGAAGAAATGACATTGAAGATTTTCCATATTAAACAATTTACTGTTCTTTTTCAAATATTTCTTCCTGTATCTGGGTGTTTTGGAAATTGACCCCTGTTTTTACTGATAAATTTTTTTCATAGTAGTTTCTGAAGAAAAACAAAAAGAGCACTTTTATGCAAAAAATTTCATGATATATAATTTTCTTATATAATATGGAATATACTGTATGCACTTTATTCTATCTCTAAGTAATCCTAAAACATATCCACCCACTCCAAGATTCTGAAGTTTATGAATTAGTGCCTTGTGATTTATTAAATCTAAAGCAGCACTAAAATCCATTTGAATTACAATGCATTCAAAACCCATATATATCAAGGTTCCCTTGTAAATGGCAGTTCATTTCTAAAAGATTATCGCAGGTACCTAACTGCTTCCTATAAACATATTGACTATCAATATGCCAGAAACTCTCTTAAAAAACATAGGGAAGAAACCATCAGGATCTTCTCCACCCCAGCTATGAAAATTATTGAGAATTTTCTTTACATCCCTGGAGTGAAATACAAATTTTGTAAGAATAGGTTCAGGATGACAAGTATCAGGGAGAGGGACATCCTCAGCTGATTGCTTACCTTCAAAAGCTAGATGAAGCGGTTCATCCCTTTCCCTAGGGCCAGTAACCAATCTACCATCGGCTGTTAGTAGTGGTGGAATGGAAGACAAGCCTGACCCGATAGATGATGCCAGTTTGGTCCACCACAGATGAGGCTAAGTAATTCTTTCAAGCTTCTTCTTCAAGGAATTTTTCTAATTTCTCTCGGCTGTATGTTAAGTTCCATTTGACAAAGCAAATACAGTTCCAGACTCAATTTTGTTTAATTGTTATGTATCATCAAACCATGCCTGGTCATTTGTCCTAAATTCGATGACCTTTCTAGGGACATATCTTATTAAAATAGCCCTCAGCATTTCATTTAACTTCTTAGCATCAGGATCTAATATAGCATCTGAGATATTAAGTGCCTGACAAGCTTCAGTAATGCAATCCCAATTAGCTCTGGATTTTAGCCACACCGTTTTTCCAATGGTGGTATTAGGAATATGCTGATTGACAGATATGTCCTTCTCAGTGGCACAGTGGTCAGAAGTACCTATATATTCACAGACCTTGGACTTGACAATAGCTGGAACGTCTGTGAATATGAGGTCTAATCTATGGCAACTACACTCCAAATTTTTCTGAATGATAAATTGATTGTCTGGATTTAGTGTATACAGCCATACCTTGCGCATGTGGGATGTTACGATGATAAAGTGTACTGTATACTGTACATTTTACTCATTATGACTGGAAGACAGGTGGTATCTCAGAGGGCATCTTTTTTTCATTAGGCATTCACCAACTTCAAAAACAATGTTTGTTTAGTCAGTGAAAACCCAATATTTTTATGTCAGTCTTGAGATGCATTAGCTTCTTGCACATGTGGGATGTTACGATGATAAATAAAGTCAGGGCCATCAAACCCTGGGATTGAAAACTCAGCCTTTGATTTGTTACTACTTACAAGAGTCTCAGATAAAAACATCAAATTGTAGTTATGGGCACAACTCTGGAGATCAACAAAATTTGACCCTAAGCCCCCCCAAATATTTACGTAAAGTACTGTACACTGTAATGAGTAATGGGCCCAGGGTTCAGCTCATTGTCTCCCAAAAGAATTAGAATTAACAACATAAATCAGTATCAGAACTAAAAAATAGACTCATAACAACAGTAACTCTGTAAAAATCAACAGAACAATAATAACAGTGCCATCAACAACAACAGGATTTACTTTATTTACAAAAATTCTATTGAAAGTATAAATAAAAATGTCCATATGTCATTGACAAAAGCGCTGGTAGCAACTGGTCAACAAGGTGGGGCTGGTGCACTTGTAAGGCAAATGAAATCTGCCAGGTTTGCTACAACAACTGGGGGAGGGCAGTCAGAATGGATTTAGAAATGAAACGCTCAGTAGGAATAGATTAGATAAAGATGAAGGCACTTTCCTGATTATCCACCAAACAATTTTGGTTTCTCATTAGCCTGTCCTATAAAAAAATCGGGAAAGTGAACAAATAAAGAGGTAAATGCTTGATTGTACCCTCAGGATAGGGAATCTGACAAACTTGCCAGACATTTGAGAACTTGCTGTGCATTTTCAAGGGAAGTATCATTTATTGCAATGAAGCTACCATACTTCGGTTTTACAGTGTTGAGATGTTGTAAAATATTGCCTTTAATTTTCTTATCATGGTCTTATACTCAAAATCATTTCATGTCAGCTAGCATGATTAAGCTGTAACATCTCTTTACTATGCTATTTGCAATTTGGATTGATTTTCAATATTTTTTTATGGTACCTCAATTAATTATGAACAGCAGTGTTGTCCAGTGTGGTAATTATTTTCAAGGTTCCAAACTAAGTTGAGGACCTTAAGGACATGTATAGCATATTATTTCTATGGTCGACGTTTTAGGGTATCTAATATAAAGTTATGTTCCAGGACCCAGCCACAGAAAATGAGCTGACAGGGGCTACAAACCTGATGGCTCACTATAACCTGGAGCATTCATACAATAAATTTACTGGCAAGAAGGTAAGTTCATTTAGTGTTTTGCAATGGCTAGTCCCCTTTATAGAAATATATTAACACTACATTTGTAACAGAGTAATTTATTTGCCCTTGAGTATCATTGCAGCTTTAGACAGCATGTGTAAAGCTGTTTCTTAATAAATGCAATCAGATTTAAGTTCTTTTTTTAACATCTCTGTACCAGGTACGGGATTCACTGTCATCTTTCTTGCCAACACTTCCTGGTATAATTGATACTCCAGCCCAGTTTACCAATTCATCACTTCGTTCACTAATAGAGAAGCCACCCATAAATAAAGAGTTCACTCTGTTAAATCACCACCAGGTAAGATGCTTATTGTAAGATCAGTGTTCATGTACTTCTTGTCTTGATATTCATTCTACAGGCACAAGGACTGTCTTTAGTACCTCAGGTAACAAAGTTGGGCATAGGTTATGTTTTCTGCCAGGATTACTTGTGTGTGTGTTTACAAGATAATGTACTGTATGGTATCTTGTAAGGTTCTTGATAGATGACAATGAAATTTGACAGAATGGTGACCTATGACCTAAGGAAAAATTTTATAGGTTTTGAGATGGTTCTTGATGTCTAGCTGAATTTTTTCTTTAACATTGCAGAAGGACTTTACTTTCTAATTTTAACAGTACGGTAGATATTATATTGCAATACACTCCCTGAACACCTGAATTAGCCCTGGTCACTGACCAGCCCGAACTACATCCCCATAGCTTTTACCCACTAAGTGGGTAATAAACTGTCAGCATTACCAACGCTTACAGGAAAATCTTGTCAAATGAGTTACCTGAAGTACCATTGGCAACACTGCTGCAAGTCCCAGCCGAGTGAGGCCGAGATCCCCAATTGCTTTTTGTTCGCCATGCTGTGTGGGTGTGTCCCACATCAGGCGAACTTTTGGTCATTTAGCCCGACCCCCATTCATGTTTGGACATCAGATCACGATTTGGACTGTTTTCTACGCATTTTCTCCTGGATGGATATTTTATTGATGGGATTTGGAACTTCTCTCCCGATTTTGACTTTGGGATCGGTTCTTTGGATTCGATTGGATAAGTCAAACAAGAAGATGTCGCCGTCTGCTAACGCCAATACTTCAACTTCGTTTACAGCTTCGACGACAGAGCCTTCTGCTGTTGGAGATGCTGACGCTCATCGTCCCTACACGTCCTGCAAGCGTAGGATGAGTACCCTCAAACACGATCGGCATTCTGTTTGTGTTTTTATGTAGGAAGACACAGTGTAGTATCAGTCAGATAGGCGGCGAGTCTTGGTCGGTAGATTAGATGGAAGAATTATTCAAAAAGTTGGAGGACAAATTACTAGCTGAGTATGTCTAGTCTATTTTTCTAGCTTTATGACTAAATTAACGGAAACTAGAGATAAGGATAGTAGTAATAGTGTTGTAGATACTAATCGTTCTTTTTCAGCCCCCCTGCATGTTCCAGAACCAGCCCTAACGGGTGGCGGGGGTCATGGAGAACCGCAAACCTCGAAGGTAGGATCTACCGGCCCCCCCGGCACGGAGCAGGCAGTGTTGGTAGCAGATTTCCCCCTTCCCTCTAAAAGCGTAAGTTCTAAGGTGGATTTAGAATTAGGAATCACTCAGAAGGGTAGGAATTCTAATTAGGAAGTATTCAGGAAAGTAGTTGAGCGTGGTCTTCTTTGGGTTTAGGTCTCTCATTCAGATCAATCGTCGGTTTTATTTCCTGCTTCGTGCTCTGTGCAACAAAGGTTTCCAGATCCATGGAGGGTCGTTCAGATTTGGTTTCTGATGTATCTGGTTCTTAAATTTTGTTTTCCTTGAATACTCATCCTTCAAAGGTTCCTTTTCCTTTGGGGGTTTAAAATTTCGTTCGTCTTGCGATGGTGGTAATTCTGGCGATCGGGGTTTTCCAATATTCATGATCATGTCTTAAAGAATTTTCTGATTTGATAATGTCTATCAAGATTATCAGGGGCGGGGGGAACAGGACCAGGCTATTTTCTTCGAATTTTCTGATTTGTTAATGTCTATCAAGATTATCAGGGGCAGGGGGAACAGAACCAGTCTTTTTCTTTGAAATCTATGGCCTCTTCGGCCGTTACGGAAATTTCCCGTTTTTCCCCCATTTTCTTCTAAGCCTTCTTCCATTGCCCCTCTCAATATTCTTTTCGGTCCGCTCTTTGGGGGGGCTCTCAGGGTGTTTGTTGTGCATCCTGTTGTCTTGGCTTTTAACTCAGCAGAGCAAGGCTTTCTTGCTTCAACCCTGTATTTTAGAGCTCAGCGGCCCCCTCTCTCTCTCTCTTCGGGGTTAAGGGAAGGGGTACTTTTACGGATCCATCGTCTTATCACCTTTTGCAATCCGGTGGTTTCTCAGGCATCCGGTCTAGTTGCTTCTCAGTTGTTTGCGGAGGCGTCAGCAACTCCTTATTTCATTCTTTATGGGTTCCTAACTGTAATGTATCCTCCGCAATTCTTGTGGATGTTATGGCAGTTGGCGATTCGCCGGCGCCAGCATTCAGTGTATCAGCACCAATAGTTACCTCATTGTAATGTATCCTCCGCGATTCTTGTGGATGCTACGGCAGTCTGCGATTCGCCTGCGCCAGCGTTCAGTGTATCAGCACCAATAGTTTCCTAATTGTAATGTATCCTCCGCAATTCTTGCGGATGTTACGGCAGTCTGCGATTCGCCTGCGCCAGCGTTCAGTGTATCAGCACCGATAGTTTCCGCAGCCTTTCCATTCTCCAGGATAGTTGGTAACTACCTTCTTCTGTTTCCTTCAGTTCGGTACCTCGTAACTTCCCCTTCAATACTCCTTGAGTTTCGGTCCGGTTGGGACCTTCTCCATCTGTCCAACGTTGGCGTTGGGCGCTCTTGTGGTTACTCCGAGTATGGCTTCTTCCTTTTTTCCTCCTCCGGCTTCTTCTTTCTCAACTTTCCGGCAGGTTTTCTCTGTCCCTCCGTCTAGGCATCCATGTTGGTTCCGGGTCTTTAGTTCCGGATTCCCACTCTCATGCGGTTTTGATACATCCGGATTTGAGTGGTTCGGGTGTTGCGGCCTCTTCTCTCTCAGGAGTGGGCGTGGACTGCCCAGGTGTTGCGTCATCCCTGTTGGGTGGTGCGGGGTTTACTCAACCTAGACTTTGGTGCCTCCAGTATGTTCGCGATTGATACGTCAGTTGTCCTTCTCAAGCACCCAGGTGTAGCAGTTCCGGGTTTTCGAGTTCGGCGTTTGCTAGGGATCGGCCTGCCTCTTTCCTGTTCCAGCTCGGTCGGACCAGTCCGACAATCCTCCGGCTTTGGTCGAACCAGTCCGACAAGGATTGTTCATTTGAAGAAGAGGATCCGGTACCGGATATTAGTTCTCCTTCAGCCAATGAGAATGAGTATAAGCGGATAGTAGACTTCATCCTCACGTATCCTCAATCCAAGGTTCCGGAGGAGCTTACACTACCGAAGCAACGATGTTCAAGTCGCTATATGCGACAGAACCGGTAGTTGCTCAAACAAGATGATTTCTCCCTCCGGTTCGGTACTGCCTGACACCTCTTCACTTCGGTGTCAGTAAGGCTGGCATACCAGGTTAACATGTCGCCTGACAATACAACGTTCTTTGACAGAAGAGGAGGGGCTTCTTTTGAAGCTTCCGCCTCACTATCCGGACATTCGGAGAGGGTTCTGTTGTGGGCGCCTTTTGCACTCTGCAACAGTCTTTTAGTGAGGAGGATATCTCCTCCATGGTCTATTTCTTGTAGCTGTCGTCAGCAGTAGCGTCACAGCAAGCTGTGATTAGTGTGGCTGCTCCGGGTTCAAGGGATGTGGCCAGTATAATGAACTTGTTGCTTTTAACTCATGTCTCCAGTTTTGGCAAATATGCATCGTTGAAAGTACAAAATGTGGAAATAGAGGGTTCCTGTTTAACAGGGAACAGCCGGTACCCACTTGAAGAAGCCTTTTAGGGAGAATCTCTCTCTCTCTCTCTCTCTCTCTCTCTCTCTCTCTCTCTCTCTCTCTCTCTCTCTCTCTCTCTCTCTCTCTCTCTCTCTAGGGTCTTGTGTCTCCGCATGCTTTCTCTTCAGGTATGTCTCAGGAATCGCTGGGACTTCCACATCGAGAATACAGGTATAATCTGGAACGATTCTCGCTTGTCAGATCGTCTGTGATAGTAAGAAGAAACGCATCTGACATCCGGAAGGTCTATAGTCTCCCCTCTTCCCGATGTTCATCTGTACTCAGATGCCTCATATCAAGGTTGGGGAGCAACCTTGGAGGAACCCAGGCTTCGGTTCTCTGGAGGGATTGAGAATGAGAGGAGTCATAACCTTCAGGAACCTCAGGGCTATGAGGAAGCCCTCAGGTGTTTCTCAGTCCTAGTGCGCAACACAATAGTGGGTCTGCTTGCGACATCGTAACTGCCGTGTCGTATCTGAGAACTTGGGGGGAACAAGATCATTAGAACTTAGAGGTGTATACTTTCCGCTATTCGGTCTCATTCATCAGGTAATCAGGAATTGCGGTTGTGTCAAGACGTTTGTGACTCTAGCTCCTTGCTGGCTCTAACACCCTCAGTTCCGAAATTCCTAATGCTCCTTACAGAAGTTCCGATATTCCTCCTCATGGGGAAGATCTTTTAGACAACTGCATTTTCACCATTATCATCCAAACTCTTGCGTGATGAACCTTGTTGCGGGCGACTGCCGAGCGAACAGCTGACAGTCCAGACACTATAAAGTTATGTCTAGACAGTGTTTCCTTCAGCTTCAGAAGTCAACCCGTAGCTTTACCAGGTCAACTTGACATGGGGAAGTCTGTGTCGTAAGGAAGGTTATTCCATCTTTAGACCTGCCATAACTGAAATAGCTGGTTTTCTCTTATTCCTTCGTTAAGTCAAGATTCTTCCGTTTTTGGCTATTGGTGGCTACCGCTCAGCATTTTGCAGTACATTTTTCCTTTTCCCTGAAATTTCTAGCAGTAAGATCTTCTTTGACTTGTTACGTTCCCTCGGGCTGCCTCGTGAGATTTGTCGGAAGTTCTAATGTTAAGATGATTGGTTAGGTGTTTTATTTCTTTCTTTGGGCTTTAGCTGCAGATAAAACAATGGGCGAGCTTCGGGAAGTTTCCTAGGCCAGTTTCCTAGGCGGAAATGATAAGTATTTCTCTTCTTCCGGAAGTCGTGGCGAGGCTTAAACTCTGCTTCGTTTGTTTAAGGTTCTTTATCTGCAAGTGTTCGGTTCCGCATCAGCAGGGATGTCTTTATGTCCGATGCGAATAATTACCAAAGGTTGATAAACTCCGTCCGCTTCTGTGTACACTTCTTGTCTCTCCGCGAATCCTTCCCGTCCGCTGTCGAAGGAAGCGATTAGTTACTTTCGGAGAAATGGTTCCTGGTTCCTGGTTCATAAGTGCTCACTACACAAACACAGTTGCGGGCACACTTCACGATTCTCGTGTGGCGCGGTTTATGCCCCTTAACGCAGTTTAATTTGAAGTGACATTATTCGGTATTTAGTTTTTTTTTTTTTTTCCACTTCATCTTTTCTTCCTTTCTAAGGAATGGTTCAGAGTCTTCTATTCTGGAGGTAGTTGCTTATGAGTCCGTCTTTGTTTTCTTCCTTCACTTAAGAGACGTTCAATTCTCCCCACTGCGTATAGTGGCGAATTCTCCTGTCTAGGTGCGTTCAGTTAGCTGAGGTGGTATTCTCTTTTATTTTTGAAGTTGGTTGGAAGGTTATTGACTTAGTCCACGTTTAAAAGTTTTAAGTCTATTATTTAAGGTGCGCTCATTTAGCTAAGGTAGTATTCACGTAGTGTGGTGATTATTAGGTTAACCAGATAGAAAAATTCCTTTTTAGGCTTTAGAATCTTAAGCAACACTGATAGTATAATCACATGAACTTAAGTTCAGAGTATCTTAAGTATCCTAGTCTTTGATAGTTTCCCACCCAGAGTCCAAAGAGGTGCTCTGTCATAGGCTAGCCTAGGTTGTTTTGTCGGGCGCTGGGATACTTCTGCGCTCGTCGGCCTTTGGCGCAACCTGCAGGGCGGAGGGTCTTGGCTCGGCACACTGCCTCATTCCCTCCTTAATGGGTAGGCTCTGAATAGTCACTTGAGAGATGCATCGTTCTCCTTTTTACATGAAAGTTATTCTCTTAGTCCGTGTGTAAACCGCTAACCCTTCTATCGTGGGTGCGTTCATTTAGCTAAGGGTACTCTCTTAGTGCAGAGGTTCTTAGAGAGGCCACTTTGAAGTCGGTGTCGTTTTTCTACGACTTTTACCTAAAGACGTTCAGTTTTCTTCGGAGAAGAATTTCTCGCTTGTTCCCTTTGCGACGACCAACTCGATCTTATAATTACATAGTAATGTTAAGGGTGGGGGGAACTATAGGTAATGAATGTAGTCAGGAAATTTGGAATTTTGGATTCTCTCTTAGTCAGGGTTCATAGTGAGAATATTAAGTTTGACTTTAGTACTGTGAAGATAGACAGATCCAGTGGACAGGTTTGGTTTCTTCAACCTCTTCTTCGCAGACATCGGCGGCAATGGACGTTACAAGAACTTCTATGAAGATCCTGCACACTCAACTTCTCCTCCATACATGAGAAGCTACAATAGCCACATGGGAGGTTCTTTTGTACCCTCCATACATGAGAGTGCTTTGATTAGCCACATGGGAGGTTCATCGTACCCTCCAGCATACATGAGAGTGCTTTGATTAGCCACATGGGAGGTTCATCGCACCCTCCATACATGAGAGTGCTTTGATTAGCCACATGGGAGGTTCATTGTTCTCCACTAATCGTGGGAGGCTGTGATTAGCCACATGGTAGGTTGGTTTTTATTTTTTTTTGCTACTCTATCCATGAGGAGGTTTGAATACCACATGAGAGGTAGCTCGACTCAGACCCTCCATAAATGAGAGTGCTTTGATTAGCCACATGGGAGGTTCAGTGTTCTCCACTAATCATGGGAGGCTGTGATTAACCACATGGTAGGTTGGTTTTTATTTTGCTACTCTCTATCCATGAGGAGGTTTGAATACCACATGAGAGGTAGCTTGACTCAGACCCTCCATAAGTGAGAGTGCTTTGATTAGCCACATGGGAGGTTCATCGTTCTCCACTAATCATGGGAGGTTGTGATTAACCACATGGTAGGTTGGTTTTATTTTGCTACTCTCTATCCATGAGGAGGTTTGAATACCACATGAGAGGTAGCTCGACTCAGACAGTACCTAGACATGAGACTGACGTCAAAATAATACTCTCTCTACAGACATTCTCACCTGCCTAATGGGATAACCAGGTGAGGATACATTCATTTATACAGAGTAGGCAAATAATGAGTTACCTGCTTTCCCTGATGGCAGGTCGGGCTGAATTAGATTGATCCCACCTCCACTAAATTTTGTTAATCGGGCTAATTCAGGTGTTCAGGGAGTGTATTGCAATATGAAGTTTTCATAATAAAACTAATATTGTAATACTTACCTGAACGGCTGAATGATTCCCACCCTCCTCCCCACTTCAATTTGAATAGTGGATAACGCAATTGGGGATCTCGGCCTCACTCGGCTGGGACTTGCAGCAGTGTTGCCAATGGTACTTCAGGTAACTCATTTGACAAGATTTTCCTGTAAGCGTTGGTGATGCTGACAGTTTATTACCCACTTGGTAAAAGCTATGGGGATGTAGTTCGGGCTGGTCAGTGACCAGGGCTAATTCAGGTGTTCAGGTAAGTATTACAATATTAGTTTCATTAAGAAAACTTCATATCTTGAACTGGAAAAAATTAGTATGGTTTAAAATAAAAAGTTTCTTTGACTATGGCAGAGGAGTGCATTCATTTATTGTATTTTTTAGTTGAATAATCTCCTAAATACTATGGTGTATCTTTTGGGGGTAATTTTGCCATTTTTGAGGAAAAGTTTTGATTACAAATGGAGAAATATAATGAGCTTCTTGTGTTTCTTAACATTGTAAGTTTAAACTTAAAATAAGACTGACAAGCAGCAGTGTGCATTTACTCATTATGACGGGAAGACAGGTGGTATCTCAGAGGACATCTTGTTTTCATTAGGCATTCACCAACTTCAAAAACATTGTTTGTTTAGTCAGTGAAAGCCCATAATTTTATGTCGGCCTTGAGGTGCATTAGCTCCCTTTCTAGACATGCGTAAAAAAATGAAAACAAAAGAATCCAGCTTGCTGTCTGCTCATCCTGGCTCCAAAAAATTTTACTTTTCCTTCATAAATTTTTGCAGTTTCATCGTATGTTATCTTTCATTTTGTTTTATCTTGGTGTTGGTTTTACCTCAATAACTGTTATTTATGTTCTTTGGGCATTAATAAATTTGTGATATGATGCTTGTTTGAACTTCCCAGTGAGTGCCTGTTACTGCTGCTGCTCACATTCTCTCTCTCTCTCATTTTTTTTTAAATAGCCATTTTGTTTTGCCTGATATTCATTATGTAGGAATACTGTAAGTCCATTTTATGTCTGCTTTGGCCTGGTATTTAAATTAAAAACTGTTATGGTTAGCTTTGTGGCATATTGTGTTTTGCATAGATAAGTTAGCTGGCCTCTGCTATTCTTAGTGCATGCATTTTGCTTGCTATGCTAATATAGGTTGTATCAGTTATTGCAAACTGTGATTTCCCTATTTAGAGTAAATCATTATTAATTATGGCTCATGTTCTCAGCTTTTTACTGGATTTATGGTTCATGAGCAAGTGTTATCCTACCTGCTTAGTGTATGTTATCTTGTGATGACTTGACGATTAAGTATTTGGTTTAGAGATTTAGTGATATGAGCCCCCATAAATTGATCAGTTTTACTTTTGTTATATAACTGATTTGTTCCTACACGTATACAAACCTTCGATCTTTACATATGGGATTCATATGGGATTTACTTTCAGTGCAAAGTGGAACCGACCTTTAAACTTAAAACAAGGTGATTATTGGTAGTTGCTACCGATGGCAGGGGAGGAAGACCTGCCGTCCAGTCGGTAGGCATTCATTTTATCTTTTGGCCACAGTCTGAGACAGATGTGTCTCTTGTGCTGTCTGCTGTTCAACTTGATTATTTATTTTCTTTTCGTTTTTTGAGTAAGATTGTTGTTTTGAGATATATTGGAAATACTGTACTGCAGCCATACAACATGTCTACTCGTTTTACATTTTGTTTTATAATCCCTTCTTGCTGCATAGTTGTTCCTACATAGTTATGCTGTGCAGTTGCTATCATCTCGTTTTAGTTAATTATGAGCATTTCTCTTGGATATTCTTTCTTATTTTGCCTTTTGATATAATGCAAACCCAACTCTTGTCTTAGACTTGGTGTTTGTTCTTTTATTGTTATATCTTTTATCTCTTATGTTTCCAGAGAGAGCCTCCAACCAACTGTTTTTAGACTCCTTCTAACCTTGTTTTATTTTTTCCCTACTTGTTCTATAACTTTTCTCTGTTCTGAAGTGTTTTCTTTCTGAAATAAACAGGGTTTTTATTTCGACTACACTATTACAGTAAGTCATAATTTACTTGCGATTTGAGTTGATGCAGAATTTGACAGACACACGAACTTTCCATTGGAACCTAACTAATTGTTATACATGAGTTTTCCACAGACACAGGCATTTATGAATCCTGAGAAACCCTGCAAAAGTGTCTACGCTTAATTTTTTTATATAATTTATAAGTTTTCAAACTTTTATGTGTTAATAAATTAAATAACTTTAAATAAAAATAATCATTTCTCTCTTTCTCTCTCACTCTTACTGAGATGAGAGAATTTTTGTGGTACATGTATACATATGTTTATTACTTTTGTATGATAAATTAATTATTTATCTAATAATAAGTACTAATTTTCAAATATTAATGATTAAATAATAATAATAATAATAATAAAACTGTAATTACAAAATTTATACATATGTGATATGCATTTTGAACAAACAAATATAATTCCCGTATCTTTTGTGAACTTGCTTGAGGGCAAAGCTGTCAAATATGACTAATTTATGTGGCAGGATGAAGAAGTGTTTTATTTGTTATCAAAGGATTCCTAAGTAATCTCTCTCTCTTTCTCTCTGTAATAATACATAAATAATTTCACTCTCTTAACGTAAGGACAACAATTCCCTCTGTCTCTCTCTCTCTCTCTCCATAATAATTCATAAATGATTTCACTCTTAAAGTAAGGACAACAATTCTCTCTCTCTCATTCGTAGTCAGCGCTCACACATATTTTACAACTGATTACTATTTCTCTTTACGTCTTTACCTGTACAATAGAAAATTTTAAATGGATCTAACTTTACCTGTACCATCTATGAACTGTACATCTTTACCTGTGCAGTAGAAAATTTTACATTGATCTAATTTTATCTGCACCGTCTACAAACTGTAAAAGCGCTAGTGTGGCAAATATTACGTTCTAAAACATAGAGACAACTAAGAATTGTGTATTATTCCAAATAAAAAACACTTTGTTCATAAAAAATCATTTCAGAACAGAGAGAGACATACTAGAATAAAGTAGTTCTTAAAAACAAGGTTGAGAAGACTTCTAAAACTAGATTGCTCGGAAGGGGGAGAAATAGTATAGTAATCTTCACACTCCTATATTTTTATGTCAACCATTTACTGTATTTCTTTTTTTAGGGTAATGTATGAAGCTAACTTTTAAATGAAATTACAGTAACTTTAATTTCATTTAAAAGTTGTGTTAATACTTTGGGAGCATGATTAGGATCATATTTAGTGTTTAAACTCTAGAAATAAGCATTTATTAGCCTTTTTAGAGACCGTGCTAAACTTATACAAAAATTCATTTTGCGCGAGGAGTTCTGGAACCTAACCTCGCGTAAGTTCAGGTATGACTGTACTTGGAATGTTGTAATACTTTAGTCTTTCATAGAGGCTTGAGATGGAAGAGGGTTCTCTTGCTACAGTGCAGTGGTGTCCTGCATTACATTCATTTTGGAGAGCTCTGCTAGCCTTCAAGCATGGAATCCCCTCTCTCTTCACACGATGAGGAAGCGGAGGTTGATGTTGCAGGACCCTTAAACAGAGTTTACGGGTTTCGGCAAATTGTCTCAAAGGCCAATAGCTGTTCCTTCCTATGGTTCCTGTCTACAGTTCTTGCTCCGTCTTCCTGGGAGTCAGGGCTTCCTGGATGGTCCTCCCCCTCCTCTCATTCCTGTTCTGGAGGATGATGAAGTACTGGGAAAGCTTTTCTTGATGATTTTCATCGCCGCCTTCGCTTTCTTTGTCGTCATATGCTGTATTGCAGTCTTTGTGGCTTCTTCCTTCCCTGGAAAGTTACACAGTACAGTATCCATAAGGAAGCTGATACTCTTTCGGAAAGACAGCCTACGAGCCGCGTTCAGCCAGCCGACTTTGGTTTGAGTGTGTGTACATCTTTGCTGTGTGTCATAGCTTCAAGAGCTAGTTCACCCCCTCCTGCATTTGTCATTGTTTTGTGCAGTAGAAGTCAAGCCTTCACCTTCGTCTCTTGCTGTATGTCATGCCCATGTCTTCCCTAGGTGTTCCTCCCTGACCATACGTCTGCCTTCAGTGCAACTCCTGCCCTGATCATTTTCTTCCCCCTTCCTTCCATTGCCCTTCAGGGCACAGGACGAGTTCTATGGAGTTCCTGGTGTACTTCTTGTGCATCTCTTCCTGCAAGTTTCCTTTCGGGAACAGTTCCTGGTTGCTGTGTTTAGCGGTGTTGCTGCAGTTTTCTGCATGTATAGCCGAAGATACACTCTCCAAGGAAGACAGATACGTGGCTATGCAATTTTGCATGCCCATGTCTTTGTTTCATGTTGTACGACTGAGGAGGAAAGAGAAGAATCTGAGTAGGCAGATGTAAGATTTGCTTTTGTCGCAATGTTGCATGACAGTGACATTTTGACATTGCTACAGTGACTGAATGTCTTTAGCTGAAGGTTCTCTTAGTTCTTCGCTGGAGGGGTGGATAGAGCTGTCGCCTGGCACGCTGTTGGCCCAGCATTCGACTCTCCTACCCAGCTAATGAAGAATTAGAGGAATTTATTTCTGGTGATAGAAGTTCATTTCTCGTTATAATGTGGTTCGGATCCCACAATAAGCTGTAGGTCCCGTTGCTAGGTAACCAGTAGGTTCTTAGCCACGTAAAGTAAATCAAATCCTTCGGGCCAGCCCTAGGAGAGCTGTTAATCAGCTCAGTGGTCTGGTTAAACTAAGATATCCTTACTTTACTGGAGGTTCTCTTGCCAGGGAAAAAGTGCAGCCATGCAGATGTTGCACAACTGTGTCCTTTCTACAAATATTACACAATTGAGAAACAACTACCATATCCTGGTTGTTTTCACAGATTTCATCTGCCTCCTCATGCTCTTCCCCTGTCTGTGGCCATAGACTTGGAGCCCCTTATAATTAGCCTGAATGAAGGTCAGGTATGTGGAGGTTTCTTCACCCCTGCACATTCCCAGTCGGAAATATTACCACGGCATAGCACATCTGGGGCCGGGCCCCCAACAAGTTCACATAGTGGATGGATTGCTCTTCACAGAACGTTTCCTTCCACCATGATTGTATGGACAGTTGGCTGACAGCTGTAGGATGTCTGTAACAGCACCCCCCCCCATCACCTTGTTATTAGCAAGATCGTCAACATCTCCATGTCACTGTGGGGCAGTGCCTCCTCTCTGTGTTTTCTTGGAGAGTTCCCTGGCGGATGGAAATGCTCAGCTCCCCCAGCGGATTGCTCTTCTGAGTGTTTTTTCTTCCACGGTCGGGCGAGGAGCATCGATGACACTTCCTTGGACGTCTGGGGCACAGCTCCCTCCCATGTCCATGTGATTTGGGGGCACTTCTATGTTCCCTTCCTCCCACTCACATTCATGAATCTGTAGCAGTCTCCTAGAGCAAGCAGTGTCCGTTTCAGGTAATGACTGCGTCATATGAACGGGATCGTTCTGCCAGACCTTCAAAGCTGCATTCATCTACAGGGACTTCGACATTCTACAGGTAGGATAGGAATATTTGTCAAGTTGTTCCTACTCAATACTTCCAGTTGTTCCCACATGTATACAAACCTTCAGCTTTGGCACTCTATCTTCTCTGGAGCCAGGTAGTTCCAGTTTTGACAGCATGGGTTTCTTTGGATCCCCGTACGTTTCTGACTGCAGTTTAAGTTTCTGTACATCTTGTAGAAGGCCGTACCTCTGACAGGTAACTTGACTGTGCGTCTTTGGGTGTTTTGTTGATAATGACTTCCACGATCGGACTGCTTTCATTGAGATCATGCAGTCGCAGTGTCTTCTTCTGCAGGTGCTTTACTTAGTATGAAGATTGAAGTCATGGTCGTGAAGAAAACGGTCCAGTGGCACTAGAGGGACAACATTGCTTCTGAAGGGCAGCTCCGACTACCTTGCGTGATTGGGACCGTGCCTTCACGTTATGAAAATGCCCCCAGCCACTAAAAAGCAGCCAGGATCACATCCCCATCCACATTCACACTTTTCTTGACCAAGTGAATACGATCGTTCTCTGGGACTTGTATGGGTGCCGTCTCCTCTTTCCATGGATTGTCCGTATGGGTGCCGTCTCTTCTTTCCACGGATTGTCCATGGCCTTCATCTACCGTCGAGTCTTCGGTCTTTGGATCATCTCAAGTTTACTAGGCCTCCCTCTAGTTCTCTCAGCGTCTTTCAATGACTCATTCATTACATCAGCTTGAGTTGTTGGTAGTTTGTGTGTCAAGCGTTCGAGACTCATCAGATTTATGGGGTATACACAGGGAACCAAGAGTGTGCCAGGTATAAGCATCAGAGCCAGGACCAATCCTCTTCTTTTCAAGTCAGTATAGTGGCATAACCAAGTGGTCATAGGATAGGATCCAATAAATACTGATCATACAGGGTATTCCCCTGCACCATCGGAATTTATTTGTATTTTATCCTTAGAACGATATGTTCTGGGATCGGTCTTAGCCACTGGCCATCGTACATCCAAGTTTTGTGATAGATTTGAGAGATGTCAATGAAGTTCTTCAGTCCTTTCAGGACCACAGAAGCAGTTGAAGGTTTCCCTTCAAACCCCTTCCCTTCCGAGAAGAGGAAGTAGGGTAAGACGAAGAATAGATGCTATGATGGCTTTCCGCCAGTGGGGGAGGGCCCGTAGCTTTATGCTTCATATTATAGTTGCCGAAACTTGGGTAGTAGATGTCCTTCGGAAGGATATCAACTTCCCTTCGAGTTCCCACCACTCCTCATCAACCATCTGGTCCATGTCCACAATTCGTTCTGGCTTGCTCTTCGAAGAATCTTCCCCTTGCGGGGAAATCAAGGCTATGCTGAATGAATACATGGAAATTGTTACAGTCCAGTTTCTGATTTCTACAACTGTCCCTCTCTCGTAGAGAAAGTGACGGGTAATTGGAAACCAGTCATAGTTCTTTCTTCCCTGACCCGTTTCAACAGACTTGGTTCAAGATAGAAATGACATGCCCTGTACTTGAACCATCAGGGAGTCCGACTTGAGTCCTACGTTGGGTTTGAGGGATGAGTATTCCGAAAACTCACTTGTCAATCCTTCCTCAATTTCCCCTTTTCATTCCCCGGGGAGTACCTAAGACAGACAGCTCCATGCCTTACTCTGTTGTGAGCTTCCGACCTCTACCCAATATTCACTTGACTTACGTCTTGACTTCAAGTATTGCATGTTCATTCAAGGTACATCCCCGGAGGTATATCAACGATTGATTGGTCCTAGCGAGCTCTCATGCACAGCATCTTTAGGACAGGTCTGACCTCTCGGATTTGGTCACAGCCTGAGAATTGCATGAACTTTGGAAGTCCAAACTTTCACCCCAGCAAGACAAGTATTTGCGAGTCTTACACAACAGATACAGCAGTGAGGTTGCCTTTGTCTCGACAGGTCTTGACAGAGACATCCAGCTTGGCAACTGCAAGCCGTTCTTGGTCGCCATCATCACCGTGGAGGCCAGTTCTTTGTGCTTGGCTTCTCCTTCATTCCTTTCAGTGCATTTTGAAGGGGTCCTGGTCTTCAACAAGGGACTCCCGTTCCTTCCCTTCCTCTCTCGGAGAAGAGAGACAGGACTTGGCCTATGATTAGATGACAGGTATCTACGTTGGAGTGTTGCTACATGATTTCCCTTCGAGGATACTTCGTGCCGCAAGAATCGACTAGAACAGCAGTCACCTGCAGTTCAATAATCTAACCCAACCTACCTAGCCTAAACTAAACCTAGCTTAACCTATATTTCTTAGCTTTTCAAGCCTAAGGATCCGAGGATAGGTGCTCCATGGTGTTGATAATCAATGGTACCATGGTAGTTCCATAGTCAACAAGAAAGGGGTGCTAGTGACCTTTCTTCTCCTCAATTGACAGTGCAGGTGCATGGATGGACAGTAGCACATTCAGCACAGACACATTCCAGGCAAGATGGATGTATAACAGACACGTTCGATCACTAGGGTTGGTGTGGGGACAGTTGGTCTTGGCACCTCGATATTCCGAAGGATTATTCGACCTTAGAAGAGTCGAGTTAGGCCTTCTATCTTGACACACCGAAGTTGTTCTGTTCGGTTCTGTCTTTCTGGACCATGGGCATAACAGCCAATGGTCCTACCATGTTGAAAGTACCACTTCTCCTCCGATCAGCTAAGTTTAGCAATGTTGGGTCTGGTCAGTACTTGGATAGGAGACCCTCTAGGAACACCAGATGCTGTTGGCATCTTGAGACGTCTTTTGCATCCATTGTACAAGTCTTAAGGCCTATGCCTTCTCGCTGTTCTGTCTGATTTGCCGGTTGGTCAAGAGGGTATGATCATTCCGAATCTAAGGACCTTGGTGGCTTCCAAGTGACTGAAGCTGTCTGTGTTACCACCTAAAGGACTTGACCTTCAAGACTGGGTGCTGACAACTCCTTGTTAGTTCCAGCTCGACCAGAAGCTGTGTCCAAGAGCGTCATTTCTTTTGACTTCGTGTAGTGATCAAATGGGTGTACTTCACAAGGTTGGGGGCATTGGCCTGCACCTTGCATTCAGGAAGAACCTGTCAAACAGGTACTAAGGACGGGAATGTGGTCTTGGCCGATCACATTCACCCCCTTTTTTACCTTTGGGACGTTGCCCGTAGATCCTTGGACTCTTTTTCCTTGGGGTCTGTGGTGGCTGCTCAACAGTCATGTAACTCACTCAGCTCCCTTGGGGACAGGTGGCATCTTGCTTAAGGTGTACGACTGCAAAAGAGAGGGTGTGTGTGGGACTAGCCTCCTACCTTTCTCTTTTGTACCCTTCCTCTCCCAGTGGGCAGAGGTACAGTTTGCAAGCCGTCGCATGCTGGATGGGTTGCATGCAGGTGCTTTAGATGACTGAGTATCCTATCTATAATCTAGCTCATTTGGATTAATAGATGCAAGTCCTACCCTCTCTCTAGGAAGGGGGGAGAGGGACCGACAATGAGCAAACCCATTGGTTATCTTCAGCTTTATTGTCCCTGACAGTATGGGTTCATCCTAGCCTTCCTTCGAATCAGTGAGGCTACATCCCGTTGATTCGAAAGGCCCAGAAGTCTGGCAGTTGAACACTATGCATGTTCAACAGATCAGAGGTAGGGTCTCCTTCCTTTGCTCTTACATGACTAGGAAGAGAGACCCCAGGTGAGCCAAACTACCAGTCAGTTCATAGATTTGCCCAGAATCCTCCCACCAAGAAGTAAGCCTCCCATAAGTAAAGACTGAAGGTTTGTTTATGTGTAGGAACAAATGACAAATAAGTAATTTGTATTTTTCATAACATACAAACCTGAGGTCTATACATAAATGGCCCACCTCTACCACCCCGCATTCTGCTACCTGGGCCAGAAGGTAAAGTTAATGCGTACCGACTGGATGTCAGGTCTTCCACCCCTGCTGTCAGTAGCCAACTACCAATATTCACCTTGTTTTAAGTTTAACGGCCAGTTCCCTTGCACTGAAAGTAAATCCCATATGTAAAGACCTCAGGTTTGTATGTTAGGAAAAATACAAATTCCTTAAAAAAATTTGTCATTTTTCATATCTAATTTTTATAATGGTTTAGCATTGGCACCTCTTGCAGGCAGTGCAATACAGTAGTCTCGTTTAGTGTAGCAAGAGAGAAAATCACATTTATTATGTAGTGCCTGTAGGGATCAGTTTTGCAGCCCAGGTGTTCCTTGTGAAATGTGTAGGTTCTGTTGGAGTTTATTATCCTCTGTTGTAGATATACAGGTATCTTTAACCCCTTATATTTCAGCTTCACCTACCTTCTGATGCTTACTGATTCACTTCTGGCAGCCTTTCAAAAAATTACCTTTGCATCATTGCATATGCAAATGCAATGTAAATAGCTCACATAAGGGTTTGGAGAGTGCTTGATGATTTGTCTGTCACCTTCCTGTAAGAGAGCACTCTTTTCAGGATATCTGATAGCATGGTGACTGCTCTACTTTCTTAGCTCAAGCACTATTAATTATGCAGTTGCCAAAGTCATTTACTTTAAAGATTTGTATGGACATGCAATTTTAAAAGTCATAGATTAATGTTTTAGTGTGTGAACCTTACATTTTGGCTCCCTCTTCACTGAGAACCTTGGAGGTCCTTGCTAATATGTATTGATTCTGCAAGATGTGTGTTAAATATTTGGTTCTTATGAGCTAACTTTAGGGGTTTTCTTCAGCTGCTTGTTCCTCCTGCTTAACTCTTTCGCTGTGAGCCTGTTATTGCTGCTAGTGATGAGAGGAGTGTCCTGCTAATTGTGCAACTTGACTAGTTTTCTTTTTATATTCGTACTTCAATTCTTTGTTATTTTCATTACTGTTAAAATATTACGCTGTACTGTCATGTTATTATAATGTTTTATTATAATAGAGTGACAAAATATGCCAATGATATGAAGGTAATTATCCAAATACTGAATTATGTAGCTTTTATTGGTGATTCATTTCAGTATGATACTTACCAAAGCATGGAGTAAAGTAATGCCTTTTTTGTTATTCAGTATGTAAATCTTTATTAAAAACTTTGAATGCTTGCTCTCGGCCAAAAATTTCATCTGGAAAAAACTCACTAAAAAATAAAGATATAGACTTGACATTCTTTAGAAAATGTGATCCAAGGTAGGTTTTTCCATAAGTACAATGTAATAAAACATCACCATATTTACTACTGACACTATCAGAATTATCTATTAGTTCAGGTGTACTGCAATCATTGTCTGCTTCATCATTGAGAAAAACCTCTACCCTCTACTGTATAGCATTTTGATGGTCATTGAAGGTCTAGCCCTAGTCCTGAAATTGTCTTGCAAGTTGGAAATGTTGCCATTTATCACTAAAATATAGACAAAATCTCCCAAAAATGATGAGGGAAATGCGCTGTCTACTACAACCTGTCTAACTAGAACCAAAAGAATGATGACTGAGGAGATAAGTCCCACTACATGGACGAGACCTTTTAATGACTGAGATCAGTCCCATGCAGCGAAAGTGTTGAATTGTGATTTTGGAAAATGTAAATGATGAGTTTCTTGTGAAACAAATATTTAATTTTTAGAAATTTTTTAAAAACCCATACTATACACCAAATAACCAAATTGTCAACCCCTCTGATAACTTGGGGCTATAGTTTCAGAGTACATGAGGAGTGAAGTACTTGCCTACATGAAAACCAAGATCCTTTGGGTGCATGTGCAGCATGGCTACCCAGCTGGTGTTCTACTTTTAAATCTGGAAGAAATTGTTTAGGGTTTTTAAAAATAACCGATGTGGGCTAATGGAAATGATTGGCTTGTTATAAAAAAATTTTTTTTCATACAGTACTGGTACAGGATTAGAGTTTTCTGCTAGGATCAGCCAACAGAATCATTTATGAAGGTTTTGCTGTCATCCAAGAGATAATTCAGTTGGAATTTACTTTGCACTTGACTTTGTGACAGTCAGCCAGGTGGCAGGCCTAAGGATGTTAGGGCTTTGTTTGCCATCCCAGCATTGTTGAACTTTGTTGAAGATGATCTAGTTGGGCATATGTTTCTTCATTAATTAAGGGTGCACATGAAATGTGGTTTTATCCTTATCTTTTCAGTTCAAAAGGAAGATGTTTTTTACAAGTGTCAGTCAACTTGAGCATCCTTTTAGTTTTATATACCATGTAACATTTTGCAAGGAATGAAGTTTATTATATAAAACCAAATAATTACATAGCTGTTGTTTCTAATTTGTGCAGCAGCCTTTTTTTTTTTAAATTGCAGTAGCACTTCACTAGTTTAGTGTAGGTGACAAGCCCCGCCCAGTAACAGGAGTACTGGAAACGACTTGGCAGAAAACATTCTGTTTCTGCTGTGCTCTCAAGTAACATTGGGGGTTTGCTGCAGCTTTTGTTTAATGATTTTTGGTTGTATGGCTGGATTTTGGTGAAGTATTATCGTTTATTTGAGTAGCCTTCAAGCTTTAATAGCTTTCAGGATAATTTTTAGTTCTTTGGTTATTATTATGCCTGATTCAAGTTCACCTAGTTTCGCTATTGTAGTGAGGTTGCAAACCAGATTAATCAAATCTTCATATGATTCTCATACAATTTGCAGTAAATGTAGTGAGCAGAAATATAGTAGGGAGAAAACTTGTGCTAAATGTAATGATTAGCAAGAGTAGAAGGTACCTAATCGCAACTAGACAAGTTAGAGAAGGATAGGAAAAGGAAAGCAGCTTCTAGAGCCTAGAAACAAGCTTTCCTTAGCATAGTATTCCACCCTAGCCCAGGTTATAAGATAGATCTGCTATTCCTTCTTCCCCGCTTCCTAATTTTTCTCCTGCTACTAGCCCTCCTACTTTTAATCCACCTACTCCCGCGCCTGGCTCCCTCGCTTCTGGACCTGATGCCATTGGCAGTCTAGAGTCTAGGTTTCACAAGAAAATTATCCTACTATTGAATGCAGTGGCAGAGTTAGGCGCGCCACTGAAGGCGTTTATGGGAAAACGTATTCAGATGGCGCCACTTCCCACAAAGTGACAGGTGATAGTGTTGTGCAAGTGGAGGAGGTGACTATTCATCCCGTTGGTTCTCCTAGACCAAGGTCACTGTCCTGCTCCCCTGAACCTGGGAGAAGACATACCAAAAGTCCAATGGAGGACGAGGGGGTTGGCACATGGGTAGTTGCCACCTCAGTCAAACCTGTTGCATGTTCCCAGGTATCGGCAGACAGCCACTGGAAAGGCACCTTGACAGAGAAAGTGTTGTGCAAGTGGAGGAGGTGGCTTCTCGTCACGCCGGTCCTTCTGTCCTGCTCCCCTAAACCTGGGAGAAGACATGCTGGAAGTCCAAGGTAGGCTGGTGGGATTTGCCCACGGGTTGCTGCCCTCTCAGTCGAACCCATTGCACAAATATCCCAGGTTTGGGCAGACAACAGCTGGAAAGGCATCTTGGATGTGCACCAGTTGTCATCCGACTCTCAAGACTCCAGCCCAGACTTGGTAACAATAATAAGCGCCTGAGATCGAAGACTAGGTCCATTGAAGAGGCATGCAGGCGTTGCTGGCCACTCTGCTCTGCTGCCCAGTTAGTGGTTTAAGGAGCCAGGCACAGTCCTCAGCCTTCCTGCAAAGCATGGGACAGTCCAAAGTATTTCTCTCCTGAGTGTACTTCTGGTGGGCGCCAGTATTTGGCTCCCAAGCGCTCAACGATCCTTCTCAGGTGCTCATTGTCTTCGTTCAAGTGCCCATCTCCTCAAGCATCCGCCGCCAGTTTCCGAGCGCCTGGTGCCAGTTCCAGAGCACCCAGCGCCAACTCTTCAGTATCAATCAACTGCTCAGAGCGCCAAGCGCCCATTTCCGACCACAGATCTCCTAGCCTATGCAGGTGAGCTTTCCATCCCTTTTTTTGGCTCCAGCTAGCCCTTGGTCTCACCTACCTCGACCTTCCTGATGAGGAGCCATCCAGATGACAGACCTAGGCTCCCCACAATGGTGCTTTCCTCGTCTTCTAGGAAGGCACTCAAGGAGATTGCAGTTTGGTTTTCTGCTAAGAGGGAGCAAGGTAAGGCTTCATTCTTCTTTCCTCCCTTGCACTTAATCTGTTGGAGGTTTCTTTCCTGCACCAAGGGGGAAGCTCCTTCTTCCCGACGCGCAGCATTTTCATCGGTGAAAATTGTTCTTCATTGGCAGAACTTTACCTCCTTGTCAAAGACCTCTTTGAAGCTTTCAGTTTCTTGGACTGGATGGTGTGAGCGCTAGCCAAGAAGATTGAAGATTGCATGATTTAGTTGGAGACTTCGCCTTGGACTAGGAGTCCTTTCTCATGCAGACAAGACCATCAGGGATAGCTCTCTTGAACTTGTGGCTCTTTTCTCTTTGGGGGTTTTGAAGAAAAGATATTTTTTTGGCGCTCCCGTTCCACTAAAGGAGTCACTCAGGCCCAGAAGTCGGACCTCCAATAGAAATCGACTTACAATCTTCTGGCGCATTCTTCCGAACACCCCAAGGATTCGTCTGCGTTTGTTCCTATGTTGGTCCCTCCTCTCCAGCAACATCCCTTTCGTGGGAGTAAGCCCAAGTCCAGTCTAGGACCTGCTCCAATGCCTGCTTCTAGACCAGAACTATCAAGAGGGGCTCAAGCCCTTGCCCAAGAAATAAGAAAGAAGTCCTCCATGCATAAGTGGGAGCCAGTCTTCTTGAGTTTTGGGAGGAGTGGAGTGTCAGAGGGACAGAACAGTGGATTGTCAAGGTTCTGGGGGAAGACTACTCCATTCCGTTCGTGGAGAGCCCCCCTTTGGTCCCTTCTCCCATTGTTTTGGTGGCCTACTTAACCCTTAAACGCCTATTGGACGTATCATACGTCGACTAAAATTGTCTGTTGGGTGCCGAGTGGACGTACCGTCGTCGACTACAAAAAATTTCAACCTTCGGTCAACTTTTGACTCGACCGAAATGGTCGAAAAACGCAATTGTAAGCTAAAACTCTTACATTCTAGTAATATTCAATCATGTACCTTCATTTTGCAACAAATTGGAAGTCTCTAGCACAATATTTTGATTTATGGTGAATTTTTGAAAAAACTTTTTCTTACGCATCGGCGGTAACTCGGCGAAAATTTCATAAATTTTTCGTCATTTTGTTGTAATTTTTCCACTGTTCTATATTAGCCGTTACATAAAGTTTTATATATGAAAATGTGCGCAATTTCATGTACAATACAACAAAATACAACCCATGGTTGTAGCTTTTATCAGTTTGGAAATATTTTCATATAAACCACGATAACTGCCAAAATTTCAACCTTTGGTCAAATTTGACTCTACTGAATGGTCAAAAAACGCAATTTTAAGCTAAAACTCTTACATTCTAGTAATATTCAATCATTTACCTTCATTTTGCAACCAAATTGGAAGTCTCTAGCACAGTATTTCGATTTATGGTGAATTTTTGAAAAAAAACTTTTTCTTACGTCCGTCCAGAAATTCTTTTCACACGTTGTCGTAATGTTTGCACTGTTTTATATTAGTCGTTACATAAAGTTTTATATATGGAAATGTGCGCAATTTCATGTAGAATACAACAGAAAATAACTCATGGTTGTAGCTTTTATCAGTTTTGAAATATTTTCATATAAATCACGATAACTGCCAAAATTTCAAGCTTCGGTCAACTTTAACTCGACCAAAATGGTAAAAAAAACGCAATTATAAGCTAAAATTTTTACATTCTAGTAATATTCAATCATGTACCTTCATTTTGCAACAAACTGGAAGTCTCTAGCACAATATTTCGATTTATGGTGAATTTCTGAAAAAAAAAAAATTTTTTTCCTTACGCTCTTGCGCTGTAACTCGGCCGAACATCTCAGAAATTCTTTCGTCATGTTGTCGTAATGTTTGCATCATTTTACATTAGTCGTTACATAAACTTTTATATATGAAACTGTGCGCAATTTCATGTAGAATACAACAGAAAATAGCTCATGGTTGTAGCTTTTATCAGTTTTGAAATATTTTCACATAAATCACGATAACTGCCAAAATTTCAACCTTCGGTCAACTTTAACTCGACTGAAATGATAAAAAATCGCAATTGTAAGCTAAAACTCTTACATTGTAGTAATATTCAATTGTTTAACTTCATTTTGCAATAAATTGGAAGTCTCTAGCACAATATTTTGATTTATGGTGAATTTTTTAAAAAAACATTTTCCTTACGTCTCTTGCTGGTAACTCTGCCAAACATCTCAGAAATTCTTTCGTCTCGTTGTCGTAATATTTGCTCCACTTTAAATTAGTCGTTACATAAAGTTTTATATATGAAAATGTGCGCAATTTCATGTACAATACAACAAAAAATAACTCATGGTTGTAGCTTTTATCAGTTTTGAAATATTTCCATATAAATCATGATAAATAGAAAAAAATTTGACTTTCGGTCAACTTTAACTCAACCAAAATAGTCGAAAATTGCAATTGTAAGCTAAAACACTTACAGTCTAGTAATATTCAATCAATTAGCTTCATTTTTCAACAAACGGAAGTCTCTAGCACAATATTTCGATTTATGGTGAATTTTTAAAAAACATTTTTTACGTCCGAAAGCATTTAATTCATGCATCATTTTGTGATAATATTTTCTCTGTGTTGCTTTGATCGTTTTAAAATTTGTTATATACCAAAATCATCGCAATTTAGTGTACAATACAACTAAAAAAATTAACTCATTAGCTTTAACCGTTTTGCTTACAGCGATTTGTATACAATTATATAAGAGTTTTTTTCGCTGTCATATATTCCAATATTTATATATGATAATGATATTTTTTCATTTCTGATGGTTGCATACTAAACTTCAGGCAATGACAAAAATGAGCCAAAATGAACTCTTAATCTTAAAAACTAAGCGTGCTATGATTTTTGAAAAAAATTTTTTAACTCGGTCTAACTCACCGAACGCCATGCATACGGAGGCGTTTTTGTAAATAGGGCTTCAGCGTTAAAGGGTTAAGAGGTTCAGAAAAACTTTCGGCCCCTTCGGAGGAGGTCTCCTCTGTCCTTCGAAAGAGAGCCATTGAAGATGTCAAGGACATCAACTCTGAGGGCTTCTAGGCTTCTACTACTGTCTGTGTTTAAACACAGGGGTCCTGAATCTTGCGTCAGTCCCAGATCATAACGACCGTGTCAAGTCTTTTGATACGTCTAAGCAAAGACAGGAAGATCTGGTCTCCTGGAACCTGGACGTAGTGTTGAGATGGCTGACAGGTCCCTCTTTTGAACCCCTTTGTTCTTCTTGGAGAAACCTTACTCGGAAGACTCTCTTCTTCATGGCCTTGGCTACTGCTAACATATTAGTGAGTTCCAAGCCATTGATAAAGGGTGGGTTTTTATTTTCACAAGGAGATGCAGTTTGCTACTTTACCCTTCGTTTTTAGCCAAGAACAAAGCCCCTCCCAAGCCCTGGCTCTGTTCTCTCTCCATTAACCCTTAGGGACGGATTGAGCCTCAGTGTGAAGTAAAACAGGATTGGGGAGGTGGACGGATTGAGCCTGAGTGTGAAACAACATTACGCACCACTGATATGGTAAGAATGAGGCGAGAGAGAGGTGCCAATACTTCTGTATGCTATAAATTCACTAATGGCAACTTTTATACTGACTTGAGAGTCGAGCCAGTTGCCGGAGACGTCTTTTCAGATATCAGTAATGCTTCTGACTTGAAGGGGGGAAAGTACTGCATCTTTCTCTCACATGAGTCTTTGTAAATTTGCTTGTAAATATACAAAGGGGTTGCTGTTGTTTTTTGTTTTTGTCTTTTACGTTAGTATGTTGGTTGTAAATGTAATTTTACAGAGAAAATTGCAAAGAAATATTAGAAAAAGCATGTAAAATAAAAAAAAAGTTACTGAATCTTCCTTCTCATAAATTTACGTGAATATTTTTTAAAAAATATGCAAAAAATTTGTTACTGCTTTTATATCTTATCTGTTTTGATATTGTGTGAGCAGTAATAATTATTTTACAAAATACTGTACAATAAATTATTTATTAGAAAAAGTATATATAATTTGGTAAAATTTACGATTGTCTTGTAAATGAGGCCCCACAAGGGGTTGTAAATAGTCATTTTCAACTTCTCTTAGAAGGTAGGGAAAATTTTTTAGAAATTTTTTTTTATACATTGTGCATGTACATGTCATTCTCTTTCCATTGATGTGATTTTTTTTTTTTTGCACGTTGATAAATTATGCTGTCCCTTGAGGGTTAAGACCTTAATGGATACCTTGGCTCTGAGGAAGAAGAGAGAGTTCTTTCTCATGCTAGGGCCTTAAGGTATTTCCTGAGCAGGACCGAGAAGATCAGAGGACCAACCAGTAACCTCTGGTGCTCTGTCAAGAACCTGTCTCGCCCTCGGACTAAGAGCGCATTGTCCTTCATTGTCAAAGACTTAATTTCTGAGGCGCGCACTCAGATTCAGGACACTTTGCCTACTTTTAAGTGAAAGCTCTTGACGTCAGGGCAGTCTCTACCTTATTAGCTTTAAGACACATATGTCCCTCACTTCCATTCTGCAGTCAACCTACTGGAAGTGTGAACCGATCTTCATGTCTCACTATTTGAAAGAAGTTGAAACAGTGTTTGAAAATTGCAGTACCTCGGGACCGTTATCAGTGGCTGGCGTGGTATTGGGCGAGGAAGCATGGGAATCTCTCTTTTTCTCTTACTATCTCTCTGCCTTGAAGCCAGGGGGCACAATGTACATGGAATAACCACCAGTCTCAGTGAATGGGTTGTGGTGTTTTCAGTGTAGATGAAAGCATTGTCTGGTTGTTATTTATATTGGTACTGCACCCAGGGCAAGGGCACTTATGTATTCTTTGCCAGAGATCAGGCCCATCCTCCACTGCTAAGCTCCCACTTAAGTAGAGGTGACCCACAGCTCAACTGCCACGCCACTGCAGGTTAAGATGAGCATCAACCAGAGGCAGTATTCACTTGCAGTAGCTCTCTTAACATGTAAGGAAATGACAAGCATTGTTTCAATGCTAGCAATTTTTCTATTTCAAAGTCATTACCATACCTTAATGTTTTGGAATAGAATATGTCCATTTATCCCAGCCCAGTTTCAGTGTGGGATTCAGCCACTTACTGTATATGAAAATGTTATTTTCATAAAATTAAGTTTCATATATACTTGACAAGTAATTACAGAATCAGACCCCGCCCTCCTCCCCTCTCATGGACATAAGGACAGAAAAAGAATGAGGTTTTCTGCTGAGTCATTTCCAGTACTCCTGTTAGTGGGCGGGGCTTGTCACCTACACTAAACTATCGAAGTGCTAGCACGATTTTTTAAATAAAGGCTGCCGCATGAGTTAGAAACTATAGCTATGTAATTTCTTGGTAAGCATATATGAAACTTTATTTTATTATGAAAATATAATGTTTACTACTGAAAACAAACCCTTCAGGCTGGCATGTCAGTGTTAAGTGTTTTAGCTTAGATCATTAGCCGCTGATAGGCTGGGAATCAGCCTGCTTCATCATCATCTACCTTCCTTTATAACCATATCATATCTTGAGTACTTTGTAACTTAGCATTGTATTATTAGTTGGTTTAATCAGGCCAGAGCTAAAATACTTTACACTCAATATGGCTGGCCTGAAGGGTTTGTCTTCAGTAATAAAATTTATATTTTACCTAATAAACTGCATTTCTTTAAAAATGTTATGATTTGTTATACAAAAAATGAAGAGTCGGACAAAATTTCTTTAACTGATGTGACATTGAATGATTGATGAAATTTGGGCATTTGTATAAATTTATAAAGTATATTTGTTCCTACACAAATACAAACCCTTGGTTGTTTACTTATATGGGGTTACTTTCGGTGAAAGCTGAACTGGCCACTAAAGACTTAACAAGGCAGTGTGGTAGTATAACTACCAGCCAGGTAGTTGGGTGGTAGCAGTGGGGGACCCATGCTGCCCTCTGCCCGGCGTCATGCATTCACTTTACTTTCTGGCCTTGTCTGATGTGGACGTGTTTTCCTGGCTCTCTGCTCGGACCTTCTTGGAAACTAAAGCTGCGCCTTTTCTTGGCGTGTTTGTTCCTGTTTTGTTTTTTGCGTGTTTGTGATGATGGATGAGTTATCGCAAACCTATGACTGATAAGCCTGTGCGCCGGGTATGTCCTGGTAAGGATAAAAAATGTGGCGCCTTCCGCTGTAGCGCGGACTCTGACCCTCACTCCCTTTGCTTAAAGTGTAGGAAAGGTAGTAAGGACCCTTCTCATTGCACTGTAGACGAACTTGTGAGGAGCGTAGGCTTTGGTCCCCCAAGCAGTGGGATAGGTATTCTTGGAGGCCTGGATACAATTGACTCTGTCGGTTGCGAATCCTTCGCAGTCGTATATATGCCCTGAAGGCCTTCCCTTGCTGCTGATTCTTAGTTCTGAGTCTGTCTTGCTGTCCAGTGTCTGCATCCGCAGTCACCGAGGAGGTGAGATTGGTGGACCTGGGCTACACTCCTCTAGTTCTCTCCCTCACCCAGGGTCGCTGATCCCTGGGTTAGGGGGGACCCCCTACCCGTCTTTGTCTTCCGCAGGGTTGGCATCTGTGCCTGGTTTGAGTCAGGCGTGGGAGTTGCTCAGGATGGTTGGTACGCCTGATCTGTCATCGCTCCTCGCATGCATCAACAGTGCTGCGCGAGAGGGAGTACTCCTCCCTCATCCTACTACCCACACGGTCAACGTTTTAACCACCACCACTACCGTCACCGCTGTGCTGCTGGGGAGTGTGATGACCACCATCGGAATGCACCATGCATATGGTGCGGTCCCTACTCCAGCTGTCTCCATGTTGACGGTGGCTGGGCCAGTCTGCTCGGTCACCCCGCCCCCGCCTGGCTACGCTCCCACGCTCCCACCACGCTTCCACCATTGCCCGTGCCGGTCATGCAGACGTTCCTTACATCGTTGCTGTGTCTGCCTCTGTGATGCCTACTACCACCTTCCGGCATGAGTCCCCAGCCAGTCATAGCGCTCTTGTGACATCTGCTGTTGCTGCCCCCGCCCCTGTCGACCCCTGGTCTGTCTTCAGTAGGTTGGGGGATGCTGTGTTATCGCTGATCAAGAAGAAGAAGAAGAAGAAGCGCACGCCAGCTGTCTACATCTTTGTCTTCTACTTCGTCATCTTCACCCCTTCTTCTATGACCAGTCGGTCTAAGAAGGGGAGGGTGCATCCTCCCCCCCCCAAGAAGACTCGCTCTTCTAAGGGGGCACAGTCCTCCCCTCAGGGGAAGACCGCTGGATCTCTCGCTGGGAAGGCTACCTCGGTACCCTCCTCAGACGGTTCAGGGCCTTCGTTCTCTCGAACTGATTCAGTTTCGACACCTCGAAAGCGAGCGTTGCCGAAGGCACGGTCGCCTAAGGGAGACCGTGTGGCCTGGAGCCCCTCCTCTCCTGTAGTGAACTCAGGCACGGAACGGGCTTCTCTTCCACCTAAACCGTCATCCTTGTCCAAGTCGGACAAAGGATTGTCGGAGAAGGTGTCCATGGACGTCTCTGCTGCGAAGGCATCAAGAGGAACCAAGAAGAGGTCCCCGCAGCCTTCTTCGACTGCTTCGGCATCGAAGAAGGCTGGGACATGCCCCGACATTAGGGACAGCAGTCTCCAATCGGCAGTGTTGGTCTCCTCTACACACTCCAGTGTGGAGGACCGCCCAGCGTCGGAGCGTGGATCGGCTGTGAGGAGGCTGTCCCCTGATCGTCAAGGCGGTCGCTTGCCCAGACGAGTAAGTCCGTCTAGGCCCTCTCGCAACGCTCCACCGCGGGTTAAAGGTCGTGAGGGGTCCGTGGCTTCCACTGGTTATACCAGTGGACGTGATGGTAGTGTTCGCTCTGCCTCTCCCACCCCCTCAACTTCCTCGGGATTCTCCAGGAGGAGACAGGGGGTTCAGTAGGATTGCTGGAGTTGAGGCTCATGTGCAGTCAGCATCAGAGGTGTCCGGTCCTTCCTCACTCGAACCGAGTGAGAGGTCGTATGCCTCTGTTGTCAGGGGCAGAGATACGGGGTCTGTCTTGGGCTCTCCTGTGGGAGGGCCTTTCTGGAAGACCGTCTCTTGGAAAGTCCTCTGCCAAGAGATTCGGACAGTCCAGAAATGCAGAGAGCATTTGTTGAGGTCACGCTGATTCATCAGCTCAACGGTCTGGAGGAACCACTTCCAACTCCCTTGGAAGAACTGTTGTCCAGGTTGGAGGAGTTTTACTCTTCCAAGAAGGAACTGAAAACCTCCCTTGGACTACCATGACCCTTGGCAGACAGCATCCTCAAGCAGGTTAACAACTTGGTCTCCGGACCGTTTTTGCTTCGCTCGACTCGCTCCACCAAGCTCTTACCTCCACCTCTACCGAGACAGAAGAAGCACTACATGCCTTCGGAGGGAGCACTGCAGCAGAAGGTAGTGGAACTGGGCCTAGCTCGTCTAGCTCCTGGTACCACTTCAGCTCAACTAACTGGGGAGCCTGCGCTCCTCACGCAAGCTGAGCTGAATGCCCTGGAGGGGACAGCCCTGTCTGCTCTGCTGGCGATCTCCTGGCTCAACAACTGGGCCCTCGCGTTGTCGAGGCTCGCGTCTTCATCTGGCTCTCAGAACAAAGACCCAACCTTTAGGAGTCTTTGTCTTTGTCGGGTGGAAAGGCCACCTCTTTTATAGCCCACCAGATGGCAAACCTGTGAGCAAACCTGGTACTGGAGAGACGGGACGTGGTGTTGCCCCGGATCTACAGATCAGTGGGCACCGAAGCTGCAGTCTACCTGCGCAACGGACCAACTATGGATGCCACCTCCCTCTTCTCCTCTCCCCAGAGGAGAGGTGGACGCTGTGGTGGACAAGAGGAAGGCCGACAAACGCAACCATCTTGTCCACCAGGCAGCGACGAAAGGTGTCACGCAGCCTTCTTGTCCTGCAGCCCGGACCGTGAGCCAGGCTAGCACCTCAGCCCTGAAAAAGTCTGGTGCTTCGACGGGTGCTCGAGGAAAAGTCCAGACCTCTTCTTCTCCGCCAGGGAAGGAACCGCATGGTCCCTTTCTCCAACCTGTCCCCCCCAAGAGGAAGGTAAGGCAAAGAAGAAGAGAGGAGCAGCTCACTAGGGACGGCGAGCCTCCTCAGATGCTGCCGTCGGGGGGGGGTTGCCTATCATGCCACTGGGCAACTGGCAGCGATACGGAGCGGAGACCTAGGTAGTGAATATCCTTCAGGAGGGATATTCTGTACCCTTCGAGTCGCCGCCTCCCCTCACCGACATACCGGTCCAGTTCCCCTCTTACCTTCAAGACCCCCAGAGGAGAGAGGCCCTACTTTGGGAGGTTGAAACTATGCTGAGCAAGGGAGCCATCTAAGTCGTCGAGGATCGATCTCCGGGCTTCTACAGCAGGATCTTTCTAGTGGAGAAAGCTTCCGGCGGGTGAAGGCCAGTAATCGACCTCTTCTCCCTGAATCGTTTCGTTCGCCAGACTCGGTTCAAGATGGAAACGGTATGCACGGTACTGTCAGCCATCAGGGAGGACGACTTCATGCAGACGATGGACTTGATGGACGCGTACTTCCAGGTACTGGTTCATCCATCCTATCGTCGGTACCTTTGCTTTGTCCTTGGAGGAGTGGTCTACCAATTCAGGGTACTGTGTTTCGGGCTGTCGACCGCTCCACAGGTGTTCACGTGAGTGTTCACCCTGGTGTCAGTTTGGGCCCATTCACACGGGATACATCTTCTGAGGTATCTCGATGATTGGTTAGTCTTGGCAAGCTCACGCTTGCAGTTGCTACAGGACAGAGTTCGCCTCCTCGAGTTATGTCGCGAGCTGGGTATCGTGATCAACTTCGGCAAGTCGGATCTCATTCCCAAACAGAGGACCCAGTATCTGGGCATGCTGATCGATACGGCAGTAGGCAGAGTCTTTCCCTTAAAGGCTTGCATCAGCACGTTCAGGAAGGTGGCAAGGCAGTTCCTGTCGAGGCAGGAACAGCCAGCTCAACATTGGCAAGTCATGATTGGTCACCTGTCGTCATTGGAGAAGCTTGTACCGCACGGTCGGCTCCACCTTCGGTCTCTCCAGTGGAGACAGGGACTTCTGGGATCAGTCTTGGGAGCCCAAGTCAGTTCTTGTACCCATCTCTCAGGAGGTGAGGGGCGATCTCGACTGGTGGCTGGACGACAGGAGCCACTGCATTGGGACACACCTGTCCTCTCGACCTCCGGACATGCTACTCTTCACTCTCGACCTCTGGACATGCTACTCTTCACGGACGCATCGAAGGAGAGCTGGGGTGCACACCTGGAGGAGTTGCTGACTTCAGGCGTGTGGGACCATCACAAACGCCTTCACATCAACATCCTGGAGATGAAGGCAGCTTTCTTAGCCTTTCAGTATTTCCAAGACCGTCTGATGGAACACTCAGTGGTGTTGATGAGCGACAACGCGACCGTAGTGGCATACGTCAACAAGCAAAGGGGACTTGTCTCCCGAGCTCTTCACACGTTGACGGTGCAGGTGCACAAGTGGGCAGTAGCACACACTGTGGAGCTGTCAGCCAGATACATCCCAGGCTAGAGGAACGTTCTGGCGGACACGCTCAGCCATCGGGATCAGGTGGTGGGATCTGAGTGGTCCCTTCACCAGAGCGTGGCGGACAGGCTCTTCGTCCTGTGGGGGCGTCCAGTAGTGGATCTGTTTGCCACCCAGTACAACAGGAAGCTTCCAACCTTTTTCTCCATCGTACCCGATTGTATGTTAGTTTTATAAGTTAGTCATTATTTTATTTTCTGCATTGGTGAAGTGTATGGGTATTACAGAATGTATAAAAAGAAAGCACGTTTAATTTTATAAGATGTTTTTATAGCATAGCATTCCTTATGTTTAAAGAGTATGTTGTTGTTGTGATGTCATAGGAAGTGACGTCACAGGACGAAAATGGCGGGAGGGAGAAAAATGTAAACAAACAAGAGCGGGAGTGTTGAAAGCATGGTGGAAAAGGTAGAGAGAGCTCTCTGAAGGTTAGGTCGATAATGGTTGGGTTGTAAGTCTGTTTGTGGTTTTTGTTGTCGTAAGCTGGATTGCATAGAGTAAAAAGACCGTGAACAGGCGAGTGGATCACATAATTGAATAATTTAAGGAAAGGTTAGGCTAGCAAAATTTTCAAGTGGTAGCAGAGCGTAGTTCATTAAAAATGGACGGATCTGATGGTAAACTTTGGGAGATGAAATGGAGAAGAGACTGTCCGAGATTTAGCGGGGCACAGGGCGATTATAAAGGATGGAGAGGACAAGTCGAAGATTGGCTTGTGGTGTGTGGAGAAGAAGTGAAATATCCAGGGATAGAGATAAGGATGAGCTTAAAAGGGAAAGCTTTAGAAGTAACAGAAGGAATAGATAGAGATGAACTTAAGGATAGCGAGGGTTCAAAGATAATCCTGTCCAAACTAGATGAAGTGTATCTAAAAGATACGTTAATGAAAAATTACAGTAAAATGAAAAACTATTTTAAAATAGAAAGAGAATCTAGTGAAAAGATGAGAGATTTTATAATTAGGTATGAAAAGGCAGAGTCCGAGTATAGTAGGGCACTAGGGAAAAGCATGCTTGAAGGGGAAGCAAAAGGTTTTCATGTACTTGAACAATCGAATCTCACAGAAGATCAAAAACAAATGGTATTAGCAGCTTGTGGTCGAGAAAAGTTGGAATATAAAACAATGTCACAAATAATGAAAAGAATATTTGAGGGATTAGGGAATAGAGAGGAGGGGGAATGGTTATGATCAGAAGGTTGTGAGAATTTTGGGAAAGGGTGGAAAAACCAAAGATATCGGGGAAAGGTGAATCGAGGTAGAGTTGGAAGAAATCCTTTAAATAGAGAAGGAAAAGTAACACTGTGTGCTATATGCAAATCGGAATGGCATTGGGCCAGAGATTGTCCTCAGAATTTTCAGAATAAGAAGAAATCAGAAACTGGACAAGAAGAAGAAAAAGTTTATATAGGAAAAGTTAGCAAAATAGAAGAAGAATCTTGGGAACAGGTTGATGCAATTTTAGACACAGGATGTAAGTCAACAGTTTGTGGGGAATTGTGACTAGCACGCATTGTTGTGGGTTTGAATCAGGAAGAATTGAGGAGAATGAATGATACTAAGAAAGAGTCTAATAAAGTATTTAATTTCGGTGAGTCATCATACAAGTCAAAAGGAGTAATGGAAATACCGGTGATATTGAAAAACAAAGTTTTATTTGAAGACAGAAATTTTGCAGGGTGATGTACCATGGTTAATAGGTAAGAAAACCATGAGTAAAATGGGGATGACCATAAATTTAAAAGAGAATTGTGTTAAAATAGAAGTATTAGGGGAAATGAAGGTAAAGTTACGAGAAGACAGACAGGGCCATTTAAGAATACCAATTTTGAGGAGGAAGGTAGAAGAAGAATTATTATTGGAGGGTTGGAAGGGAAAGAGTCTAAGGGAAATTAAAGGTACAATGATGAAGTTACATCTACAATTTGGCCACGGAAGTGGAGATAAAATATGGAAGCTAACAGAAGAAGCACAGTGGAGTGACAGTTTGAGAGAGAAGGAAAAAGAGGAGATAAAAAAGTTACTAACCGACTTAATCGCAAGTTGTGAAGTATGTAAAAGATATAAAAGAAACCCAGCCAAACCAGTAGTGGGATTTTCTTGGAGTAAGACATTCAATGAAGTTGTAGCAATGGATGTGGGAGAGATAGAAGAGAGAAAGTTCTTGGTAATGGTAGATATGGCAACAAGGTATTGTCAGGTTTTTTGGATAAAAGACAAGAAACCGGAAACTATTATAAAGACTCTTTTTGACGGGTGGTTTGCGATATTTGGGGCACCTTCTAAAATATTATCAGACAATGGGGGAGAATTTCAAAATGAAAAAGTAAGGAGGATGGCATCAGAATCTCCATGGAGCAATGGATTGTGTGAAAAGACAGTAGGCATAATCAAAGAAAGCTTAAGAAAGATGAAAGATGATGAGGAAGTGGATTGGTCCATAGCATTAAGATGGGTAGTGAGTGCCAGGAACTGCTTAATGAATAATGGTGGTTTCTCCCCTAACCAATTAGTATTTGGGAAAAATCCTTCTTTGCCTAATTTAATGGGAGAAGAAAGTTCAAGTCCTGCAAGCAGAGAGAAAGGTATGGAAGAAAGCATAGTTAGGGATACACTGAATGCAATGCATAAGGCCAGAGAAGTGTTTATCAAAAATGAGTCTTGTAATAAAATAAGAATTGCTCTAAACAAAAGTGTCAGAGAACATAAATTTGAAGAAGTAGTAGTGGGAGACGAGGTATTCTATAAGAGAGAAAATGAAAATGAATGGAGAGGACCTGCTCAGGTAGTGGGAGTATCAGGTAAAACAGTAGTGGTTAAACATGGGGATTCTCTAAGAGAAGTAGCGAGAATACATGTTACTAGGATTCAAAGACTATCACCAGAAAAGGAGAAGATACTTAAAGTAGACAAAACACACACTGTGAAGGATGAATCCCTTGCATCAAAGGAAGGGAATATAGATGAGCAGGAAGGAAAGATGATAATTGGCTGGAGAAGGAATGCTGATATAGAAGAGACTATAGAAAGAGATTTGGCAGAGGAAACACTGGAAGATGAAGGGGAAAGTGAGGTAACAGAAGAAAGTGAGTTAATAGAAGAGATACCCAAATTCAGAAAGGGAAATAGAGTTAGAGCTATAAACAAAAAACAGGACAAGTAGAAGAGTGGACGATATTGAGTCTTGCAGGGAAAAGATCATGCAAATCTTGGGCTGATTCGTACAATGTAGAAGATTCACAGTCAGGTGACAAGGGATGGGTTGACTTAAGAGATTATAGTCATGTAGAAAAAATTGAAGATGAAGAAGCGGTTTTGCTAGGATTCGAAAATAGAAATGTAATTGAAGCTAAAGAAAAAGAACTACAAAGTTGGAGAGAAAACAAGGTATATGAGGAGGTAAATGACATTGGACAAAAAGCTATATCTACAAGATGGATAGTAACTGAAAAGGTAAAAGGTGGGGAAAGGATATGTAAAGCAAGATTGGTAGCTAGAGGTTTTGAAGAAGAAATGGCTGAATGGGAAAAGATGCTCCTACATGCAATGCCGAAATTTTAAAATTTTGTTTGACGGTAATAAAACTGAAAGATTGGAATTGTTATACGTTAGATGTAAAACTGCATATCTACAGGGTGATGAAATACAACGAGAGGTATATTTAAAACCACCTAGTGAAGATGGTTGGAGTGGATTATGGAAATTGAAGAAAACTGTTTATGGGCTCAAGGATGCAGCAAAGGCATGGTATTGTAAGGTGGTAAAACTGGTGGAGGAGCTTAAAGGCGAGAGGAGTAGATTAGAACCTAATATATTCTTTTGGAAGAAAGACAATAAATTGAATGGTATTTTATGTACACATGTAGATAATTTTTGCTATGGAGGAACTGAAGGATTTTTAAAGGAAACAATTGGGAAATTGAAAGGGAAATTACAAGTAGGAGAACAAGAAAGTAAAAGTTTTAAGTATATAGGAGCAATAGTAGAGCATAAGGAAAATGGAATTTGTCTTAATCAGTGGCAGTATATAAATTCTATAAGAGAACCAGAAGCCAGAAGATTTACAGGTAATAGAGTATTAGGACAAAAGGAGTTAACAGAATATAGATCAGTGGTAGGACAGTTGAATTGGGTATCGCCACATACTGTGCCAGAAATATCATATGATGTTAGTGAATTAAGTAAAGCTTTTAAAGAAGGAATGACTCAAGATATGAGAAAGCTGATTAAGATAGTGAGAAAAACTAAGTGCATAATGGGAGAAGTGATAATAAGTGAGTTAGAAGAAGAAAAGATTGATTGGGAAGCCTATGCAGATGCTTCATTCGGGAATATTGAAGATGGCGTGATATCATTGACAGATGGTAAGAGGAGAAGCCCTATATGGTGGAAATCCAGAAAATCCAGAAGAGTAGCAAAGTCCACCATTGAAGCAGAAGCTCTGAGTGTTGGGGAGGCCACAGAAGGATTGATTTATTTCAAACATTTGTGGGAAGAGATAGTAGGAGGGAGAAAATTAGAAGCACTGGTGAAAACTGATAGTAAAACCCTAATGACTGCAATAAAATCAGGTACTGGAGTAAATAGTAAGAGATTAAAAATTGATATTGCAGCAATAAGAGAAACAATAGAATTTGGAGAAATAAGTGAGGTGAGATGGATAAAAGGAAAGCATCAAATAGCTGATGTATTGACCAAAGCTGGAGTTTCTGGGGAAAGCATTAGGAATTATGTAGAGGGTAAAGAATTGGAGAATAATGGAGATTAGAGGGGATTAGGATAAGAAAAGGCTGGAGGGGAGGGAGAAGGAGATAAGTGTGATTGTATGTTAGTTTTATAAGTTAGTCATTATTTTATTTTCTGCATTGATGAAGTGTATGGGTATTACAGAATGTATAAAAAGAAAGTACATGTTTAATTTTATAAGATGTTTTTATAGCATAGCATTCCTTATGTTTAAAGAGAATGTTGTTGTTGTGACGTCACTTCCAATGGCGGGAGGGAGAAAACTGTAAACAAACAAGAGCGGGAGTGTTGAAAGCATGGTGGAAAAGGTAGAGAGAGCTCTCTGAAGGTTAGGTCGATAATGGTTGGGTTGTAAGTCTGTTTGTGGTTTTTGTTGTCGTAAGCTGGATTGCATAGAGTAAAAAGAACAATGTGAACAGGTGAGTGGATCACATAATTGAATAATTTAAGGATAGGTTAGGCTAGCAAAATTTTCAGTACCGGACCCATGGGCAGCTGCAGAAGACGCCTTCCAACACTGGTGGGACAACCTCAAGGTGTATGCCTTCCCCCCGTTCTGTCTGATTCGTACAGTTTAGTCGAGTCCTGGTGTCGACAAATCTACGAATGATCCTGGTGGCTCCCAAGCGACCCGAAGCCACATGGTATCCAGACCTGCTGGCTCTGCTTTCCGAGACTCTGAGAGAGATTCCCCTCTGGCACAACCTTCTACGTCAGCTGCATGTAGAACAGTACCACCAGGCCGTGGCCTCCCTGTCACTTCTCGCCTGGAGGTTATCCATCATCTCTTGCGAGCGAGAGGCTTTTCTCGCCGAGCAGCGACAGAGATGGCAGGATACCTCAGGAAGTCTTCTGCAGCGGTTTACCAGGGAAAGTGGGCCATCTTCTGTGGTTGGTGTCGTAGACAGGGTTATTCTCCGGTCGGAGCCTCTCTTCAGCAGGTAGCAGACTTTCTCGTCTATCTTCGTCGAGAGAAGCTCCTATCAGTTTCAGCGGTAAAGGGATACAGAGCTGCTTTAGCATTGGTCCTGAAGTTGAAAGGCATCAATGTCTCGTCCTCCCTGGAGATATCATTGCTGATGAGGAGCTTCGAACGGTCTTGCCCTCCCAGGGAACTCGGGCCCCCTGAGTGGGATGTCTCTCTCTTTTTGTGGAGCCTGACTTGTGCCTCATACGAGCCACTACGAGAAGCCACAGACAGGGATCTTACTCTTAAGACTGTCTTCTTGCTTGCCCTGGCATCGGCGAAGAGGATTAGTGAACTACAGGGACTTTCTTTTGCAGTTAAACACTCAAGGGGATGGACATTGGTGACGCTCAAGTTCGTAGCAAAGACACAGAATCCAGCGGTCCCTGACGCTCGATTTGAGTCTTTCACGGTCCCGTCCTTGGGTAACTTTGTTAATGATGACCCTGACGAGATGCTGCTCTGTCCTGTATGGGCGCTATCTGAGGAGAACTCGACATTTCAGGCCTGAGTTTTGACGACTCTTCGTTAGCACCGGGTTCCCTAAGAGGGAGGTGTCCAAGAACACGATCTCCTTCTGGCTTCGTGAGGTTATCAAGAAGGCATATGCAGCAGCTGGAGAGGACAACACCAGCGCTCTACTTCCACGTGCTCACGAAATCAGAGGGATTGCGCCGACTTTAGCATTCAAGAAGAACCTGTCAGTTCAACAGGTACTAAGGGCTGGGGTGTGGTCACGCCAGACCACATTCACCTCTTTTTACCTATGGGACGTTAACCGTAGGTCCTTGGATACCTTCTCCTTGGGACCAGTGGTGGCTGCTCAACAAGTTGTGTAACTTACCCAGCTCCTATACAGGACAGTGCTGTGTCTTGTCAGCTGTACATGCATGATTGGGCATGAAAGGTGAGTAACTGGCTCTCTCTTCCTCCCCTTCATCCGGCTTCTTCCTTCGGGCAGAGAGTTTGGGCCGTACAAGCTGAACCAGACGTCAGACGCAGGTGAGTTTCGTGACTTCAGTATCCTAATCTTTGTTGCCTTTCTGGTACACAATAGATGTAATGTCCCCTCCTTCCCTTACAAGGCAGGGAAGGGGTTGCGGGTTAATTACCAAACCCATTCTTCATTTTGGTCCTTAGTCCTCGATGTCCTCAGATCACCTTTCCTGTGGCTGGGGTAGGTTCTCTCTCTCTTTCACCTTGCTGTGTTTTTGCTTACATACCGTAACTTCGTCACAGCAGGGGCGGTCTAGTAGGCTGGCTCGTGACACTTCAGTTCACATAACCGTGGTTACGATCTGGTGGCTATGTCCTCCTGGCTCTTACCCCAGGAGGACAATAGGTGTGGTTGAACTTCCAGTCGTTCAGAGACCTCCACTCAGATTCCTCCCACCGAATCAAGAGTCCCCATATAAGTAAAGGACCAAGGGTTTGTATATGTGTAGGAACAAATCGCATTTTTTAAAAGTAAAATGCATTTTTCCTAACATACAAACCCGAGGTCCTTTACTCAGGTTACCCACCTCAGCCTCCCCACAATCTGCCCTAGGCCAGAAAGCAAAGTGAATGTGTGCGCCAGGCGGAGGGTAGCGTGGGTCCCCCACTGCTACTACCTAACTACCCAGGTGGTAGGTATACTACCGCACTGCCTTGTTAAGTCTTTAGCGGCCAGTTCAGCTTTCACCGAAAGCAACCCCATATAAGTAAAGGACCTCGGGTTTGTATGTTAGGAAAAATGCATTTTACTTTTAAAAAATGCAATTTTAAGCATGTGTTGACTGGGTTATGTGGGCTGTTCATCAAATATCATTGGATTAAACAAGTGTGACGAGTTTCAAGCAACATGTAATCTGGTGTTCTTTGGTTTGAAGAATGTTATAATCCAACAATGGGTTTGATCTGATAATTATAAGTGCTGATTTTATTCCACGTAGTCCTTTGAAAAGAAAAATGTTGTTTGGTAGAGAACTGATTTGTTTTGTGGTATGGCTCCAAATCCCCGGTCCTGATAGAGGGTCATAACAATAAACCCTATAATGTGGACCTTTACATCATAATATGATATGATGTTCAGGAGTGTGTGTAATTTTTGGCTTGTGATTATAAGCTCAGAATTTACATTTGACATTCATTAGTTTTATGATAAGGGACAATCATCTAGGTGAACAGATCACAGAAATAGCATTGGTGTTTAAGTGTTTTTGTTCCTGTAACCAGCTTTTCCTTAGATCTCAGATAAGATAGAATGAAGATGAATTGTTAAATGCCTCCCTTCCAAACAGCAACTTTACATTAGTGTGCAAGAAGCTTTTTTATGTCTGTACTGCACCAATTTTTCTTTCATTTCATAATTACAAATGTCTTTTTTTCTTGGTAAAACATCTCATAACTTAACCTGAAAAATGAGTTAAAGATATATGAGGGGCTTTGAGTGATGTAACAGTTCTTTTAATTTCAAAAATGATTTAACCCTTAAACACCGAGCCTCTATTTACAAAAGTGTCTGTTGTATGCAAGCGTTCTGGAGTTAGCGCCAAGGAAAAAATTTTTTTTTTAAATCACAGCACACTTAGTTTTTACGATTAAGAGTTCATTTTTGGCTCCTTTTTTTCTGATTGCCTGAAGTTTAGTATGCAACCTTCAGAAATAAAAAAATATCATATATAAATATTGGAATATATGACAGCGCAAAAAAAAAATTCATATATAATTGTATACAAATCGCGCTGTGAGAAAAATGGTTAAAGCTAATGGGTTATTTTTTTTTCGTTGTATTGTACACTAAATTGCGATGATTTTGGTATATAACAAATTGTAAAACGATCAAAGCTACACAGAGAAAATATTATCACAAAATGATGCATGAATTTGTAACGCCCGGACGTAAAAAGTTTTTCTGTAAAATTCACCATAAATGAAATGTTGTGCTAGAGACTTCCCGTTTGTTGCAAAATGAAGGTAATTGATTGAATATTACTAGACTGTAAGTGTTTTAGCTTACAATTGCAGTTTTCGACCATTTCGGTCGAGCTAAAGTTGACTGAAGGTCGAATTTTTTCTATTTATCATGATTTATATGAAAATATTTCAAAACTGATAAAAGCTACAACCATGAGTTATTTTTTGTTGTATTCTACATGATATTGCACACATTTTCATGTATAACACTTTATGTAAGGCCTAATATAAAATGGTGCGAAAATTATGACAAGGTGATTAAAGAAATTCCGAGATTTTCAGCCGAGTTACTGCGCGCGGACGTAAGGAGTTTTTTTTTTTTTTCAAAAATTCACCATAAATCGAAATATTGTGCCAGAGACTTCCAATTTGTTGCATAATGAAGGTAAATGATTGAATATTACTAGAATGCAAGAGTTTTAGCTTACAATTGCATTTTTTTACCATTTCGGTCGAGTCAAAGTTGACCGAAGGTTGAAATTTTGGCACTTATCGTGATTTATGTGAAACTATTTCAAAACTGATAAAAGCTACAACCATGGGGTTTTTTGTTGTATTCTACATGAAATTGCGCACATTTTCATATATAAAACTTTATGTACTGGCTAATATAAAACGGTGCAAAAATTACGACAGTGACGAAAGAATTTCTGAGATTTTCGGCTGAGTTACCGTGTGGACGTAAGGAAAAAGTTTTTTCAAAAATTCACCATAAATCGAAATATTGTGCTAGAGACTTCCAATTTGTTTTAAAATGAAGGTAAATGATTGAATATTACTAGAATGTAAGAGTTTTAGCTTACAATTGCGTTTTTCGACCATTTCGGTCAAGTCAAAGTTGACCGAAGGTTGAAATTTTGGCACTTATCGTGATTTATATGAAAATATTTCAAAACTTATAAAAGCTACAACCATGGGTTGTTTTTTGTTGTATTCTACATGAAATTGCACACATTTTCATATACAAAACTTTATGTAACGGCTAATATAAAATGGTGCAAAAATTACGACAAAGTGACGTAAGAATTTCCAAGATGCGTCGCTGATGCTCTGTAGTGCGAGAAGAAAGAAATTCGCGCATGCGCAGGCTGGGTAACGCTTGTAAACAAAACAACAGCGTGATCCGTGAACTCCCAGCATCCCTCAAGGCGTGTGATTTAAAATCTTTCACAAACTAGGCCTATAACTATTTTTCCACGAATATTTAAAAAAACTTTTTCTAGTCGATGTACCGTACGTCCACTCGGCACCCGACAGACAATTTTAGTCGACGTACAATACGTCCAGTCGGCGTTTAAGGGTTAATCTCTCAGTTAATCATCACACAGTGAGATATGCATGAGTAAAATATTTAAGAGTTGTACTCTAGAAACAAATTGCTATATGTTTATTATACTGTAGTTATGATTGTGTAGGATGCTGAAGGTGAGCTACCTGGTCCTTGTATACTCGTAGAATATTTGTTGACATCCCCTTTCTGTTGTTCTTGTATTTTATGTGCTTTTCTATATCTTCTGTTACTTTCTTCACATTTTTACAATATATACTTGATATAAAACAATGATTTAGGAAGGTTTGTTGTTATGAGTATGGAGTGGCTATCGGAGAGAGATTTTTGATAGTGTAATCACTTGTTTCGTCCTCAAGGAGTTACCCTTCCATGGTCTTCCAGAGCTCCATGAAGACCATCCATGGAAGGGTAACTCCTTGAGGACTCAACAGCGACTACCAAAAATAGGTTTTTCCTAAACTCAAAAACTGTTTTATATATATATATATATATATATATATATATATATATATATATATATATATATATATATATATATATATATATATATATATAATAATATATATATATATATAAATATAATTTTAGACAGGTCATTTAACCTGTTAAGCACCCAAGTGCGTAATACGTTTTACTGCGATCTACTGGTAGCGCTTCAACGAATATTACGTTCAAGACTTTAACTCTGCTTTTCAAGCTGTCAGCCCCGTAATAATACGTTTACTTGTATGGAAAATGTTGGAACATCATTTGGTAACACTCTCAGAACACGTAAGCTGTAATTGATGACTTATTTCCTCCCTGGCAACTCTTTTCAGTTGGTCGCTTGATGCCTAGATGACTATTTTTTTTTTTCAAACTTTTCAGAGACAACACGTTTTTTACGTCGTTCTCAATGAATGTCACAAAGAGGAGGCGTATGTCTTCAGTTGAGATAAATCAAATCCTAGACGAGGTGTCTGATACTGAAGACATATTTGATGATGAGAGCTCTAGTTCTGAATATGATGAGGATATTGAAGAAACAAACTTTTCTTCCAATAGTGGAAGTGAAGATGACTTCTCATTGCCGAAAGTGACTGGACTCCGAGAGAGAGAGAGAGAGAGAGAGAGATATCCCTTTACTTTCGTGTTGCTGATCCCGGCGTGAAATTTTCAGTTGAGGATAAAGAGAATCCATTAGAATTTTTGAGAAATAATTTGATGATGAAATCATTGATTACCTCGTGAAAGAAACAAACAGATTTGCAAATCAGTTTCTAGATGAGAATGTAGAACATTTGTCTCCACAATCACGAGTACATAGATGGATTGTGTGTAGCCCCCTGCTTTAGAGATTGGCATACGAAAGAATAATAGTGCATGTATGTACAACACTTTTCATTCAGTATTTTGTAGTCTTATGAAATAAAATAATAGTAGTAGTAATAGTTTTTTATCCTATCATTTAATAAAATTCCTACTCTTAACTACAGTACGAATTATAAGCATAAAAATCAATATTAACTTTGAAAAACTATCATCAGTGATATGACCGCTAATTGCAAGAAAAAGCGTGACGGCATTCATCCAGGGTGGACGCTTAACAGGTTAATGCAGATTAATGACTGTACCAGCATATCTTTACCTTTGATTATATTGATTCTTAGAACTGTTTTTTTAGTAGAACGTCTTGTATTTGCAGTACAGTAATAGCTATGTCATATTTATCAAGTAGTGATAGAAATTTTTACCATTTCAGGTGTTTGATAACTTCTGAGTTGATATATAAATTGCACTGGGTATTATTGTAGGGTACATTTTGCTCTGAATATTATTGTAGGGTGCACTTATTCCAAGTTTTAATTTCTCTTTTTATATATATAAAAAAAAAAAACAGCTGGCTGCCTTTCGCCTTCAACCAGGCCCACTGCCAGAACAGTACAGGTTCATGAATCAGCCACCTGGTCAGAGAAAGCATAAAAAACATAAGAAACACAAGCTCAAGCCAGGGGAAACCCCAACTCAAGATGGCTCGGCAGATGGGTCAGACATCCACGAGAAGAAGCACAAGAAGAAAAAGAATGATGACGATAAGGAAAGAAAAAAGAAAAAGAAAGAGAAAAAAAAGAAGAAACAAAAGCATTCCCCAGAATATCCTGGGGCTTCGGGAGTTGATCCTAATAGAATTATGATTTAATTTAAAGTGTGCTTTAATTGAATGATTGAAAACTGTGGTTTGATGCATAAATGTTTGGAGGAACATTATATGGTTATTGTTTTACAAAGTACATTTAAAGCGCTTGGAAATATTTTGTGTCGTATATTGCACAGACAAGTGATAGAGAAGTTGCCCAGTGATTGGCCTTGGTGCTTGAAACTATTTATTTGGAAAATGTGTCAGTTCTTATTGAAGTGTTGGAGTGTGTAACTTCTAAATGGTTTACAATGTATTTTGTGTATATACCATATGTATCTTCTATTTTTGACATTGAGAGTAAAAGGAATAGGAATCATGGTATATTTATGGTAACTTGTAATTAATGAGAAATTAGTACTTCGTGCTTTCCAGTAGTTAATGATTTCCGTTGCCCAGAAAGTTGGGGTAATGCATAAAGATTTCATCGCCATCAGTTTTCAGGTATGTGTTAGATTATGGACAAGTTGTATAAATGTCGTATCTTTAAAGATTAGATTTAAATCCTTTAGCACAGTTGTAGAGGGTACTGGAGTCTTTAGTTATGTATGTATACATCTTTTTAATACTTTTCCCCTTTGTTCTACAGTGTTATCTCCCTTCCACCCCCCCATAGAACTACAGATAATGACTGGTTTTTTACCATTGTCTGTTATTTTTAATGTTTTTTTTTTTTGCTGCAGTGCAGTAAAATAAACAAATCTATATGAGGTAGGCCAGTTACAGGCTACTGAGCAGCTGATTGCAATACAAGATTTCTTTAAACTGTGTTTTTGTAGTAGGTTCTCAAATTCAGTGTCTTGAGTTTTGGATTATTAACTGAAGTTATAATTTACTTTTGCCATATTACACTTTACACATACGTTTTCTCTTACCAGTGGATATTTACTGGTTAAAAGACAGTTTGTAAAAATATTTTGACATCTTCACACTTTTTAGTTACCCTAACCCATGTTTATAAAAATATGTTGACCTCTTGACCATTTTAGTAATATAGGTAACTGATTTAAGCAGATAAAAAGTAGCTGGGAATTTTGATCTCATTGATAGATATCGGTAAGCAAAAAGAATGAGTATAGCGAAAGGTACTTACAAAGGCGTTAATTATTGAATATGTGAATATCAAGGGTTAATTGTTTGGTGATTTCTGTAACAGTAATTGAAAGAATAATACAGGCTTTAGAATCTGAACTAGTGAAATCATGCTTCGTTTAACCATGGGTTAAATTTTACCACAGTTTTTGTATTATGTATTTTTTTAAATGAGTTAATTATATAACATCTGGGTGTAAATTTCTTCCTTTGTTGTGTGAATATAAAAATACTATACTTTTGTTTTTCTTGATGTAGTAATTTTATGCTCAATGATGTGAATAAACTAATAAATCCAATTTTGGAATGTTTGATTTTACAAAGTTCCTTGAATCCATGGACATTAAAGACAGAGTATGAATATACAGGAAAGAATTGGGTATGCTAAGTGATGTAAATAAACTAATAAGTCCAAATTTGGAATGTTTGATTTTACAGAGGTTCCTTGAATCCATGGACATTAAAGATTAAGAGTAAGAATACACAGGAAATAATTGAGTATACTATGCAATAGTTTAAATAGAACAAGATCACCAAGTCACATTTCCAGATGCCCAAAGGGTTCACCCCAAGCAACGATGAACATATCTTAAAAAATTTTACAAACAGGCTGGAAAGGACCATACAAAAGCTACTGTAAAGAGCATGGCACACTAAATTGTATATCTCTAAGGGACGTAGTACTTAACTGTACCATGCTGTACAAAAAATCAAGGAATGGCTCTGTTTGCTTGCATCCCATTACAAATTGGTCTAGTTTTGTTGGGTTCCAGCCCTTGTTACAAGAGGTAGTAGACATGATGTGGAATCCCATGTGACAAAATTAGTACTGATATTTCCCAATTTCCTTACACTAATGAATGGACTAAAATAAAAAATACACAATCCATCCTTTGACTTCATCTTCATCCCAGAGAAATCCATGGCTTGTCTGTGACACAGGCTAGTTCATACTCATTTAACCCACAAGTTCATATTGCAAGGAGACGGATCATTAGCATGTGGTCTCTATGATATCCCCCTTACTTTTTACAAAGTACATATTGGTAGAATGTACAAAGAAATGTTAGAATTTTAAGTTCCATAGAAGAGGTCATCACAGTACTGAATAACCAAATACTTGCAATGACAGGTTGTCAGATCAAAGTGAACACACTTCTACTACAGGTTCCAAGATCACAAGTATAAAAATAGATGAACACGGTGTAAATGGCTACAACATTTACAAGTGTCTAAATGCACATGAAATACAGTAATTGTAATTTCTTTCTTATTTGTAATAATCGGCATTGTTAATTAAACAGCATACTCAAAATGCATAACAGAAACTCACAATTTCTTTCTGCATCATGCCTATTACCCCATATAAAATAGTCAGCAAAAATTTGTCATTTTCTATTTAGACCCATTTTTAATATTAATTCTCCTTAAACAGCAACTACTTTTGTGGGGTATAAATCTAAATCATTCTCAAACATCCTCCAGATATCTTCACATTGCAACTCAACACTGAACTTTTTATGGTACATAAAAATGTATAGGATAAGAAAACTTTTTTTTACCTGAATACTATCTTGAGTTCATACATAATTTTACCTTTGAAAGGCTAGAATAAGTGCAAACAGTAAACAAACTTTCACTAACAACAGGACCTCATGCAATAGGAATGAAAAAAAATCCTAAAGGTTAAATCTTTGGTTAAATGTTAAAGCAGTAAGAACTGCTACAGGTTAAAAACCAAAATTAAAAACTTCAGATACAGAGGGGAAAAAATGTTCCTGATTCATGAAACTTTAAAATACTAAAAAATATAATTTTAAAATATATCTGGCAGGCTAAATACAAAAAGAACCTACAGTAACATGTTAAGAGAAAGTAATTAACTTCAGAGGCATATCTAAGATATCTCAAGAACATAGGACAATGGGGAAAAAAATGTTAGAAAAACATTAAAAAAATTAATACCCAACCTCACCAATATGTTCTTTAAAGAAGTAAGACCAATGCAAATCACCCAGTTTAAGAAAAAACACATCACAATTTACAAGCCTGAATTCTAAACAATCTCAAAGATGCATTTTTAACAATGACACTTCATGCATAAATTATATTCTCATTTTAAGTTTCATTTTGTTGAGAAAATTATACCTCAGAGCATTAAAAAAATTACCAGAGGAGATCTATGTTACATGATAATCTAATTTTACTACCATAAAACATTTTTAAAACAAAAAACTTACTTCTAATGATTTTTATCAAAAAACACTTCTACTGCAGCTTCCATAATCATAAGTACACAAATAGTTAAGAATCAGTAAATGGCTAACACATCTACAAATGTCTGAATGCAGAAGAAGTACTTGTAATGTCTTTCTCATTTGTTATAATCAGCTTTGTTAATTAAAATGGAGTTTACTTTAAAACCTGACTTCACTATTCACCTAATAATCTTAACAATTTTTTTCACAAACATAACTAATTTACATCCACTTGAGCCCTTGGATTTTTTTTTAATTAATATTATGATGAATTTTTGTTTTTTTGGAAGGGGGTTCATGAAAAGTGTTTATTCCATTTTGCTGCTCTCAGTAAATTTATTTTTTCTTGATATAACACTGGTTTTGGTGCTGCATGAACTGACTGACAAAAATTATACTTGGCTTTGTGCATCCTGCTATAATAAATTACTAAAGAAATTAACTACCAAGCTTTCATACATGTTCCAGTATACAATCAAGCCTTGGTTATGGGATTCAGTTACTGGAAAGTTAGAAAAAATATGGTTATCTTAAAAATCTGACAATTACTGTGAAGCAGTATAAAGGTTTGAGCAATCTGGGTGGCATATCTCCTTAAAAGATTGATCAAAGTTTCCCAATGTGGTAATTAGTTCAGTGCAATGACTACATACCCTACAGGCACTTCAATCACTGCAGTATTCTGTTCAAAGCTATTCTTGAATCAGGACATCTCACTATGGAATCAATGATTCTCTGACAAACAAGATCTCATTTGTGAAACAAAGGAACTAAATCTGCTTGTGCCACTAAGGTAATATGTTTGCAGCCATGCAATCTGAAATAGGTAATAAATTTCTGAGCTCACAGGCATGTTGTCTGAAAGCTATCTTCCTCAAATAATGGTGTATGAACGATTCCAAGGAGAGGCAGCAAAAGCAGCATTATATAAAAATAAATGAACTTGGGACTTGGTAGTGATAAGTAAACCCAATAAATCTTAAACTGTAAGGTTCTCTAATTTTGTTGCAGTAGTGTTATATCATAATCAAAATAATTTCAGATAACACACACAAATAAGAAAAAATTCTTTTAATGTTATTTCACTAAAATAGCTGTGTATGCTTTGCAATAGTAGCTGCACTAGCATTATGTCTAAAACAAGATCCAGAGGTCCTTTTTGCCCGTACAACTTCCTAAAAAAAATTTGTTCTTACATAAGTCAGTCTAAATTACATTTAAATAATTGGCAAGCAAGTATGAGAATGACCAAAAGTGTCTCTTTCGGGGATTAAAAACAGGAATTAAAATGTAAACTAAATTTTTGTGTACTATAGCTCATCACTCAATGGAATTATGAAAATGAAATTTACTATTCTGCACAGGGTCCCTGTATATTCTCCAAGAACCAAATAGTCTAGAATACCCTTTAAAAAGTACTGTACAACTGTTATTAATGCAAAGTTTAATTAGACTACTGAACCACAACTTATTGTTGACAGAGATGTGAAAATCATAGCAAGGTACAGTTGAAGAAGTTGACAAGGTAAAAAAACTACAAGGTGAAAAGAAAAAGGTAGAAAACGGAATGTAGCTGTGGGAGGAGGAGACTTCAAAAAGTACTAAAAAGCAATTAAACAAATATCAAATGTCTGCTCTTAGGGCTTGCTCAAACGATTTGTTCTCAAGTGAGAGATGACAACTGCTGCATTGTAGTTTTACTAAAAGTGTGAAGGGACCAAAGAGAGCAGATGACAGCAAAAAGCCACAAAGCAATGTAGCTGGGGGCTGGAGGGGTGCAACTAAGAATGTTTAGTACTAAAATACTGCATGATACAGAGATCTCATAAAGGTTCATAATACAGTATAAGATATCCTTCTAATTCTGTTACACAAAAAACAAAAATATCTGCAAACTTTATCTGCAGTCAAACATTTGCCTTATATTTGAATAATGAAACTTTCAACAGTAAACCCATTTTGTGAACAAAAATTCATTATGAAAACATATGCTTGGTGGTAGGTGAGGGGTTTTTCAATACTGTAAGTGTCAAGTAAATCCATAACTGGTCACAAGGTAAAACTATGTATTCATAGGTACAGTATGAATAAACTGAGTTACATTTAGCATGCAAAGCTTCAAGCAACCATCTGTAATAGCTTATAAATATCTTAGTCAGCTATGAACAAAAATTAAATTAAAGCAAGAGGAAATAACAATGTCAACATTTCTTATTACCAGACCCAGTAAAGTATTTACTTCTTGCTACTTAATGGTTTCTAATAGTAAACTGAGATAAATCTAAATCTACCTTACACTACTTAATATAGATGCATGAAAAATGTGAAAATAAAAATTTCCTCTAGTGGCATGCAATATAAAAAATAAGTTCCCCAAAACTAAATCAAGTTTCTGCATAATCTCTTACTAACTTCTGCCATTATAAAAAATACTAATATGATTATCAATCAAAGATAAATAACCATGACAGGTAATAGTAAATTGTATATTCCACTACAAATAAAAAAAATCAATGATAACAATTACTATTGTTTAATTGCTTACCTCTGCAATAAATCTAGGTAAAATAAAATATAAAAAAAGCAAGACGTGACTACTAATACCAATAACTTTTTCCATAACTGTCATTAATGAAAGATTTTCTCTTCATTCTTTGGGTTAATTGTGCAAGTAAAATTATTATAAGCCTACAATATAAAAGAACTGAATCAGCATGCAGTAGTGAATATTTTTTTTAACATAACCATCATCTAAATTACCTTAAAGTAGAACACCAGGTAAATATTAAAAATTGACTGACATGGGATCTGTATATTAAATTATCATTTAAGCCTATAATGTATAGATAAAAATTCAGAATAAACATTTTAAACTGTGAAGATGAAAAACAATATTAACTAAGAGGGTAACAGCTGATGGTGCTTGTGACACTAATGTCAAATTCTATACTACTGATTATGAATATCTGATATGATGAGATGCAGTTCCAAGAAATACTCTCTTAGTTAAATATCAATTTGAAGCATTATCTCAGTATCTATTTTTCTTTTCCACATTTTAATTTATTCAGCATTTAAAAAAATGCAGAAAAAACATTTCTCTTAATAAAATAATGGTCTAATAAATTCTGCCATACACTTAAAATTAACTGCTGCCAATGCTTATGAAAAAACTTATTAAAACCCATTTTCCTCTGAAACTGGGAATACTTGAAAAATATAAGCTATTTGAAAATTATGGAATTACTGACGAATAGTAATTCAAAATTAAATTATCCTTTTTACATGGATCTTCACTTGCAACTTTAACCTTAAGTAAAATGAAGTGAAATTAGTTTCATTATTACTACTATGGGATTCTGTTACATTTCTTTCAAATAGCTATTAAACTAAAAATAAGATAAATATAAAATATCTTAATGAAAAAATGTACAAACATATTAACTTTGGTAATCTTTGAAATCATTGCTAATTAAGAACTCATTCTTACACTTTGCACAAAAATGCAAAACTAACAATTTAAATTTTAAAGACAACATCACTGTCATGAGCAAATAATGTTTAAGCTATGAATTACTATACAGGTTGACCATCACTAATCCGGCAATCAGTAGTCCGGAACAATCAGTAATCCGGCACAAATTTCGGCTAGAGTAATTTCTAATGTTTCCGCACTAATTTTCAAATTTCCCGGGTTGCTGTGCTAACTTGCTCGCCGGCTGCTCCGATTTGGTAGGGCAGTGTGCTGCATCAACAAACTGGTAGCCTAGCCTACATTATACTGAACTCTATTCACATATTAACAGTATTATACAAACATCAACATGACGAATGTGCATCTTTTTCATGGATCTTTTAAAAAGTTATGCTTTACTACATTGTTTCCAATTGCGTATATTCTCATATTGCTTTTGTATTATAAATTGCAATCAATGTTTTGTTTTGAGAATCAATATCGTGGTGTTTATTTCACCGCATTCAACTAAGTTGAAAGGGCTTTTCTTTCTTCTAGTTAGCGTAAATGAATATGGATACTTTATTTATTTGGGACACGGATATTTTTCATTATACGAAGTGTTTTTAAGTCGTCGTGAAATTAATTTAGCTATTTTTTTCGTTATATATGACGTTTGCGGGAATCGCGGCTGACTGTTTTGGGGCATGTTTGTTTTGTGTAAAAAAAAATCAAGATTCCGTTCACTATTTTCTCTTGATTTCATCATAATACGAGCTTTACGTATTTATCTTTTATCAGAGTGAAAACAGTAGTAATTTGTATTCTTTCATGCCCAGTAGTTTTGATTAAAATACATTCTCTCCAGTTTTATTTACAGTTGAGTTTCATCCATGTTGCCAATGCACGATAATTTATAGTCATTAGCAGCTTGAACATTGTTTTCTCAGCTTCAGCTACAACTTACAGCTTAAAGTTACTGCAGCAGTATATTTCCCTGCCGATCTTTTCTCCAAAGCGAATAAGGGTATAGTGTAAAAAATATATCAGTCCTATTGTTCAGTACTTAACGTCATTTGTAACATAACTACAGTAATTGTGTATTACCGTACGATGGCTGAAATACAAGCAAAACAGTTGTTATCCGATATGATTATTAACAAAACAAAAGTTTCCCGTTTGGATGTTTATGGCTGTACACATTTACGCAAGAGTATAACGTTACTAACAATACTTTTATCATTCTCTTTTACTTTTTTAACTAGCAGATGGAATAAAGAGATGGAGGAAAAGAAGTTTTTCTATTGTAAGTTGGTCTCTCTCGCTGCCTGATTGTACCTGCTGCCTGCGCAAAATCTAAAAATATTTCCTAAATATTTTCGTACCGGCATTAATTGCTAACCCCATCGTAAGCTTGAAATATCGTAAGTCGAATTATCGTAACTCAAGCACTACCTGTATTTGATAATTGTCTTTTCTTTATTAACCAACTTATACTGATTTATGGGCTATTTTAACTCTAAGATGAGGTGCTTAGCTACTGGGTTTCATGTATTCTAGCCTAATAAATGGCTAATCCGGCACCCTCCAGATCCCAATGATGCCGGATTAATGATGGTCAACCTGTACTATGTCAGTGTATGATAAAAAAAAAAAGTGGCTATACTTTTGGAAGAACTGACTCACATGAAGGTACTGCATTTACATATTCAGCTAAAACATCTCCCAATTCACAAGCAGCCTCCACAACTCCTCCATCAACCACTGCAGCGTTGTCACCTGTTGCAAAACAGAAAAAACATTATCAAGAGCAATTTCTACATCTAAAGTTTAGTAAAGGTATAACCTTCGTGTAAAGCAATGATCTCACTTCAACCATACCAATCAGAATTCCAATTAAACATTTTACCACTAGTGTACCTGACTGAGAAAAACAACATAACCTACTGAATACATAGGATACATGACTAAATAATCTGCTAGTGACAAAATCTGATATATGAGATCAGTCAACAAAAAAAAAAAAAGTATTATGCGCCATATAGAATACCAGTTGTTCTGACACAGCAGTAATATCACAATTATCATTATACAAAACTTAATCCCTGTTCTAAGTATGCCCACAGCCTGTTCAAATGGGAATAGTTTGTACAATCTTAGGGAGTGACAGCTTTCTTTTATTAAAAATAAAGAAGAAAATGTCACTCCTGTAACAGAAGGTAAGAAAATCCAACAGATAATTTACTATAAAATTATAAGAACCAGCAAGTTCATCATGAAAAATAGACAGCCCTTAGAGATAGATTTGAAAAGAAATGTCATCTACAAATTTATATGTCCAGTCAATGGCTGCCGAAAGTCCTATATTAAGATTACAACTACTAAGCTGTCAAAAAATCCCTCATGTCATCTACAGGAAGGTGCTGAAAAATTTCCTTGCCTAATCCATCCAAAAATGCTTCAATTATGCAATCCACCAACCTGCTCACATTGTTGTTCTTTTATTATACAATCCACCTTACGACAATGAAAACCACAAAACAGACTTACAAACCAAAATTACTGACCTAACCATCAGAGAGCTCTCTCTACCGCACTACACTCTGTTCAACATTGCCTCCCCCTTTGTTTACATTTTGCACCCTCCCATCATTTCCGTCCTATGACATCACAACAAGAACAGATACTTTTTAAACATAAAGAATGCTTTGCCATAAAAACATCTTATAAAATTAAACGTGCTTTTTATACATTTTGTAACGCCAATACCTTTTCACTAATGCAGAAAATAAAAATAAAATAATGGGGATTAACTTATAAAACTAACATATAACCACACCTATCTCCTTCTCCCTCCCCTCCAACTTCTTCTTATCCTAATCCCCTCTAATCTCCAATATTCTCCAATTCTTTACCCCTCTACATAATTTTTAATACTTTCTCCTGAAACTCCAGCTTTGGTCATTACATCATCTATTTGATGCTTTCATTTTATCCATTTCACCTCACTTATTTCTCCAGATTCTGTTTCTCTTATTGCTGCAATATCAATTTTTAATCTCTTACTACTTACTCCAGTACCTGATTTTATTGCAGTCATTAGGGTTTTATTATCAGTTTTAACCAATGCTTCTAATTTTCTCCCTCCTACTATCTCTTCCCACAAATGTTTGAAATATATCAATCCTTCTATGGCCTCCCCAACTCTCAGAGCTTCTGCTTCAATGGTGGACTTTGCTATTCTGGATTTTCACCATATTGGACTTCTCCTCTTACCATCTGTCAATGATATCACATAACCTAATTGTGTGTGACCATCTTCAATATTCCCAAGTAAAGCATCTGCATAGGCTTCCCAATCAATCTTTTCTTCTTCTAACTCACTTATTATCACCTCTCCCATTATGCTCTTAGTTTTCCTCACTATTTTAATCAGCTTTCTCATATCTTGAGTCGTTCCTTCTTTAAAAGATTTACTTAATTCACTAACATCACATGATATTTCTGGCATGGTATGTAGCGATACAATTCAACTGTCCTACCACTGATCTATATTCTGTTAAGTCCTTTTGTCCTAACACTGTACTCTATTGCCTGTAAATCTTCTAGCTTCTGGTTCTCTTATACAATTTATATACTGCCACTGATTAAGACAAATTCCATTTTCCTTATGCTCTACTATTACTCCCATATACTTAAAACTTTTACTTTCTTGTTCTCCTACTTGCAATTTCCCAACTGTTTCCTTTAAAAATCCTTCACTTCCTCCATAGCAAAAATCATCTGCATGTGTACATAAAATACCATTCAATTTATTGTCTTTCCTCCAAAAGAATACATTAGGTTCTAATCTACTCCTCTCGCCTTTAAGCTCCTCCACCACTTTTACCACCTTACAATACCATGCCTTTGCTGCATCCTTGAGCCCATAAACAGTTTTCTTCAATTTCCATAACCCACTCACACCATCTTCACTAGGTGGTTTTATATACAGTACCTCTCGTTGTATTTCATCACCTTGCAGATACACAGCTTTTACATCTAACGTATAAAAATTCAAATCTTTCAGTTTTACTACTGTCAAACAAAATTTTAAAATTTTGGCATTGCATGTAAGAGCATCTTTTTCCCATTCAGCCATTTCTTCTTCAAAACCTCTAGCTACAATCTTGCTTTACATATCCTTTCCCCCCCTTTTACCTTTTCAGTTACTATCCATCTTGTAGACATGACTTTTTGTCCGTCATTTACCTCCTCATATACCTTGTTTTCTCTCCAACTTTGCGGTTCTTTTTCTTTAGCTTCAATTACACTTCTATTTTCAAATCCTAGCAAAACCTCTTTTTCTTCATCTTCAATTTTTTCTACATGACTATAATCTCTTAAGTTAACCCATCCCTTGTCACCTGACTGTGAGTCCTCTACATTGTATGAATCAGCCCAAGATTTGCTTGATCTTTTTCCTGCAAGACTCAATATAGTCCACTCTTCTACTTGTCCTGTATTTTTGTTTATAGCTTTAACTCTATTTCCCTTTCTGAATTTGGGTATCTTTTCTATTAACTCATCTTCTATTACCTCACTTTCTTCTTCTATTACCTCATTTTCCCCTTCATCTTCCACTGTTTCCTCTATCAAATCTCTTTCTATAGTGTCTTCTATATCTGCATTCCTTCTCCAGCCCATTATCATCTCCTTTCCTTCCTGCCCATCTACACTCCCTTCCTTTGATACAAGGGATTCATCCTCTACAGTGTGTGTTTTGTCTATTTCAGGTATCTTTTCTTTTTCTGGTGATATTCTTTGAATCCTAATAACATGTATCTAGCTACTTCTCTTAGAGAATCCTCATGTTTAACCACTACTGTTTTACCAGATACTCTCACTACCTGAGCAGGTCCTCTCCATTCATTTTCATTTTCTATCTTATGGAATACCTCGTCTCCCACTACTGCTTCTTCAAATTTATGTTCTCTGACATTTTTGTTTAGAGCAATTCTTATATTATTACAAGACTCATTTTTGATAAACACTTCTCTGGCCTTATGCATTACATTCAGTGTAATCCTTACTTTGCTTTCTTCCATACCTTTCTCTCTGCTTGCAGGACTTGAACTTTCTTCTCCCATTAAATTTGGCAAAGAAGGGGTTTCCCAAATACTAATTGGTTAAGGGAGAAACCACCATTATTTATTAAGCAGTTCCTAGCACTCACTACCCATCTTAATGCTATGGACCAATCCACTTCCTCATCATCTTTCATCTTTCTTAAGCTTTCTTTGATTATGCCTACCGTCTTTTCACACAATCCATTGCTCCATGGAGATTCAGATGCTGTGGCTAATACTTTAATATTTCATCTTTCTCCCATCCTCCTTAGTTTTTCATTTTGAAATTCTCCCCTGTTGTCTAATAATATTTGGAGCACCTTCTAAAATATTATCAGACTATGGGGGAGAATTTCAAAGATGGAATATTAAAGTATTAGCCACAGCATCTGAATCTCATGGAGCAATGGATTGTGTGAAAAGACTGTAGGTATAATCAAAGAAAGCTTAAGAAAGATGAAAGATGATGAGGAAGTGGATTGGTACATAGCATTAAGATGGGTAGTGAGTGCTAGGAACTGCTTAATAAATAGTAGTGGTTTCTCCCCTAACCAATTAGTATTTGGGAAAAACCATTCTTTGCTTAAAGGATTTCTTCCACCTCTACCTCGATTCACCTTTCCCCCATATCTTTGGTTTTCCCTCCCTTTCCCAAAATTTGCACAACCTTCTGATCCCAACCATTCCCCCTCCTGTTTACTCCCTAATTCCTACAATATTCTTTCATTATATCTGTGACACTGTTTTATATTCCAACTTTTCTTGACCACAGGCTGCTAATACCCTTTGTTTTCGATTTTCTGTGAGATTCGATTGTTCTAGTACATGAAAACCTTTTGCTTCCCCTTCAAGCATGCTTTTCCCTATCGCTCTACTACACTCTGACTCTGCCTTTTCATACCTAATTATAAAATCTCTCATCTTTTTACTAGATACTCTTTCTATTTTAAAATAGTTTTTCATTTTACTGTAATTTTCCATTAACGTTTCTTTTAGATATGCTTCATCTAGTTTGGATAGGATTATCTTTGAACCTTCTTAATCCTTAAGTTCATCTCTATCTATTCTTTCTGTTACTTCTAAAGCTTTTCCTTTTAAGCTTATTCTTATCTCTATCCCCAGATATTTCACTTCTTCACACACCACAAGCCAATCTTCGTCTTGTCCTCTCCATCCTTTATAATCGCCCTGTGCCCCGCTAAATCTCATACAGTCTCTTCTCCATTTCATCTCCCAAAGTTTAACATCAGATCCGTCCATTTTTAACCAACCACGCTCTGCTACCACTTGAAAATTTTCCTAGACTAATCCATCCAAAAATGCTTCAATTATGCAATCCACCCACCTGCTCACATTGTTCTTTTATTATACAATCCAGCTTACGAAAACAAAAACCACAAAACAGACTTACAAACCAAAATTACCGACCTAACCATCAGAGAGCTTTCTCTACTGCACTACATTCTGTTCAACATTGCCGCCCACGTTTGTTTGCATTTTGCACCCTCCGTCATTTCTGTCCTATGATGTAATAACAAGAACAGATACTTTTTAAATATAAAGAATGCTTTGCTATAAAAACATCTTATAAAATTAAATGTGCTTTTTATACATTTTGTAACACCCACACCTTTTTACTAAAGCAGAAAATAAAAATAAAATAATGATGATTAACTTACAAAACCAACATATAATCAGGTGCTATTTTCAGTTACTACAATTACAAACACCAAAGACCAGAAAACGACTCAATTAAGGCCATCAAAATTATAAGCAGGGTACCAAACCATCAAAGCCTACAACTTGTCGAAGCCTAATGCATCCTGGAAAAAGCCCAGCATAAATGAAGTAGAATTTCTCCTGATTATCATGTAGAGAAAGGCTTAACGAGTGAGAAAGACATTAGAAACTAAAATACAACATTGTTAAATTCAACAAAATAAGCCTTCTTACTTTCTGATTCAGACAACGGGAAAATATAGTCAAGCTGCTTCAATATATTCTCTAATTCTTGTCTAACTTCCCTTGCTGCATCATCATCAAGACAGTCTTCAATTCTTCTGTTTTCAGTCTCAGCTGGTGATGTGACTCCAGATGCTGTACCAGATGTCAAACATGTCAAATCACTGAAATTCACTTCAGTAAAACTAGGAAGCTTTGCACTGTGAAGTTCATTTTTACCAGCTGCTGCATCTATGGATAAAAATATAATTTTAGGAAAACAAACTTGACTTTCTCAAAGAAAACCAGTTACTTATAATTAGCCCTATTATTCCACAAAATAATCCAAAAGCCTTTAGTTCTCCTTCAAAAGAAAGAATCAAAATGGCAGTCAGCCGGTAATGCTGGGCATGCACAGCTGGATCCTAGTCTTAGGCTGCTGACAATAATTGGGAAGCAGTTGCTGATATACTTATCATCTATCATTTCCTGGCTGAGGTTAAGAACTGTATCCTCACTGGTAACAGATATACAGTATATACAGCGGATAAAGTACCATCTGTGTGTGGAAATGTATTGGTTCCCCAACACTTTATCTAGAACGCATAATTATGGTTTTCCATGGCAGAAGACAGTTTCCTCACTGGTTAATAATTATACTTCCGTAGAAAGGAATATGAGCGTTCATATCTCCTTCAAAAATATTAATATCAGTTTTTAAAAGTAAATTGTATTTTTCCTAACTATACAAACCCGAGGTCCTTTACATTAGGGATTACTTTCAGGCATACGCTGGAAACGGCTGCTGAACTTCAAACAAGGTGGTTAGGCAGTTAACTACTGTCCGGGAGGCGGGAGTACCACCTGTCCGGATGTAAACATTCCAATTTGCCTTTCGACCCAGGTATCAGATTGAGGGGTGGCATGAGGTGGGCATAAAATGTAAAGGACCTCGGGTTTGTATAGTTAGGAAAAATATAATTTACTTTTAAAAATTGTGATTTGTTCCGACACAATATACAAACCCTCGGTCCTTTACATGGAGACTTACTGGTTGGAGGGAGGAATCTGAATGAGTCTCCTGAACTGACTGAGTTCACCACCTTGTCTTCCCTTCCTGGTCGATAGAGCGAGGAAGGGGAAAACTGCCTCTGACAAAATGATCGGGTTGTAAGAAATGCGGGATCAGTTGTCAGACTTCTGGGTCCCTTTGCATGAAAGAGGAAACGTCAGTTCGTGCAGAGTAGGCTAGGAAGAACTTGGAGTCAGATGACATAAAGGCAATCACAAGCATTGGGTTTGTCTTAAAGTCATGGTCTCCCTCCCCACCTTGCAAGGGGAAGGAGTGGGGTTGCTTCTATCAACCTGAACAGAAAATAGAATGGGAGCTCCCGTTGGGTGCTTACCTGCATTGACTGCCAGATCCAGCATGTAACGGCACGTTCGCTCCCTGCCCATGGGAAGAGAGCCAGGATGGGGAGAAAGAAGAGAGGCCAGTCACTCTACATTCATGCTCCCAATCACAACCATACATCTTAGGTGAGATGCAACCTGTCCTGTTAGAGGAGATGGGTAAGCTACACAACTTGTTGAGCAGCCACCACAGGACCCAAGGAAAAAGTGTCCAAGGACTTCTGAGCAACATCCCGGAGGTAGAAGGAGGTGAAGGTAGTCTGCTGGGACCACATGCCTACCTTCAGCACCTGCACAACCAACATGTTCTTCCAGAATGCGAGGGACAGACCAATGCTGCGGACTTTGTGAGCTCTCGGACAAAGCGTACCGGTGTCGTCTTCTCCAGCAGCAGAAGACGCTCTCCTTATCATCTCACGAAGCCAGAAGGAGATGGTGTTCTTGGACACTTCTTTCTTGGTAAAGCCAGTACTAACGAAGAGTCATCGACACTCATGCCGGAGACGGTGAGTCCTCTTCAGATAGCGCCGCAGCACTCTAACAGGACACAGTAGCATCTTGTCTGGTTCATTACCTACAAAGTCCTCTAGGGAGGGGATCGTGAAGGACTCGAACCGTGCATCAGGGACCGAAGGATTCTGAGTCTTCGCTACCAAATCCGGGACAAAATCGAGCGTAACTGATCCCCATCCCCTCGAGTGTTTAACATCGAAGGAAAGTCTGTGTAGTTCGCCAACTCTCTTCGCCGATGCCAGGGCCAGCAGGAAGACGGTCTTGAGGGTCAGATCCAACGCTCGTACTGTGCACGAGTCAGGCTCCTTAGAATGAGAGTCACAACCCACGCAGGAGGCCTGAGATCCCTCGGTGGGCAAGACCTTTCAAAGCTTCTCATTAGTAGGGAAATCTCGAAGGAAGAAGAGATGTCTACTCCTTTCAGCCGTAAGACTAGGCCGAGTGCGGCGCAGTAGCCTTTTACAGCTGAAATGGAGAGAAGCTTCTCTCGGCAAAGGAAGACGAGGAAGTCTGCGACCTGCTGAAAAGTAGCTCTGACCGGAGAGATACCCCGTCGACGACACCAACCACAGAAGACAGACCACTTTCCCTGGTATACCACTGCGGAGGATCGTCTAGGTACCCTGCCATCTCTGTTGCTGCACGACGCGAAAAGCCTCTCGCTCGCAGTAGATGGTGGATAACCTCCAGCCGTGAAGACAAAGGGACTGCACTGACTGGTGGTACCACTCTACGTGGGGTTGACACAACAGGTTGGGCCAGTGGGGAATCTCTCTCGGCCCTCAGAAAGGAGAACTAGCAGGTCGGGATACCAAATGGCCTGCAGCCATTTGGGTACCACCAGAATCATCCTGAGATTCGGAGCGGTCATCACTCGGCAAATCAGACAGAACGGAGGAAAGGCGTAAACGTCGAGGTTGTCCCACGGGTGCTGGAACGCGTCCTCCGCAGCAGCCCATGGGTCCGGCACGACCGAGCAGAAGACCTGGAGTTTTCTGTTGTGCTGGGTGGCGAACAGGTAGATGGCTGGACGCCCCGACAGGTCAAATAGCCTTTCCATCACTTCCGAGTGAAGGAACCATTCAGTTCCTATCACTTGATTCTGGCGGCTGATCTTGTCTGCCATGACATTCCTCTTGCCTGGAATGTACCTGGCTGACAGCTCTACCGAGTGAACCACGGCCCACTAGTGCATCTGCATTGTCAAATGGTGGAGCGGTAGGGACACTAGGCCCCCTGCTTGTTGACATATGCCACTACCGTGGTATTGTCGCTCATCAGTACCACGGAGTGTCCCATCACTCGATCCTGGAACTCTTGGAGAGCCAGGAAGGCTGCCTTGAGTTCCAGGGTGTTGATGTGAGGGCTCTTGTCGTCTTGGTGCCACATTCCCGAAGTCAGCAACTCCCCCAGGTATGTGCCCCATCCCTCGGTTGATGCATCTGAGAACAGCAGCATGTCCGGAGGGGGAGTATGCAGGGAAACTCCTATTGAGAGGTTCCTGTCATCCACCCACCAGCAAAGGTCCTCCCTCACCTTCTTGGAAAGAGGAATGAGGAAGGACTGGGACCAATACTCCTTAGTCTCCACTGTAGAGACCGCAGGTGAAGACGCCCATGAGGTACTAGCTTCTCCATCGACGACAGGTGACCGATGACGACTTGCCATTGCTGGGCTGGCTACTCCTGTCATGACAGGAACAACTGTGCTGCCTGCCTGAACCTGCTGATACGAGAGTCCAAGGGAAAGACTTTCACTGCCACCAAGTCTATCAGCATGCCCAGGTACTTTATCCTCTGCTTGGGGATGAGGTCTGACTTCTCGAGGTTCACCAGGATCCCAAGATCGCTGCAAAATTCGAGGAGCCGATCCCTGTCCTGTAGCAACTGCGAGCGGGAGCTCACCAGGACCAGCCAGTCGTCGAGATACCTCAGTAGACATATCCTGTGCGAGTGGGCCCAAGCTGACACGAGCGAGAAGACTCTCGTGAACACCTGGGGAGCAGTCAAGAGCCCGAAGCAAAGTGCCCTGAATTGGATGACCGTCTCCCAGAGGACAAAGCAGAGGTACTTGCGAGAGGACGGATGAATGGGTATTTGGAAATACGCATCTTTCAGGTCCACCGTAAGCATGAAGTCGTTCTCCCTGATGGAAGCAAGCACGGATCGCGCTGTTTCCATTGTGAACCGAGTCTGGCAAACGAATCGGTTCAAGGGAGAGGGGTCTATGACTGGTCTCCATCCCCCTGAGGCTTTCTCTACAAGAAAGGTAGGGCTGTAAAAGCCTGGAGATTGGTCCGACACAACTTCCACAGCACCCTTGCTCAGCATGGCTTGCACTTCTTGCTATAGTGCAGTGTCCTTCGGAGTTCCTTGGATGTACGTGTGGAGATGGACTGGAGAGTAGGTGAGGGGAGGCCGAGGCGCAAAGGGTAGTAGATATCCCTCCCGAAGGACATCCACTTTCCAGGTCTCAGCTCTGTGCCGCTGCCATGTTGCCCAATGGCTCAACAGGCATCCCCCCACCTTCGGCAGCTTTTGGGGGGGGGGGAACGCCACCCCTAGCATTTCCCCTTCTTCTTCTCCCCCTTGCCTGCTTTACCGGATTGGAAAGTGGGCTGAAAGGGGCGGGAAGACCCGCTCTTTCTAGAGGAAGAAGAGGGCTGGGTGTTCCCATGGGACCCGTTCGAAGACTGGGACTTCTTAGGGGCCGAGGAGAAGCGAGAGAATGGTGTCTCTCCACTTCAGGACCAGGTTTGCCCACAGGTTTGCCATCTGGTGGGCAAGGTAGGAGATGGCCCTACCCCCAGACTGGTACAGTCTCCCAAAGGCGGAGTCCTCCCCAGGCAGCTACCTTCGATACTGTGAAGGATCACAGATTGAGCCAGGAGACTGCCTGGAAGGCTGCCATGGCAGTGGCTTCCAAGATTGCGGCTTCCTGCTGAGAAAGGAAGATGCTCTCTACAGTAAGCTGCTGCAACGTAAGACCCGGATCCAGACATAACAGGTCCAGGTCAACCTGTTTAGGCAGCAATGCCCTCTCCGATGGTGCGCAGAGGTGCTTCTGGCGAGGCAGGAAGGGGGGGGGGGGGAGAAGAAGCTTGTCCGAACAGTTCAATCTAAGTGAATTGTCTTGCCCAGACACAAGACCATTCACCTTGTCAAGGACCCCTTTGTCAAGCCTTGGGTCCCCAGTAGGATTCGAGGCGCGATGGATAATCCACAGATGAGGCCGTAGTCCCTTCCCCAAGGTCATTGTGCTGACGAATCAGTGCAATAACCTCAGCAAACGTCCTCTGTATCTCGGGGATGTCCGCATCCTGGGGAAGAGCACCCTCAAGTCCTTCCAGAGTGCGGTCCTCCCGATCTACTCTTCCTGCAGGAGGGAGAACCTTGGCAGGCCCCCATGATCCTTCCTGCACCACGCGGACATAAGACCTGGTCGAGCCAAGGACCGAGCCAGGTACATAAGCCCCCCGAGGTAGAACTCTGAAGAGAAAACTCGCCATGGTTCTTCCTGTCCGACTCCTGCCCCTTGGAAGGAGCCCAGGAGGTAGAGGGGACAGGTGAGGAGGATCGGGCGCTCCCACTGGCCTTGCTGACAGAACCAACAGGGACAGCGGGCCGGGAGCTGTCACCAACCCGCGGTGGTGATGGCAGCCTGGGTTGAGGAGAGTGCTTTCGCCTAGGCAAAGCAGTCTCCCAAGGAGAGCAGAGGGGACCGCATGCGTTGAGCCGCACGCTCACCTCCCCCGAGCCAGGCTGGTCGCGCCTCTCAGGAAGACTGAGCAGGGGACCTCTTATCTGCTTCTCCAGGCGTTCCGACCCGAGGGACCGAAGCACTTTCCCGGGAACCTGGCTTGGCACTCACGGAAGTACCAGCACGAAGAGTCGGGGCACCTGCATGCCTGGACTCTTTCTCTCGCCCCACGCCCGGGTCTGTAGAGCGAGAAGTTTCTCCTGTATCAGCCTGGGGTACCTGGGTCTCCTTGGAAACCCGGGTACTCAGAGTGACTCGCGCACGAGTGTCCGACGTGGACCCGCTGGCCTTAGAAGCAGGTTTCTTCGGCACAGCAGGGGGAGTGCGGACCGTGGTCTGCACGCCCTTGGTTCCCGATGCGACTGACCTGGGGGCCAGAGCAGCGGTTCCCTGATCCGTGGATCGGGAAGAGCCAGCGAGAGATCCCACTGCCTTCCCTGAGGAAGAAGGCAGTCCCTTAGAGGTCTCAGTGCGAGACTTCTTGGGGGGGGGGGGCAGGCAGGCTTCTTCTTCTTTGGCTGGGAACCCTCAGAAGGAGAAGAGGAAGAAAAGGTAGCAGACGAAGACAAAGATGATGACGAAGATGAATATGATGACAAAGACGAAGACGAAGACGATGACGAAGATGATGACAAAGACGAAGACGAAGACAACGACACCTTTCTCGATCTATTCTTTGACTTCTTCTTTGCCATCTTCCTCAGGATTGAAGTCAGGTCCCCAAACCATGCAGGAGCAGCCAGAGAAACAGGAGTAGCCAGGGGGGCCACAGCAGCAGGCGCAACCCGGGCAGCGTAGGCAGTGCTCGGGCCAGCAGTTACCAGGGTAGGAACATTAGCACAGCAGCCAGGAACATGCGGAGGAGGAGCCGGGAATGAAGGCACAGGTGGCGCGCGGGCAGCCAGGCTGGGCCGGGCCAGGGTCGAAGGCATGGGGAGCGAGTCAGTAGTTAAGCCGGGCCGAGAGACAGGGAAGCGAGGAGCCGGAACCATAATCATAATTGGGCCAGGGTCAGCAACAGGGGCAGGAACAGTCATATACAGCACCATTGATGTCACCATGTAGGAAGGCCCAGGTCGTGAGAGCGGGGCCAGGAACCCAGGAGGCAGCGGTACAGAATGGTGAGAGGCAGGGACAGCCGAAACCTGGGTGTTCAGGTGTGAAGCCACCAACATGGGCAGCTTAGAGAAAGCAGACATGGTGGTGGTAGTGGTAGCCGAGTGCGTTGTTACTGGAGCGCCAGACAGATGAGATACCAGGCCCTCCAGTGATGGAATGCCAGGTAGACCCAGGTGTAACCAGGCTGAGGATAGGTCTGATACCAGGTTATCCACCCCGAAACCTGAGGAAATAGTCACGTTAAACTGGGAAGTCTCTGCTCGCTCTGGGGGAAAAATTTCCCCCCCAGCTCAAGAGACCCCCGAGAGGATGTCCTGATCAACCACACCCCCACGCCCTTCCACACCCGATGAAACGAATGGGAAAGGGGACGGGGAGTCTTCACCTGAGGGAGCGGGAGCAAGCAGGGGAAGTTCGCAGGGAGGGAGAAATGAACCTGACACATTAGCCACCACTGGAATCGGTGGGGGCATGTTACCCTCGGACGATTCCTTGGCCGGTTTCCGATGGTAGCATTCCCTCCCTTTGAACCTCTTCCATTGCTCGGGAGACCAGGAACAACACTCGCTACAAGGAGTGTCGCGTGAACACACACGTCCCCTGCAAGATAGGCAAAGGGTGTGTAGGTTCGTGTCGATGCTAGACCAAAAGGTATTACGTTTCTTGCCTCCTACCCCAGGACATACACATTGGGGATAGGAGGGTTTAGAAGGTTTATCAACATTCATACTTGTAACGACCCCCTGCAAGATGCAGGCAAAGGAGGAGAAAACAACAAAACAATAAAATGTGTTAATTTATTTACAAAGTTAAGTTATAAGTATTTACAAGTGAGTCAGGTCTGGTAAAAGATAAAAACCATAAATACAAGAAAAACCAAAAGCTAGCACCAAAATAAAAAAATAGGTAAACAGCAGGCAGAAAAAAACCAAACATTCTTGCCTCAAGAACCCACAAACCAGAAAACCCGATGGAGACGTCAGGACAGCCTCACGCTGTCACAAAGATGAGCCCAGGACATACTCATTGGGGATAGCTGCTCAAAACTCGGGTTTCCAAAAGGTTTATCAACATTCATAGACCCGAAAACAAAAAACGGAATTTTCACCACCAAAAACATTGAAAAAGGGCAGTCAAAAGCAAGGGAACCAGCCCGAAGAACCATCACGTGACAATACTGAAAACAAAAAGGAATTTTCCACCAAAAGGTTGAAAAAGGGCAGTCAAAAGCAAATTGGAATGTTTCCATCCAGGCAAATTGGAATGTTTACATCCAGGCAGGCGGTACTCCCGCCTCCTGGACGGTAGTTAGCCTAACTGCCTAACCACCTTGTTTGAAGTTCAACAGCCGTTTCCAGCCTATGCCTGAAAGTAATCTCTAATGTAAAGGACCAAGAGTTTGTATATTGTGTCGGAACAACTAAAATTTGTTGCAGAAGGCTAGCTTCTCAAACTATACTTAGAACCAACATCATGAACATAATTAATGTCAAAACACTAACTTTGATATCAGAAAGATGCTTCATTAGTGGTATATGCATGTCAGACACGAAGTCTTAATTACACAGTTCAAAAGTTATGGACAATGTTAAAGTTGTGTATGATATCTACAGATATTTTGCAAAGTCCTGGATAAGTATGACAAAAAAATTTCCCTCCATGTATACCTATGCATGATGGTCCATGCAATATGTTGTTGTCATGTCAAGTTAAATACGACAGTCACTGATGACCAGACAGACAGATGTCTCCGTTCAAGCACTTTTGCACAGAATGGTGTTACCTTCATGCTATTTTTAAATGACACATCTTTAACGGTGAAGTTGTTGTGATGATCAAGTAACCTTGCAAAACGTACTGGTGGCCAGACAGATGGACAATCTCCTTTCAAGCACATCTATGCATATTGGTCTACCTTTGAAACAAGTTTGACTGGAATCCCTTCAACCACGTAAGGGTTGCAACAAAGTAAGCATGACAGATTGACAATCTCCCTTCTTGCATATCTATGCAGTCTCCCTGAGGATGTTGTGCAATTAGAAACCTCAAAAGTAATGCTTACTACCCTAAAACAATTCTCCTTGTGCTTTAATAATTTATTTACATTTTATCTATTTATTTATTTATTAATTTACTATATTTTTTTCTAATGACCAATCTCTTCTTTCTGTATCTCCTATTACCTTTTGTTATTTCTTTCAAATGAACACTATATTCTTTGGAAGCTTGAATTTCAAGTTAACCCTTAAACGCCTACTGGACGTATCATACGTCGACTAAAATTGTCTGTTGGGTGCCAAAAGGACGTACCGTACGTCAACTACAAAAATTTCAACCTTCGGTCAACTTTGACTCGACCAAATGGTCGAAAAAATGCAATTGTAAGCTAAAACTCTTACATTCTAGTAATATTCAATCATTTACCTTCATTTTGCAACAAATTGGAAGTCTCTAGCACAATATTTCGATTTATGGTGAATTTTGAAAAAACTTTTTCTTACGCCACGCAGTAACTCCGGCCGAAAAAATTTCAGAAATTCTTTTCGTCATTTTGTCTTAATTTTTGCACTGTTCTATATTAGCCGTTACATAAAGTTTTATATATGAAAATGTGTGCAATTTCATGTACAATACAACAGAAAATAACTCATGGTTGTAGCTTTTATCAGTTTTGAAATATTTTCATATAAATCACGATAACTGCCAAAATTTCAACCTTCGGTCAACTTTGACTTCGACCGAAATGGTAAAAAAACGCAATTGTAAGCTAAAACTCTTACATTCTAGTAATATTCAATCATTTACCTTCATTCTGCAACCAATTGGAAGTCTCTAGCACAATATTTCGATTTATGGTGAATTTTTGAAAAAAACTTTCCTTACGTCCGCGCCAGAAATTCTTTTGTCACGTTGTCGTAATGTTTGCACTGTTTTATATTAGTCGTTACATAAAGTTTTATATATGGAAATGTGCAATTTCATGTAGAATACAACAGAAAATAACTCATGGTTGTAGCTTTTATCAGTTTTGAAATATTTTCATATAAATCACGATAACTGCCAAAATTTCAAGCTTCGTCAACTTTAACTCAACCGAAATGGTCAAAAACGCAATTATAAGCTAAAACTCTTACATTCTAGTAATATTCAATCATGTACCTTCATTTTGCAACAAACTGGAAGTCTCTAGCACAATATTTTGATTTATGGTGAATTTCTGAAAAAAAAAAAACTTTTTCCTTACATCTGCGTGCGGTAACTCGGCCGAACATCTCAGAAATTCTTTCGTCATGTTGTCGTAATGTTTGCATCGTTTTACATTAGTTGTTACATAAACTTTTATATATGAAAATGTGCACAATTTCATGTAGAATACAACAGAAGATAGCTCATGGTTGTAGCTTTTATCAGTTTTGAAATATTTTCACATAAATCACGATAACTGCCAAAATTTCAACCTTCGGTCAACTTTAACGCGACTGACATGGTCAAAAAACGCAATTGTAAGCTAAAACTCTTACATTCTAGTAATATTCAATCGTTTACCTTCATTTTGCAATAAATTGGAAGTCTCTAGCACAATATTTCGATTTATGGTGAATTTTTGAAGAAAAAAACATTTTCCTTACGTCTGCGCGGTAACTCGGCCAAACATCTCATAAATTCTTTCATCTCGTTGTCGTAATATTTGCACCGTTTTATATTAGTCGTTACATAAAGTTTTATATATGAAAATGTGTGCAATTTCATGTACAATACAACAGAAAATAACTCATGGTTGTAGCTTTTATCAGTTTTGAAATATTTTCACATAAATCACAATAAATAGAAAAATTCGACTTTCGGGTCAACTTTAACTCGACCGAAATGGTCGAAAAACTGCAATTGTAAGCTAAAACACTTACAGTCTAGTAATATTCAACCAATTAGCTTCATTTTTCAACAAACGGGAAGTCTCTAGCACAATATTTCGATTTATGGTGAATTTTTGAAAAAAACATTTTTTTACGTCCACGCGTTACAAATTCATGCATCATTTTGTGATAATATTTTCTCTGTGTTGCTTTGATCGTTTTACAATTTGTTATATACCAAAATCATCGCAATTTAGTGTACAATACAACTAAAAAAAATTAACTCATTAGCTTTAACCATTGTGCTTACAGCGATTTGTATACAATTATATGATTTTTTTTGCTGTCATATATTCCAATATTTATATATGATAAAGATTTTTTTTTTCATTTCTGATGGTTGCATACTAAACTTCAGGCAATGACAAAAAAAAAGGAGCCAAAAATGAACTCTTAATCTTAAAAACTAAGCGTGCTGTGATTTTTTTAAAAAAGCTTTTTTTCCGCTTCGGCGCTAACTCACCGAACGCCGCCGGCATACGGGAGACGTTTTTGTAAATAGAGGCTCGGCGTTTAAGGGTTAACGGCCCCTATGTGTTTGTTCCATATAAATGGAGTTCACCTTCTGAATAGCAATAACATTGTGCACAATAATCTACCTTTGCACTAAGTTTGACAGAGATCCCTTGAAATACACAGTTGTGATGACAAGGTAAATGTGAGACACACTGACAGACTCAGACAAACAAAAGAGCAGAGTCAGAGACAGACTGACGACCAGGGCAAAATGAAATCCCATGCTTTGTCAGTAAAGGACTAATAAATTACATGTCATGTAGAGTATTGACTCAAAATCTGCACCACCCCCTTACCATTCTCTCTCCTCTCTCTCTGTGTAAATACTACAGTACACTTGCACAGTACAGTAATGCCTCTTTTATAATCTCTGATCAAACCTTTTAAGTTAACTACTGACGACCAGGGCAAAATGAAATCCCAGTAATAAATTACATGTCATTGCATTGACTCAAAATCTGCACCACCCCCTACATTCTCTCTCCTCTCTCTCTGTGTAAATACTACAGTACACTTGCACAGTACAGTAATGCCTTTTTTATAATCTATATTTTGGTAAATGATCAAACCTTTTAAGTTAACTACTGATCTGACTGTGGAAAACAGTACACTGAACAGTATTAAGAGTTAGGATTTTGAGGGAGGGCAAGAGTTATACACAGTTTTCAAATTCATGGGTGGTGGCACACTTAAACCCTGTGAACTTCAGGTTATTTATTTTTCCCATTCACACTTTCCCAGTCCTTAGTGGTTAAGTACATTCTGGCATTAAAAACAAAGCCAATGCAGCAGATGGAGAAAAAAAATCTTGTCAAGAAAACCAACTTACACTATGTGTACACAACTGACAAATATCTGAAAAATTACACCAAAGCAATGAATCTTAACTTTACATGAGTAACAACCTTGCATAAGTCAACCATTACACAACTTGATACTTATGTAAACCATGGCCTTATCCAACAACATACTCAGCTTACCAAGAGTAGAGGGGTATATCAAAGGGTTTACTGGAGAGGTACTTGAAACATTTTTGTCCCGTGGGGTGAATGGCATTCTTAAAGGTCTTAACCCTTCACATTTCTCATCAGGTGTTCCAGGAATGTTCTCAACCTAAATACAGAGAGCCCAATTTAAATCTGTTTTTGAAATGTTAATAAATCCAGCACAACTAACACTAAACTGATGTCAATTTAAATATATGACCCGGATAATTAAAAATTTTATATGGCTAAGACATTACATATATCGTATACCCTAATTCATGCTCCACATGGTGCATGATGTACTTGAACCAGAATATAAAGAAAGTAAAAATATTAATTTTACCTGACAAGAGCCAATGTAAAACTTAAATTTAAAAATCTTCTTTCATAAGGTACAACAACTGCTTTAAGACAACTTCCACTTATCTATCCTAATGATAAATAAACATAAAAACCTCTAACCATAAAATTTTTATACCTTCAAGGAAAACCACAAAATTAAGCAATCAGAGAGAAAGATGCAATCCACTCAAAATACAGTGACTGATGTAATGGGAGAATATGATTTCAGACTGAGACAGAAACAGTGAGGTAGAAGTGATACTGGAATTTTGTCAGATAGGGTTTAAAGGCACTGAACATTACTGTAACTTCTTATAACATAAAACTTTTTCTTATACAAACCCATCATATGAGCCCTCATTCAGTCTGAAATGTCCTCAGACATGCACCTTTTTGTCAAAAAGAGACAGAAGAGCTAAGCAAACATTTACACAAATGCAACAAGGACTCATTAGTAAGGGTGTGGCACATATACCAGAAATTAACCTTTGGTTTGCCTGTTTTTCTCCTGATTTCTCTGCAAAGACCCAGATGACCACACTCAGGACTGCACCACTGCTCTATTGCTATTCTAGACTTTACATCCAACAACAAGATGAAATAAAACCATTTATGACTACCTCAAGAGGAATAGGCACCTGAGAGGTGAGGCATCTAGACTTTTATTGGAAAAATATCAAACGAAGAAACATATCGCCAGGATGACAGTGATGGAACTAAAAAGTAAGATAGAAAATGCAGAACAAAAGATTATACAATCAAAAGAAAATGAAAAATGGAACCTAGAAGAAAAGACACAACAAATTATCAAGCAAAACCCTAAAATTTTTTATTCATATGCAAAAAAGATGAATAAAATAAGAGTAGAAATAGGCCCTCTAAGAATTGAAGGGCGATTAACAAATGAAAAAAGGAAATATGTAACATATTAGCAGAAAGATATAAGAGTGAATTTACACCTAGAATTGACAATGAAGATAATGATACAGAAATAAGAGATGAAAATACTGAATACTTATCAGATATAGATATTACAGAAGCCGATATTGTGCAGGCTATTAATGAAATTAAAAATGGATCAGCAGCAGGACCAGATGGAGTACCTGCCATATTGTTAAAGAAAATGGTTCATTCAATCACAAAGCCGCTAGCAATATTATTAAGACAAAGTATAGATACAGGCAAGATTTATGATAAACATAAATTAGCATATATTACTCCTACTTTCAAAAGTGGTTCAAGACTAGAGGCAAGTAATTATGGGCCTGTGAGTCTGACATCTCATATTATGAAAGTATATGAAAGGGTAATGAAAAAAATATAATGAAACATTTAATGAAAAATAGATTGTTCAATATAGGACAACATGGTTTTGTACCGGAAAAAGTACACAAACCCAACTGTTAGTCCACCATGAAAGCATATATAAAAATATGATAAATGAAAAAGATACAGATGTGGTTTACCTAGACTTTGCAAAAGCTTTTGACAAGGTAGATCATAATATATTAGCGAAAAAAAATTAGAAAACATAACATTGTTGACAAAGTAGGAAGATGGATAAAAGAATTTTTGCAAAACAGAAAACAGATATAGATTGCAAACGATGAGAAATCGGATGAAGCTACGGTAATATCCGGTGTACCACAAGGTACGGTGTTAGCTGCATTGCTGTTTGTGATTATGATTGCAGACATAGACAGTAATGTTAAGGACTCAGTAGTAAGAAGTTTTGCAGATGACACAAGAATAAGTAGAGAAATTGCTTGTGATGAAGATAGGAACTCGCTACAAAGAGACCTAAACAAAATATATAAATGGGCAGAGATAAATAGGATGGTATTTAACTCTGATAAATTTGAATCAATGAACTATGGTGATAAAGTAGGAATGATATATGCATATAAAGGACCTAATAATGAGACAATCACAAACAAGGAAGCAGTTAAAGACCCTGGTGTGATGTTGAATAGGAATATGTTATGCAATGATCAAATAGCAATTCTATTGGCAAAATGCAAAGCAAAAATGGGAATGTTGTTCCGGCACTTCAAAACAAGAAAAGCTGAACACATGATTATGCTTTATAAAATGTACGTACGTAGTCCACTTGAATATTGCAATATAATATGGTACCCACACTACCAAAAGGATATTGCACAAATAGTGTACAAAGGTCATTTACAGCTAGAATAGAAGAAGTTAAGGACCTTGACTACTGGGAAAGACTACAATTCTTAAATTTATATAGTCTTGAAAGGAGAAGAGAACGCTACATGGTAATTTAAGCATGGAAACAGATAGAAGGAATTACCGAAAACATCATGGAACTAAAAATATCAAAAAGAGCAAGCAGAGGTAGATTAATAGTGCCAAAAACTATACCAGGAAAACTAAGGAAAGCACACAGGACATTAATCCCCCACGCACCAGCATTGATAATGCAGTCTATTCAATGTGCTACCAGCTCATCTGAGGAACATAACAGGAGTGAGCGTAGATGTGTTTAAGAATAAGCTCGACAAATATCTAAGATGCATCCCAGACCATCCAAGACTGGAAGATGCAAAATATACCGGAAGATGCGTTAGCAATTCTCTGGTAGACATCAAAGGTGCCTCATACTGAGAGACCTGGGGCAACCCAAACGAACTGTAAGGTCTGTAAGGTAAGGTAAGGTCCTACTCACTGAGTCGGGTTACATTTCCAGAAGTATTCATCTTGTCTTTTGAAACCCCAGAAGTATTCAGGAGTTTCAAAAGACAAGGTTGGCCAAGTAAGAGGGAGGTGCCAAAGATCAGGGAGCTTTCAATTTCCTTAGTCTTCATGAGAAACATTAAGATCTCAGCCATAATGAGTACCGTACAGGTACATACAGATGTTAATCAATCTTTGCCAATTTTTGTCTAAAATTATGGACAAGGGGATTGGGTTGTAACTGTTGGGACAGTATGTTGCTGGGTCAAGTTTTAACAGGGGCATACGATGTATTGCACTCTTCTTTCTCCTCTGCTTTTCAATCATCACCCTTATAGATTCATCACTCATTCTCAAGATATGAAGTCTTCTGAGATTACAAACTTATGCCTTCCATGAATGGATACTTGATCTCCATGCCATATTTTGGTATCTAACAAGTAAACATCTCACTTCATTCTCCAGATGTTTCAACTTTTTCAGTGCTCCATGAGAGTAACTAGGTCACTCGGTTTCTGATCCATTCCACTTGCAAGTGCTCCACTGGAATCATCAGACCCCTCACTTAAACTACAATTTGGGTATGTGACTGAAGATTTTAGACCATGCAGTATTCTATAAAAATTCATCAGTCATGCACAAAATGTCCACCTCCCATCCCCTCGTTTTTGTTGGGTCACATACTTTTTAATGCAAAACAATGAGGAGAATACTTATTGCCCAACAATGAGTCATGGGTGGATATGCATGAACAAGCACTTGCTGCTCAGCTTCTGTCTACAAATCATCACAATATACATCTGGGAACATTCTGACCAAGGATGAGGGCTTTGCTGATAGGTTTGTTTGAAAGAATATGATTTATGTTACAAAACCTTAATGTTTCATGGGATACAAGGTAGAATAACACCAATAATGTTAACAAAACTTTACTTCTTACCTTGAACATTTGTTGTTAATGTAGCTTCTGTCCATTTTGCTTACTAATGTATGAAAAATTTTACATTAACTTGTAATTATTTGAATATGTATACTTAATAATCAGTACAACATAGTACTGTATATAATTTGTTTATCTGTAAGGAATAAAATATTAAGTGCTTAACCATTAATACCCCACCAAAGTAAATGTACCTGATTTTGGTAACTTATGGCAAGTTTGAGAAAAGCTGTTTACATTTCCAAAGTTGCAAAGCTTCTTTATTCACACTACATTATTGACGTCAGTCTAGAAGGAAATTCAATGGTCAACACCAATTTTATTACTAAATAATAGAGTATGCATAAAAGAAAAAAAAATCATGCCTGCACACAGTCAATCTAATGGATGGCAGATTAATGGACTTGTATTGGGAAAAGTGAAAAAGAAAAACTTACCAAGTGGTTCTCTTTGTTGTCGAGGACAGCAGTGTCGTTAGCTGAGGACTGAGTAGAAATAGGAGAGAGATTCAGGAGTAATCCACGCTCACCTACAATTGGTGTACTCTCGAGACGTGGTAAGCCTCTCTTGCTGCACTGCTGATTTTTGTCGCTCCTGCTTCCTATGTTCTTTGAACCTCCTATAGAGTTGAATGCCTGTTAAAGCACAAGAATTTCAAGTTCTTTTTATGCCCCATAAATACTGCCCTCTTTTTCTGTTTAAGCTATACTACTTGGTATGTATGGTGAACAAAATTAAAAACATTAGTCATCAGTGTCCATTAGATGTTCTGGGTATTTTCTTAAGGTTAGAATCCCTTGCTGTAGGGAATCTCAGTACAATATTCACTATATAATGATCATCATTTGAAGCTGGTAATAAAAATGTGTAAACTCAACAGATTTAATGGTTTCTTCACCATTTCTGCCCTCCTGAATGACAGTTATTAAATATTATTACAATATGCGATACACTAAGGGTGATCATGAATCTGTATGACCCACCATTACAGTAATGTTTCCTTTCAATCAGAAACTACAATGAAAATAATGAAAGTGAAAGGAGAGTGATAAGGGAGCCATCTAAACGACTACTTTCCTGCTCATATTATAACATCCAGTATGCCAAAAGTTAAATATTTCCCCGATTACCGAGATAACCTAACCGATAAGCAAAGAACATGTAAGTACAATACACCAGCTGTTTTCAATACTGACCACCCCAACTACTGATTCAATTTAACGAAAGACTGTATGGTACGTAGAGGTTAGTATTTTTTTATTTACAATCTAGCAGCTTGAAAATTTATTATAAGCTGGTATTTTGAGCATAATTTTAAGGTCAGTGTTTTTGTATCTGGTCTACAGGAAACCCACCCCCTGGCTCCCAAACCCCTTTTTGATAAACCAAGCGTCATCTTATCTCTTGGAATATACAGTAGATTATGAAATTTAATAATCCCACTTGAGGGAAAACCATTACAGAGTTGTTTATTCACCAAAAGCTGGCAGTTAAATATAGTTATGTCTTTCCTTAAAAAACTTTTAAATTTACAAAATTGGGAATACTGGGAAAATCACATGTAAGACCTCCTCTCAATATCATTCTTGCACAATGTAACAGATATGGTACTGAATAAAGGACAATTCACTGCCTACCGGGTGAGAACAGTCTATATCTCTATTCCTAAAAGTAATCAAAGAAAGCATTTGATGCACTGTCTGTGAATCTTGACATTTTCCTTGTCAGTGCCCACCTTTCTCCAGAACAGAGCAGTACAGGCCTTCATGCACCCATCATGTCTTTAATCTCTATATTAACCCTTAAACGTCGAGCCTCTATTTACAAAAGTGTCTGCCACATGCCGGCGAGGTTCGGGAGTTAGCGCCGAAGTGGAAAAAAAAAAGTTTTTTTCAAAAAATCACAGCATGCTTAGTTTTTAAGATTAAGAGTTCATTTTTGGCTCCTTTTTTTGTCATTGCCTGAAGTTTAGTATGCAACCATCAGAAATGAAAAAAATATTATCATATATAAATATTGGAATATATGACAGCACAAAAAAAAATTTCATATATAATTGTATACAAATTGCACTGTGAGCAAAATGGTTAAAGCTAATGAGTTATTTTTTTTCTTTGTATTGTACACTAAATTGCAATGATTTTGGTAGATAACAAATTGTAAAACGATCAAAGCAACACAGAGAAAATATTATCACAAAATGATGCATGAATTCGTAATGCGGGGACATAAAAAAAGTTTTTTCAAAAATTCACCATAAATCGAAATATTGTGCTAGAGACTTCTCGTTTGTTGCAAAATGAAGGTAATTGATTGAATATTACTAGATCATAAGTGTTTTAGCTTACAATTGCAGTTTTCAGCCATTTCGGTTGAGTTAAAGTTGACCGAAGGTCGAATTTTTTCTATTTATCGTGATTTATATGAAAATATTTCAAAACTGATAAAAGCTATAACCATGAGTTATTTTTTGTTGTATTCTACATGAAATTGCGCACAATTTCACTTATAACACTTTATGTAAGGCCTAATAGAAAACGGTGCGAAAATTACGACAAAGTGACCAAAGAAATTCTGAGATTTTCAGCAGTTACCACGCGCGGAGGGAAGGAAAAAGTTTTTTCAAAAATTCACCATAAATCGAAATATTGTGCTAGAGACTTCCAGTTTGTTGCAAAATGAAGGTAAATGATTGAGTATCACTAGAATGTTAGATTTTTTACTTACCAAAAAATACCAATATATATATTGTTACGTGTGAGAGTCTTGGTTGATCATGTATTATTCAATTTACGTAATTTTTACGCCCTGCAAACCAAGATTACACGTAACCTGTCACTTGAAGCCAAAAGTTAACCTCAAAGACAGACGTTAATTAGCCAAAGGTCGCCAGTTAAGGGTTATTAACCTTAACAAAGAATATTTGAGATGAATTTGATTTTAAACGCAACGGTTCTTCCAAACATTCGGACGCGAGGCATACAAAAGCATCGAGATTTAACCTGAGTTTGCTTACCTAAATCCTAGGTATTTTACTGGAATAATGGGGTTGAAGCTAACAACATAATAAGTTGGCTTAATCTAGACTTATGTATACCGTAAGTGGTGGCTGAAGGGGAACAAAGGAAATTTGAAATACAGAAAACAAAGGATAAAAGAATGGGCAAAGTTTTGAACAAAAAGCGACTTTACCTTAGGACGAACGTTGTGCGATCAACGACCGATTCTTGCAATGTTTCTTCACTTCACTAATAGAATAATAGACAAAGAAAGGGGGAAGAGGTCCAACTGGACGTGTTATCTCTCCGAAGCTTGGTTCTCTCTGAAGTTCTCTGACCGAGCCTGGGTCAAAACAGGCCTATCAGTCATGCCTTAGGCATCTACGCTTTTGTTAAAAACATTCGCAAGAGACAGGTAGGAAGGAAAAAGGGACCTTAGGACCACCTATTCTTAGGCTGATAGGGAAATTTTCCTATAGGGTAAAGGCCTAACTTACCTATCCCGGTCTCCAACGGACGTTAAGGTTTGAACTGAAGACGCACCTATAGACAACGTCTTTTCCCGTCTCAGTCAGGCTGATATTTTTACAATCGAAAGTTACGAGGCTGAACAGCAGTAATATTTATAAAAATATATATATATATATATATATATATATATATATATATATATATATATATATATATATACACATTCATACACACACACATATATATACAGTAGAACCTCGGTCCTCGACTGTACTAGAACTCGACATAATCGGATTTCAACACGAAATGTTGAGTAAATTTTGCGTCGGAGCTCAAACAACAAACCGGAGTCCGACCCGATGAATCATATGATGTTTGTAGAAAAGAGTTTCGGGTGGCTGCTGCTAGTTGGCGTTGTTGGTGGCGTTCTTCCCATGCTTATTTAAAAGCATTTAAAGCCCACACAAAAAAACAGGCCAGATTATCACATTAAATTAATAATACAGTATTTATAAGCAGAATTGCTGTATGTCTGTTATCATAAAATTAAGAAAAATTTCTATTTTACAGGAACTTCGGCAGCTTGTGGCAGATATAAACAAACCAGAGCGCCGCCCTGGTGGTGTATTGCGGTACCAATTACATAAACATTCAATACTTATGGTAGATATCATACAGTCTACTGGAATAGTGTACAAAATCACTGTAAAACATCTTTCAGTAATCACTGTAAAACATCTTTCAGTAAATATTTACTGAAAGATGTTTTACAGTGATTTTGTACACTATTCCAGTAGACTCTGTATGAAATTTCCCATAACCATTGAATGTTTATGTAATTAGTACCGTGATACACCACCAGGGTGGCGCTCTGGTTTGTTTATATCTGCCACAAGCTGCCGAGTTCCGACGTAATTTAGGAAATTTTTCTTAATTTTATGATAACAGACATACAGCAATTCGGTTTATAAATACTGTAGTATTAATTTAATGTGAGAATCTGGCTTGTTTTTCAATATTATTATTAACAACAGTTTTCATGTGTACCTGTTGCAGTACATTCTGGTAGTGCCTATAGGCTACCTAGCCTAGCCTATGGCACTCGGTTTTTTGATACAGTAAGCATTTAAAAATGTAAAAAGTGCTTCTGATACGGTAAGTTATTCAATTCTGAACTTATTTAATTGTAATTTGTGTAAAGTTTTGTATAAAAAGGCAAGGTTGGGGTAATGACTGGTGGTCAGGAATGGATTAATCCATTTTCGGTTATTTCTTATGAGAGAAATTAACTCAGAATTCGACAAAATCAAATCTCGACACTTCTTCTGGAACGAAATAGCGTCGAGGACCGAAGTTCTACTGTATATATATATATATATTATATATTTTTTTCTATTTTGGTATGAATACATAACTAAAAGGAATGCAGGTGAAAAACTTTTTTTTTTGCATAAAACGAAATAATATACAAAACACCAATAAATAGATATATTAAAACTTGAAATAAATATAAAATTAAATATAAAATCAATGCAGAATACTCACTCGTAATCCTGACTCTTCGTTCTATTCTTGTTTTCTCCCTCCTCCATTGAAGAGTCTTGCATTTTTTTTCCTCTCGACATGACGAGATACAGGTGGAGGAGGGAGGCGCGCCTTCCTTGCAGATGGGCCGCCCTTCGGCGGTCCGCTGCGCCCTCCAGTGTTCCTCGGGTAGGCGCACTCCAATATATGACGGCAGTCTGGTATTTGCAGTCACACTCCCCGATCCTGCAAAGTGCTACCTTGCAGGTGCGACAGATGAACCGGGTGTCTCTTCTTCTGCCATTCATATGGCACACCCGGCACCGTTTCTGCTTACGCCCTTCTAGGGGCTCCAGTGTGTGATCCCCTGCCTGCAGCCGACACACATTGGAATGTGAGGGAGGGCAGCAGCAGGGACAGGGACAGCAGGGGTGGCGGCATCAGCAGGGGCAGCGGCAGCAGGGGCGGCGTCGGCAGGAACAGGACGACCGAGGTTGGCCCTCCTAGCAACATCTGCCCTATCCTCTCGGGCAGATCTGGGCTCGGGGCAGGGGCGGTGTTGGAAGGCCACTCCTCAGGATTAAAGTTTATGAGGGCATTCCCGGCCACCTCGAGAAACTGGATGTGGGACAACCTCCGGTGTCGGAATTGTACCCACAGTAGAGGATGTAGGCATTCTGGAGGGCCAACTGAAGGAGGTATTTGAGGAGCTTCTGTGTCCACCTCCTGGTTCTCCTGGCGAAGGGATAATACTGGATGAGTTGATCAAAGAGATCAACTCCTACCATGTGCCTATTGTAGTGCCCAATGACGGTACGCCGTTGGACACGAAACTCCTCATACGTAACTCGGCCCTGCCGACGTGTCTTCTTCCGCTGAATGACCTCTTCTTGGATGGGCTCATGACTGGTCGTAATCATGGGCACGAGTCGGACCCCCTTCCAACAGATGACGAAGACACCTCCCTTCCGCCGCCACTCTGTCTCTCCTCTTACCAGATGTTGCGGCTGGCTAGCGAACCTCTTGAGGACATTCGGGGCCCCACGCACCAACCGAAGGGTACCACTGACGTGCACACCTGTTTCATACAGTTCCTGGGCCAGGGATACCGAGTTATAATAATTATCCATACACAGGTGGTATCCCTTGTTACAGAAACGATCCACAAGACCGAAGACAGTGTCACGCAGCGTGGAGAAGACCCCGGAATACACAGAGAAGTCCACGACGTATCCAGTGTTGGATTCCGTAATAAAAAATAACTTCACACCATATTTCTTTGGCTTCTTGGGATTGTACACTTTTATGCTTAGACGCCCTTTGTATGGCATCATCCCCTCATCCAAAGAAAGGTTCTTGGAAGGAACCACGAGAAACTGGCATCGTTCACGAATGTAGTCCAACACTGGGCGAACTAAGATGAGGCGATTGGGGTTATTCCAGGGTATGGCCCTTCGGTTGAAGGCATTGAAATACCTGTCCAATGCCAGGAAACTATCACAGGGCATAATGCCAGGCACATTGGGCGTACTTAAAAAAAAATTCCACCTCCAATATTGCCTGACGTTGGCAGCAGGCATCATTCCAAAGAAAATGTGGAGCCCCAAAAAATGCGCCATGTCCGTGAGGTTGCAGCCCCGCCAGCGATAAGACAATGTCGTCTGCAGTTCCTCACGGCAGTACCAAGCATAATCCGCCGTCTCTGCAACGAGGTATTCCAGCAATTCCCGCGTAAGGAAGAGCTGAATGAACCCCAGTGCAGTGAGAGGCACAGGGACGGTCAGTCCAGGTGCTGCCGTGAATGGGTGCATGTTAGGTGGGGTGGGGTCCTCCAACCACCCCTCATCACTTTCGGACGAACGGCCTTCACCTAAGCTGCCGCAACATTGCGACCTTCTACGGGCCCGTGCGCCCACCCTCCCCACTGGCCCATCTCCCTCACTTTCACCATCACTTTCTGTCTTGTCCCCACCAGCCACAATCGGTGCCTCCTCCTCCTCCTCCTCCTCAGACTCTCCCTCATAGGCACTGAAACCACTGAACTCCAGTTCACTTTCATGTTGCGGCTCTCGTATGGACATTGGGGGCAAAAACTCGTCATCACTGACATCGGGCGTGATGTCCTCGTCACTAGATGACCAACTGCCATCAAAATGAGGACTTTCCACCTGCTCTTGATCGAGCTCCAACAAGTACTCATCAATGTCCTTTTGTTGGAGGCCTCCCAAATGCTTACGAATGCCCCTCAGGACACCCCGATGCTTCCTAGGGGTCGTAAAAGGCACAGGATGTGGTCCTTGGTCCCTTTTGGCCACACGTGGCCACACAACACGGCGTTGAAAAGCTGGGTCACCTTGGGTGCTTGGTCCCTCTCCAGCATCCAAATCTAAAACTCACCTCACACGCTCACTACTGACAGGCAATACGCGCCTTTCACGGTCGTGACGACGTTGGGACATCTCTGCAAACGTCCTATTGCGTCACAAATACACTAACACTCGCACAAGTTCTGCAAAACACGAATGCGTCAAGAAATCGCTCTCCGGCGATGCGTCGCTGATGCTTTGTAGTACGAGAAGAAAGAAATTCGCGCATGCGCAGCTGGGTCACGCTTGTAAACAAAACAACAGCGTGATCCGTGAACTCCCAGCATCCCTTAAGGCGCGATTTAAAATCTTTCGCAAACTAGGCCAATAACTATTTTTCCGCCAATATTTAAAAAAACTTTTTGTAGTCGACGTATTTTAAGTCCACCTGGCACACGACAGACAATTTTTGTTGACGTAAAATACGTCAAGTCGGCGTTTAAGGGTTAATGGGACATTTTTACTATTAGTCTTGTTACATCTCCAAGGAGCAAAGATGTAAAACATATGTAAATGTTCATTACCTGAAGAATTGCCTTGAGCCTATTAATTTGCGTCTGAAGTTGCTGTGTGTGCTGCTCAACAGTAGTGCGCTTCACTCCACTGCCATTACCTTCATCTTCTAGCTGCCTGTTCATATATATAAAAAACTTTAAATATAAAGGAAATTTGTCTGAATACACTATCTACTGATGACAATATTCAATAATTAATGTGAGAGAAACTATTTCAAAAACTCAATCATGATGTCAACCAAATGAGTGATTTAATTTTAGGATTATTCCAAAAACTTAATAATAGTTAAAATTATATTTATAATGTATAATGTGTGAATACATAAGAAAGATGCTGCACTTCCACAAGATTTTTATTTTAGCCAGTTAAAGTTGCAGCACACTGCAGATGGTACTTCTTCAACCTAATCATACATTGCTTTCTGCCTTTTACTTGATATTCATTCCCCTTAGCCTCATTCCACTTAACTCTCCAACTTCTTTAGTTGTCTTGTTCAACTTGACACCTTTAAGTATAAATCTTTCAGGAAAGTCCTATGAGAATATACAGCAGTGGAACTCAGATGTTATGTTAAATTACTACAGTATACAATGAAATAATAAGCTATTCAGTACCTGTGTCCATCCTGAAGATGCATAATGACAGAGTGTATTTGGTGCCGAGGTGAATTAGGCAAAATAGTGGGCTCTGGGCCATCCTCAATATCCCGACTTCCCCTCCCACTGTCCTGACTGTTGGAATCGCTTGAACGACTGGATAGCAAGTCCTCAGTTGAATGCATTATTGTCCTGGACATAAGTTCTTCCTCTCCATCAGAGTTATCACAGCTGTCTTCTCTCCAAGGTTCACCTCCTCCATCACACAACAAGCTGGTGCTATCCATGCATTAATAATTATTAAAAAATATATATGTTTTTCTTGCATGTCATTAACCTAACTATACTGTGGCATAAAAAACATTACCATCTGCACTGAATTTATTCTTTTTAACTCACTCTCTCTCTCTCTCTATATATATATATATATACAAATTATTGCATACAAAGTCCAATACATACTTACAGATTAGTGCTTGTTTCAGGATTTGGGGCAATAGCTAAATACCGCTGCTTGCTAGATTCAGAACGATTATTACTCAATCGATGCCGCAAGATTTTTATCAAAGCCCGACGCCACTCCTTTCCCGTTGTCTGTTGATTAGTTTACTGATATCAATAGAGCAAAGTGGATTCAAATACTAATAGCAAACCAGGTTAAAATCCTTAAAGAATATAATTCTTTATAAGTAACATATGAGCCTTATTCCAGCAAGTAAATTCTCTCCATAGAATTTTCTTGTTAAAACAATTTCAAAACATACCATATGTTTAAAAATAAATACACATAACATACTGCGTACGTATCTGACTCTGCCTGTCACGATTAAAGCCCAAATTTGGTTCCCAATTTGACAACAGTACTGTTGACTGTATAAACAAAACCTAACCATCTAACCCAACAGATCCTGATTTATTAACTGCATATAGTTCTACCAATAAAAATGACATTTTTATAATAAAATAAAGTTTTATATATACTTACCCAGTAATTACATAGTTATTAGTTTCTTTTAACCAGCAGCTTAAAATTTTGAAATTGCAGGTCACACTAGTTTGTTTTGGCTATGGTGACGTGCCCTGCCCACTTTCGGGGGAAGAAGAGGTACAACATAGCAAAGAGCTTCAATTTGTTTATGCCCTCATGTTCAAGCGAGGGGAGGCAGGCAGGCTCCAATCATGTAATTACTGAGTAAGTATATATAAAATTTTATATTATTATCAAAATGTCATTTCTATATAAGCAACATACCCAGTAATTACATAGCTGATTCCCACACTGAATGGAGGTGGGAAGGTTGGACATATCTACCACACAACATTATTAATAGTAATGAGTTTGAAAATAGAAATTTGCTAACATTGAACCAATGTTCTTAGTTTGAAAATAAAAATTTGCTAACATTGAACCAATGTTCTTGAACTTTACCTGATAAGAGAGCTGCTACAGGTAGATACTGCCTCTGGCTGGTGCTCATCTTATCCAATAGAGGTGAGGTGGTAAAGCCTCAGTGGCCTACTACTACAGTGGGTGCTTTGTAGCGATGGACTAATTTCCGAGGGCTAACAAAGAATACAAGATGTCCCTGCCCAGGGCGCAGTACTACACAAAATAACCAGAGCAAATAGTCATCACAACCACCAAAAACAAAATTAAAAACACCAATACCCAACCATCAATCCCCAAAGGACTGGAGGGTACTCCAAGTACATAGTACTCCCAGGCTCCCCAAAAAACTCAACATCCTAAGCAAGGATAAGAGATTAAAGAAAGGACATTGCTTTCTATGTTTCCTTCCCCAACACCACACCAACTGTGTAAAACAGACCCAAGATACTACACTGATCGTAAGTAGTTTCGATATCCCTTAAGCAATGAGATGCAAACACTGACTTGCACTTCCAAAATGTCGAGTGCGCAATTGATGTGAGGGATAAATTGCGCTTAAATGCCAAAGACATAGCGACTGCTCGTATCTCATGGCTTTTACCTTGCATGAGGAGAGAGAGTCTTTGCTAACCATGGAATGAGCTTCTGAGATCAAGTCCCTGAGGATGAATGCCAGGGCATTCTTAGACAGAGGCCGAGAGGGATACTTCACAGAACACCAAAGGTTCCTTGATGTACCACAAATAGTCTTCGTTCTGTAAAGATAAAACTTAAGGGCCCTTACTGCACAGAGAGCTCTTTCTTCTTCAGAAAGCCCTACTATCTCGGACAAGCTCTTGATCGTAAAAGAACGAGGCCATGGATTCGATAGCAATTCGTTCTTGGCTAAAAATCCTAGGGAAAAGGAGCAGACTGCATTCTCCTGAGAAAAACAGAACAAGATTTTTTCTGGTAAGATCCCTTAAAGAGACAGACTGCATGCACTCAAAACGTGAACTGGTCACCACTTAAGTAATATGTCTAAAATCCAGGACAGCAAAGGTTTTTCTTTAAGCTTCGTGGTATCAAAGGACTTAATAAGGTCGGACAAATCCTGGTTAGACGATAAGTCCATTCCTTTATGGCGGAAAAACGAGCTAAGCACTGCTCTGTAGCCTTAAATGGTAGAGGTAGAAAGTCCTCTTGTGGAGAGTAAGAACAGTAGAAAAGTCTGCTGTTTCAGTTACAGAGGTATTAGAAGAGGACAAGTTATTTCATCTGCACCAAGACCTGAAGATAGACCACTTAGCCTGGTAAACTTTATCTGATTACTGTCTTCTGCAATTAGCAATCACGTCTGCAGCCATTCTTGAAAAGCTCTTCTTTTGAAGCAGTTGCTTAACAGTTTGAATCCTGTTAGGGCCAGAGAAGACAGGTTTTGGTGGAACCATCGGAAGTGAGGCTGCCTGAGAAGTTATTTCTGTGGCAGCAGTCTTGGGAAGTCTGCAAGAAGTTCCAGCAGATCTGGGAACCACTCCTTTGCTGGCCAGAAGGGGACTATCAAAATCATGGACAGGTTTTGATGTGATCAGAATTTGTTGAGGACTTGTCTCACTAAACTGAATGGGGGAATGACATAAGATCTTTGCCCAACTAGTCCTGCAACATTGCATCGGTCGCCCATGCTAAGGGATCTGGTACTGGTAAGCAGAATAGAGGAAGTCTGTGATTCCTGGAGGACGCAAATAAATCTATCATGGGTTTCCCCCAGAGCTTCCACAGATCCAGACAAACCAACGGGTCTGATGTTCATTCCGCAGGAAGGATCTGCTTTTGACGGCTAAATTCGTCTGCCAGAACACTGAGTTTCCCCTGGATAAAGTGTGTTATCACTTGTGTGTTGTTCTGGTGTAACCAGAAAAGAACCTTTACTGTTTCACACAGGGAGAAAGAATGAGGGACCCCCCTGTTCTTTGATGTACGCCAGTGTAGTTGTGCTGTCTGAATGCACTGCTACAGTCTTCTCGCACACTTCTGAAGCAAAGCACTGTAGACCCAGAAATATTACACTGATGTACCAGTTTTACTCTTCTTGAGACCAGGTACCTGACACCTCTTTTGACCCAAAAAGAGCTCCCCAACCTAGGTTTGAAGCATCTGAAAAGAACTCTAGGCCGGGGTTCAGAGGGAGAAGAGATTTCCCTTCTGATAGCGCCTTCCTGGAACCCCACCAACGAAAATCCTATTTGATTTCTACAGTTATCGGGAACACAAACGAGTCTGGGAACTTTTTCCTGTTCCAGCTGGCTCTGACGAAGAATTGCAGAGGTCTCAGGTGTAGTCTTCCCAGAGTGACGAATTGTTCCATGGATGAGAGGGTACCTATCTAGTTCCAGAAATTCGTTTACTGTCTGAAGACACTTGTCTATTCTCTTCAGGACTGGAAAACCTGTAAATCCCGCGAGTTGATCATCATTCCTGAATAAGTAATCTTCTGAGAAGGAGTCAGGAGAGACTTGTCCTGATTGATGAGGAGACCCAAGTCTTGGGCCAGGAGAAGAGTTCTGGGAATGTCCTCCGTACATTGAACTTCTGAGCGGGAACGTAGCAACCAACCAGTTGTCGAGTTACAGAGAGATCTTTATCCCCATCAAATGAAGCCACTTCACTAGAGCCAACACCCTAGTAAACACCTGAAGAGCTGTCGAGAGACCGAAGCACAGAGTCCGAAATTGGAACACCTTGCCCTGAAACATAAACCTGAGGTACTTTCTCAAAGCCAGATGAACTGGAATATGAAAGTATGCATCCTGCATGTCGATGGACACCATCCATTCTCCCTGGCGAATGGATGCAAGGACTGTCTGGTTTGTTTCCATCTTGAAGGTTGTCTTCTTGACAAAGACATTTAGTGCGCTTACGTCTAAAACGGGTCTCCAGACCCCAATGACTTGGGTACTACAAAGAGGCGGTTGTAGAATCCCAGAGAATGAATGTCCTCTACTACCTCTATAGCCTCTTTCTGAACAAGAGACTCGACCTCTAGCAAGAGAGCAGCAAATCTCTGAGCCTGGAGAGTAAACCATCTATTCCACAGGCTTGCAGACTAGAGGAGGTTTGTTCAAAAAGGGGATAGCCCTCCTTCAGGACAGACACTATCCAGGATTCCGCTCCTTTTTGTTCCCACCATTCCCGAAAGAGGAGGAGCCGTGTTCCTACCTGAGTAAGGAGGACTATACCTTCACTTGTTGGCGGAAGACTTAGAGGAAGACTTCTTGATGGAAGGCTGTGGGAAACAGGTACTGGTCATCCTAGTATACGGTCTAGAATGGGAGCTCCAAAAGGGAGTAGGCTGCAGAGGAGTCGAATATCTGGGAGGAAGAGCCAAAGAATCCTTGGGGTGTCACGCAGATTGGGAGAAGAGGAGAGCTGACTTCTGAGACGGAGTGACGCCTTTTGAAGTAAAAGAACACCATAGTTCTCTTTCCTTAAGTACACCCTTGGCATAAAGACCAGCTAACTCCTGTGTACTGTCATGAACGCCCTTGTCAACACAGAAAAGTACTCCTAAGAGGTCCAAAGAAGTATCTTGAGGCAAAAAGGAGCAGTCTCTAATCTTGCGCGCTAGAGCACCCACTGCACCGTCTAAAAAGCTCATCACTTCAAAAACCTTAAAAATATTCTTGAGAAGATGAGCAAGTTCTAAAGCTGAAAACATAATTTTGGCTGAGGTGAAAGCTGACCTCCTAGCCGAGTCGATAAGGCCAGAGAAGTCTCCCTGAGAGGAGGCAGAGACTCCCAAGGAAGGCGCTTCTCCCGTTGCATAAAACCTATAACTCGACCTAAACAACTTGGCGGGAAACAAAAAATTGCTTCACCTTGCTCCCTCTTCTCAGAGAACTATCCTTCTACTTCGTTCAGTGCCTTCTTCACTGAGGAGGAGAGAACCAGTTTCGGTAACCTCAAAGAACCAGCTTCCATAAAGAAAGTTGCAGCAGGAGAGGAGGGAGTAGCTGGCAAAAAGAAGCTTGAGATGGTAGCTAGCAGGAACCTCAATAATGCAGAGTACGCCGATGAAAGAAAACCCTGATCCGGAACGACCTCAGGAGAAAGCGATAAGTCCACTGTCATCTGAGCTGTAGGAGGAGCTTTCTGAAGCAAACATAGAATGCTATCTAGTTTGCTCTGGATCAGGTCAGCCGAAGGAAGAACACTGTCTGAGATGACACTACAACAAGAGTGTGGAGGAGCGGGCGGCAACGGGCGCTCAGGAAGCACTGTAGAGGCAGAAGCCAATGACGAAACTTGATGATGAACAGACGCCAATAAGCGCTCATCAGCAAATGGGAGCTTGGGAGCTTCAGTGCTAGTTGCTGGCCACTCGGGCGCTGATTGTAGAGGTGATGGTGCTGGGCACGCAACTCCTGATGAAGGGGTTCCCTTGTGCAAAGAAGAATGTCTATGCGCCACAAGGCGCTTCGGCGCCAATTTACGATCATCATCTGATGTAGCAGAGGAGAACTGCTCCAGGCTATCCCAGTGACTGCAAGAGGGGCGCGCTGAATCCTTGCCCTTCTTACAAGGCACAGGAGAAGAGATCTCAAAGTCCACTGAACACCTTTTCAGCGGGTGTGATTTGTCTGCATAATGCCGAGTGCCTGGGACTAAAATCCTCAGAGCTGGAGGACATACAGTGAGAACTCACTCACTTGAAGGACTTTCCAACGGCCTTTGGTTGCAGTCTGGGATTCATCAACAGACTGAACCAAGGAGGCGACTGCTTGGGGGCAGAGCCCACCAACCTCCCTTAGGCTACCAGTTTGAATCCTCCCAGGTGCTGGGGAGTATGCCAGGGACCTTGGCCTAGGAGAATCGGCGGGCTGAACAGCCACCTCCTCCACTACCACTGCACTGGCACTGGGTGCCAAGGGGCGCTTTGACTCACTTTTATCCATCAACACTTTCACCTATGATGCTAATTTAGCAATCAATTGCACAAGTAATTCAAAGCACGTCAATTTTCGACTCCAGACTGATACTGGTATTGGGATCGGAAACATGAGAGCCAGGTAAAGGAGAGGATTGCATAGGTGGAGGAGATGGAACAGGATCGGAATAAATTACAGGTGCAATTGCATCAACTTAGTGGATAAATCCTGACTAGCCAAGGCTTTATTAGATTCCCTAGCAATAGCTTTCCTCTTCCTATCTATAGCCAGTTTCTTAAGATGTGAATCTAAAGTTTTCCACTTCTTTAAATCCTATTCACTACACTCCTCACACAGTAAATCAACTGAACATGTTTGTCCCCTACACTGAACACAAATAGTGTGAGTCCTAAGATTCTTTAGTAAGCCTAGTATTGCATCCTTTGCTATAATACTTAATACTAGAACTACTAGTGTCAGACATCATGGAAAATTTCAAAAACAAGTCCAAAAAACAGGCAAAAAGTCATAAACCAATGATGAAAACTCGCCTAACACTACAGGCAGTCCCCGGTTATCGGCAGGGGTTCCTTTCTGAGGGTGTGTTGATAACCGAAAATTGGCGATTTTTGGTGCTTTTCAGGGCTTATGGGTGCCAAAAAGCGCCAATTTTCGGTTATCGGCACCTCTGTTAGGTATGTATTGGTGCCACCACCCAATTATCGGCGCTGATAAACGGAAATCAGTGATTTTTGGTGCCAAAAATTGCCGATTTTCGTCGCTAGACACGTGCCATAAAACCAGATCGCTGTTAACCAGCCCGCCATTAACCAGGGACTGCCCGTATCTAAATTTTACCAAAAGGCTATGAAAATATATAATTCACCAATCATAGATAAGAACAGACAACAAGCAAAGTATGAATTTCAAAATTCAAGCTGCTGCCAACCACAGTCCTTCAACCACAGCTAGCAGAAACAAATTGAAGCTCTCTGCTATGTTGTACCTCTTCTTCCCCCGAAAGTGGGCAGGGCACGTCACCATAACCAAAACAAACTAGCGTGATCCACAATTTCACAATTTTAAGCTTTCAGTTAAAAGAAACTAATAGCTATGTAATTACTGGGCAAGTTACTTATATAAAAACAGAAGTGTTAAAATAAAGTCACTAAAGAATAATTATCTTAATCCATTGCAAATTTTGGTGGTAAAACTTACCCAGAATCTACTTTTGTGGTTTTGACATTTCTTAAAAATGTTTTCTTTAAAGATAAAGGCACACTCAGTATCAAAATACAGTATATCCACATTGTTCCTGAACATCATCTGACAGCAAATTTGTCATGTGAAATGAAAATTGACTGTATAGTACCTTATTATATGAAATAAGGTTATGAGCACAAGAATTACATTAGCAGCAAGCAATACCGAGATGCACATAAGAGTCAAAGAACAATAACTTTGTGTATGCAACTAATGGCAAGATTACAGAGTTAACTGTCATGGTAAAATATATAAAATGAAAGGAAACATGAGAAATGAGAAATAGCCAATTATGTTGCATATTCTGGTGGTATTTCCACAATACCATTAAGAAAAAGGAAACAGAGGACTGTCTGCACTTACTTCATGACAATATTCTTGAATAGGATGAAAACTTTTGTGTCTTCGAGAAGTTCTCCCATGAAGAAAACAATCCTGACATAGATTGTATCCTAAACATCGTAAACACTGGTAACGTAAACCTATAATAGGTCGCTGTTTGCAGACACCACATTTTACATCATGGCACACTGAAAAAAAAGAGGAAAAAATTGAATAATTTTGGTGGCCTATGGCCTACCTTACAAGAAGACAAGTTTTAAAACGTCAAAGATACAACCATCATTTTAAAAATAACTTAAATCATCTCTGATTTATGGACTGATTACTTAAAAAGCCTATTCAAATACTAAAACAAATAACATCACCACACACAGACAGGGTTGGTTACTCCACTCCCTCACTAGTACTGTTGCTTTTTCATTGCTACGTGGCAGCTGCTAATTGGGTAGGGAGTGAAGATGGTGACCCTCTTGACAGCTGCATCATCATCAAATTTTCCCCTCTTTGGTATCATTCTGTATCTCATTTCTGTCTATCTAATAAAATGATAGTTTTCCTCTCATACTTCTTCAAATATCATCTCCAAAGATGAGATACTTTTTCAAGACAAATGGCACTGCCTTAAAATGTACCACTGATTCTCCCAACTGCCTTGACCACACCTCATTAAAATCAACATGCCAATGTAATAATTAAAACTTCAAGTTATATGCATCTGTTGTCAAACTTCAACATCACACCAGGGATAATGAAGTCCTCCTTTCTTAAAAACGAGATCCAGAAAATAATGGAGATTAAGTACAAGAAACCAGGAGAAAACCCCACAGCTGTACTAAATAGTTGGAGAGACTGGACAGTAAGGCTGAGGGAATGGAATTGGAATATATTGTAGATAGTTTAGGCCAAAGGCCAAGCACTGGGACCTATGAGGTCATTCAAGAGCTGGAAAGGAAATTGAAGTAGGTAGGTTTGAAAGGTTTAACAGGAGGTAAACCTCGCAGTTACACTATGAAATAACTGTTAGGAGAGGGTGGATAGCAAGATGGAAGATAATATGAATAGAGGTACAGTAAAAGGAATGAAAGGGGTTGTCGCTAGGGGCCAAGGGACGCTGCAAAAATCCTTTAGTAATGCTTACAGTGCACCCCATGAGATGCACCTCCCTATAGGGGCAAGTCTGAGGGAAGGAACTGGGAATGGAGGTAAAATGAGATGCTAAAAATCGGTCCAACTATGGGAAAAGGGATGCTGCAGCACCCTTTAGTAATGCCTACAGTGCACCTCATCACTATCCTTCCCTACTGGGAATGTTTAACTCAGCAATCAAAGTCATAATTGCCACTAATCCTTAAATTTTCTGTTAAGGACTCTTCAAGAAACTTAAGCACCTGGAACCAATTTGGATACAAAATTGGACAAATTATAAGTTATGTTTTAGTATGGAAATCTGTCAATTTAAATAGACTTGTAATTTTTCTAGATTGCAATTCTATATTTTCAGACACAGCAATTAAACTATTAGGTAACCATTTTACCACATGTATCAAATTTTCCTCCAGTATTAATTATGAAACAAATACAACAATACTCACCAAGTTCTGCTGCTGTAAGTCGGTATAAAGTGGTCCACCATACAAGAGTTTGGGGTTCTTGAAGAAGCCAAGCCAAAAGAACTTCTTCAGTTATGCCAACTTCTCCACCAACCTATAATACAAAGAAAAACAAAGAAAACCTTGTCTACTCATCATCAACTGCATCCCCTAATTTTTCTGATGCCCACAAAAGCTATGCTGACACTGTCACATACTATTCTCCCAGTGGTGGTGCAAAGGACATGTTCAAGTAATCTCCATCTCCCTCAAGTTTTTACATCCCCTACACATCAAACTTTTGAAATTTCCCTTACTGTTTCATTTCTCACTTTTTCCTGCCATTGACTCCTAATACCATTATTCAAGGTCACATAGCTATGTATTTTGTACTAGACTAATACATAATCTTTCTTTTACAAGTAATTTGCTGTTTTCAAAATCTCATACAGAGCACTTATTGTTTGATATGTCTATTTTAATCTTTCCCTAAATTCCAATTAAAGAGAACCTTTATTGGATTACACTACACAAGTGCTCTAGACTCAACCTTGTTTACTCTTACTCCATCGTGTTATTGTATCTCTTCATGCATACTATGTCCTCATTATTTCTATTTACTCTACATTTATCTTCAGTCCCATCCTTAGGTATAAGAAACATCCAATTAAGTCTGCTTTGTAAATCTTGTGTCAAATGTTGCTGGTGAAGACACCATCATTTTTACATTGTGTCAACTTTTAATCATTACTCCAATCTAAAGCTTCTCTTCCAACTACTTTTTGCATTATAGTCAATACAAAAGGCAAACAAGGAACAAGGTGACATTTCATTTCAAATCATTTTTGAATCTACTTCATTCACAGAATTAGGACCAGGTTGTAGGTTAAAGCCTTTGAACATTGGTACATATGCTGTATATTTTATATATGTATTTATGTAAATAAATGTAAGTGAAACATAGAAGAATGACATTTTTATGATAAAATAAGATTTTATATATACTTACCAAGTAATTACATACCCAACTGTTTCTACTGAATGGCAGCTAAAATTTGAAATCTGCAGTAGCGATGCTTTTGTTTTCGTTATAGTGTAGGTAACTGAACCCACCCACTTTTGGGAAAAGAAGGAGCAACTGAGCAGAGGGCTTCAATATGTTTATGCCTAATGTCCATGTGAGGGGAGGCAGGTGGGCTCCCACTCTGTAATTACTTGTTAAGTATATATATAAAATCTTATTTTATCATAAAAATGTCATTTTTATATAAGTAACTTACCAACTAATTACACAGCTGATTCCCAAACTGACAGGAGGTGGGATGCATGGACTGTTCTTCTCCAAAACATTAAAAATGTAATGAATTAAGGGAACTAATGCCTGCTAGCATTACTAAAAATGCTAGTTGTTTTCCTTACCTGGTAAGAGTCGCAGCAGGAAGTTACTGCCTCTGGTTGTGCACTCATCTTAACCGTAGACATGGCTGTATGGCCAGGGGTTGTCTGCTACAACAGTGGGAGCTTCACAGCGAAGGACATTTCCGAATGCTAAATGAAGTACCAAGAAATTTTGCCCCTGCCCATTAAAACACCACCACCACCTACCACTAAAAAAACTGGTGGGTATCCAAGCACAACATACTGCCAGATTCCCCTAGAACTCAACACCATTAACCAAGGCAAAGAGATGAGAAAGGGAGGAATGCTTCCTATACTCCCTCCCCCAATACCACGCCAGCCATCGATAAAGGTCCAAGGGTACTGCAATTGTTAAAAGTAGTTTCCACATCTTGGAGGTAATGCGAGGCAAATACGGACCTGCACCTCCAGTAAGTCGCTTGAAGTATTGCAGAGAGTGAGAGATTGTATTTAAAAGCTAATGAAATATCCATGGATCTGATTTCATGTACCCTTACTTTCAAGATAGGACAATCCTCCTCTCTTAATTGCGAGTGTGCTTCAAGAATGGTATCCCTCAAGAAGAAGGACAGGGCAGCGCAATCTTTGTAAGAGGACGAGATGGATTCCTGATTGAAGTCCAGAGGTTGCTAGATGGTCCCCTAATCCTCTCCATGCTGAGAAGATAAAACTTCAGGACTCTTACTAGGCAAAGTACTCTCTCAATCTCTTCTGGTCTAAGCGTATGCTGAAGGATCGAGGTCAAGGACTGCATGGACTGGTTGAGTTCTTGTTCTTAGTGAGAAATCCCAAAATATAGGAGCAGCCTGCATCGTCTCCTGAAAAACCAACGCTCTTGTCAGTGCCCTGAATTTCACTGACTCTTTTGGCTGTTGATAAGGCTACTAAAAATAGTGTCTTCTTCATTAAGTTTCCGAGTGAGGTTACGTGCAGGGGTTTGAACGGGGGCCCAGAAAGCCACTTTAGGACTACGCCCATATCCCAAGAAACAAGTTCTGAGTGCTTTTGTTTCTTAGTGTCAAAAGACCTAATGAGGTCTGAAACATCTTGATTTGAGGATATATCCAGATCCCTATGTCTGAACACAAGAGCTCAGCACTGCTCTGTAGCTTATGGTCGAAGAGGATAAGCTCTTAGAGTTCCTCAAGAATAAAAGAAAGTCCAAGATCTCTGTTAGAGTTGTTTTAGAAGAAGAGACTCTATTACTTTTGCACCAACTTTGGAAAATTGACCACTTGCTCTGGTAGACATTAGCTGAGGATCAATGTCTAAATTTTGAAACAGACTCAGCAGCTTCTCTCGAAAAACCCTTTGCTCTGAGGAGTCTTTTGACAATGTGAATCCTGTCAGAGCCAGCGAAGGCAAACCTTGATGAAAGTGCCTGAAGTGGGGTTGTTTGAGAAGCTATTTCTTCTGAGGGAAGAGTCTGGGAAAATCTACCAGCAAACTCATTAGCTCTGGGAACCATTCCCTCAAGGGCCTAAAGGGGGCTACCAGAATCATCGACACATTCTGGTGCAGGCGAAACTTGTTTAGTACATCCCTTAATATCCCGAAGGGAGGGAAGGCATACAGGAACTTGTCGGACCAGTCGAGAAGCATGGCATCCGTGGCCCATGCCTGTGGATCTGGCACTGGAGAGCAGAAAAGAGGAAGTCGATGATTCCTCGACGTTGCAAAGAGATCCAACATCGGCATTCCCCATAGTTTCCATAGGTCCAGACAGACCAATGGATCGAGAGTCCATTCTGTGGGAATTACTTGGTCCCGTTGGCTTAGTTGATCCACCAACGCACTCAGTTTTCCTTGGACAAAGCTGGTCAACAACCTTGTACAATTCTGGTCCGCCCATATGAGGAGGTCCCTCGCTGCCTTGCAAAGGGAAAAAAGACGAGTTCCTCCTTGTTTGCTTATGCATGCCAAGGCCATTGCGTTGTCCCAGTGGACCACTACCATCCTTCCGCATGCTTCCAACTAAAAGGCCATCAGACCCAAGTGAACTGCCTTTAATTCTTTGACGTTTATGTGCCAACCCATCTGATCTCTCGACCACATTCAAGAGATCTCCTTGTTCCCTGTAAGGGCTCCCCAACTCAGGTCTGGTGTGTCGGCATAAAAGTTCAGATCTGGGCTCTGTGGAAACAGAGACTTTCCTTCCAGCAACCTGTCTCTTGACTTCCACCAAAGGAGGTGCCTCTTAATTTCCAGTGTTACCGGGAACTTGAAGGAGTCTGGAAATCTTTTTCTGTCCCAGTTTTCCCTTAAGAAAAACTGGAACACCCTCATATGCAGTCTCCCTAGGGAGCTGGACTATTCCAAGGAAGCTAACATCCCTAAGAGGCTCATCCAGTTGTTTGCAGAACACATCTGGAGGTGAAGCATTTCGTCTATTTTCTGTAGGCACAACTCTACTCTCTCCGGAGAGGGAAAAGCCCGAAAAAGATGAGAATTAGGAGTCATTCCCAAATAAACTATCTCCTGTGAAGGAGTCATCTGAGACTTCTGATAATTTATTAGCAAGTCTAGGTCTTGGGCAAGAAGCAATGTTTTCTGAAGGTCCTCTGTACATCGTGCCTTCGACGTGGAGCGAAGAATCCAGTTTTCCAGATAAAATGCTATGTTGATGCTCATCAGGTGAAGCCAACCTGCTAGGGAAGCAAGAATGTGAGTGAATACTTGAGGGGCTGTTGATAGCCTGAAGCATAGGACCCAAAACTGGAATACCTGTTCCTGAAACACAAACCTCAGATATTTCCGAGAGTCCAGGTGTAATGGGATGTGGAAGTAATCATCTTGTAGGTCTATCGAGACCATCCAGTCTCCTTGCCAAATGGATGAAAGGATCGAACAGGTCATCTCCATTCAGAATTTTTTCTTCTGAATAAAGATATTTAACACTTTCGTATATGTATGGTTTGAGCGCCATGCCTACCAGAGATCCGAGGTGTCTGGGAGCGCTCGACAGTGCGAAAAAATAATTTCAAAAATTCAGCAAAAATAGACATTTTATGCCAACAACGTTCATTTTGCTGTCCTTTTTTTCTCAATGCTTATATTTTATGGTGGAATAGTCAGAATAAGAGTTCCAGCCCTCTAAATACAAAAAAAATTTATTAAAAAAAAAAAAAACTACTTATTTTTACATTTTCGTTCGTAGCCCAAAAACTATGAAAGTCGGGCAAATTAATTTTTTTTTATGAGAAAGCCAACAAAATTCTCCAAATATCGATATATAAAATAACAAAAAACAAATAAGTACAGTTAGTAAAAAAACTGATAGAAAAGAGAGTAAGAAACAGAGCGCCCTGCCCGTTGTACAGTGAGAATTAGCGCTAAAAAGTTATTTTTTTTAAGAGCTCTACCTCAGTTATTTTTCATAGGAATTGCTTTGTAAATATTCAAAAATTTAGAGGAAAGGTTGAGGAATACAATGAGAGTCAAGGAAAACGGTTTTGGTAACAGCAACAGTTCCATTTTGAAGTTATAAGTTGATCGAAACAAAAAAAAAATGTTACCGTTGTCAACATTATAATTCGTAGCTCAAAAACTATAAGAGTTAGGCGAATGAATTATTTTTCATGAGAAAGCCAACAAAATTCTCTAAATGTCGATATATAAAATAATGAAAATCGAATAAGTACAGTTGGTGAAAAAATTGATAGAAAAGAGGGTAAGAAACAGAGCGCAATGCCCGGCATACAGTAAGAATTAGCGCTAGTTATTTTTTTTAAGAGCTCTATCTTGGTTATTTTTCAAAGGAATTACTTTGTAAATATACGAAAATGTAGAGCAATGGTTGAGGAATACAGTGACGGTCACGAAAAATGGTTTTGGTAAAGGCAACAGTTTCATTTTGACGTTATAAGTTGATCAAAACAAAAAAAGTTACTGTTGTCAACATTATCGTTCGTAGCTCAAAAACTATAACAGTGAGGCGAATTAATTATTTTTTATGAAAAAGCCCACAAAATTCTCTAAATATCAACATATAAAAGAATGAAAAACAAATAAGTACAGTTGGTGAAAAAAATTATAGAAAAAGAGGGTCTGAAACGGAGTGTTTCCAATAATGTAATCCCACATACAAATCCCACATTTTATAAAAAATTAAAAAAAAAATGTAAGATACGAAAGAGAAGCGTGGATAGGATCAGGTGCTTTCATTGTGAGAATTTTACTATGCCAGGGATTTGTGCATGCTCAGTACAGGAACTAAAAAATTTTTAGAAAAAGAGGGTATGAAACAGAGTGTTTCCAATAATGTAATCCCACATTTTATAAAAAATGTAAGATACGAGAGAGAAGCGTGGGTAGGATCAGCTGATTTCATTGTGAGGAATTTACTATGCCAGGGATTTGCGCATGTGCAGTACAGGAACTGCTTGGCTGGCGTATTGATGCCTGAGTTACATGGTCCAAGGTATGCTGTAGCCTATGGAGACCACTAACTGTCCGAATAAAAAAAAAAAAATTTACTCCTAACACACGTACGAAAAGTTTCGGTAAATTTTATGTAGCGGTACGTCAGTCGGGTAGGAAGGGGAGTAGGGTAATTTTATGTACCACTACACCATTTGGGCATGAATGGGTTAAGGTACTTACATCCAGAACCAGCCTCCATCCTCCTGAGGCCTTCGGGACCACAAAAAGCCAATTGTAGAACCCTTCTGAGTTTACGTTCAGAACTACCTCTATCGGCTTCTTCTCGAGGAGAGATGATACTTCTTTTGCAAGGGCTGAAAATCTCCTCGAACTCTGGGATGTGGGCAGTTGAGGCAATCGGGTATTGACAAAGGGAGGTCTTTCTAGGAAGGGGTTCATGTAGCAGTTCCTTAACACTTCCACAACCCACTGCTCTGCCCCTCTCTTGCTCCATTTCTCCCAAAATTGAAAGAGCCTGGCACCTACTGGAGTAAGGAGGACACTCAATTCACTTTCTTGCGGAAGGTTTAGAAAAGGCCTGCTTAATCGTGCGAGACTGGAATCGTACGGTCGGTCATGCTCTCGAGGAGAAGACCGCTTAAAACCCCCAAGGAGTTTCTTTAGGGAGCCTTGATGACTTCGCTAGGATATCATGTGTAGCTTTCTTCTGCAAAGCAGAAATTTCGTTGACCACTGAAGGGGGGAACAAACTGTCCCTCGACAGGGGAGAAAAAAGAAGTGCTGACCTCTGAATCAAAGTTACTCCTTTAGAGGTGTATGAACACCAAAACTATCTCTTCTTCAACACTCCCATGGCAAACAGTGAAGCCAACTCCTGTGCTCCATCCCTTATTCCTTAATCCATACATGAAAGAACTCCGAAGATATATGAAGAAAGCTCTGCAGGCACAGCATTGTATTCCTGTACTTTACGTGCGAGGGCGCCTATTGACCAGTCCAAAAAGCTTATGATCTCAAATACTTTGAAAAGGTTCTTCATCATGTGATCTATCTCACAAGAAGAGAACAACTTTGGCCACAGAAAAGGCTGACCTACGGACCGAATCAATGAGGCCCAAGAAGTCCCCTTGCGAGGAGGCAGCCGCCCCCAAGGAAGGAGCTTCTCTGGTCGCACAATATGAATATCTCCTCTTCAGAAGATGGGAAGGAGGGTAACTAAAATTGTATTTTCCTTGTTCCCTCTTATCAGCGAGCCAGGTCTTGACCTCATTAACTGCTCTCCTGGCCGAAGTCGAAAGTACCATATTAGGCAGTCCTGAAGATTCAATAGTGACATTACTGATTTGAAAGGTGGACGCAGGAGAAATGGGTGCAGCTGGAGAAAAAAGAAGGGAAACTTTGAAGCAGAAAATTAAGCAATGATGCATAAGCTGAAGGAGCGAATTCCACTGCCTCATCTTTGTCATCTTCCTAACCCATCGCAGATACAGTATGCGCAAAAAAGACAAGTCCTTAGACGAAGAAGGGTTCGAAGGTTTCTTCAAAATGCCTAGAATATCATCTAGGCATCGCTGTATAGGCGCAAACGACAGATCCACATGTGAAGGTGTCGTCTATAAACGAATCTGTACCAGCGGGCGCAACTGGGAGCTTGGCAGCTGCTAAGCGCTCGCATGTTACTGGCTGCTTGGGAGCAACTGGGCGCTCTGAAAACACTTGCAGTTCGGGAGCAACTGGGCGCTTGTTACTTGAAGAGAACTTGGGCGTAAGAGAACGCTCGAAAGTGACTGCACTACTGGCAGACACTGTGCGCTTTGGCACCAATAAGCACTCGTCGACTACTGGCCGATTGAGGGCCAATGGAGGTTCATCCATTGAGACGTGTACTGATGTAAAAGAATGCTTACTCTTGATTTATCACTGCTACGCCACTTGCGCCTCTGTTCAGGGCAGGAAGCATCCAAACTGGAGGAAAGGTTATGTACACCTTGGAAGACACCTTCCCTCTGACTATATGACACAACCTGGGAACTGGCACCAGGCGCGACTGAGGGGCCAACTACCTGGAGGCAGACTCCACCAACCTCCCTTGGGCTTCCGGTATAGCTTCTCCCTGGTGCGGGGAAGTATGCCAGTGACCTTTGCCTAGGAAAATCGGCAGGCCGAGTAGCCAGCTCCTCCACCAACACTGCACTTTTGCTTGTTTCTTCTTATTTTCCATAAAGGAACGAACAGACGCACTAATGTGGAAAACAGTATCCACCAACATATAAAATTGATGATCAAAATTTAAGTTCAAGGATGGCAATGGCACTGAGTTCGGGAGTAGGGGAGCTGGGTAAAGGAACAGGTGGAATAGAAGCAGGACTAGTAATAGGAGACAAATCTGAAAGAGGTAGAACTGGTAATCAACAGAAGATTTAGCTGAATCCTGACTAGCTAAACTTTTGTCCTTCCTAACTGCCGCTTTTCTCTTTCTATCCTTCTCCAACTTAGTCACATGAGAATTCAATGTCTTCCATTTTTTACTGCCCCATTCACTATATTCAACACAAGACAAATAAACTGAACATACTTGACCCTGGGATCATACTTCGCTGATGTAATTCTCGTGTTGCAGCCTTCACTGCACGAATACTACTCGGGACTTGTGTCGGACACTAGATACAAGTCGAACAGTCAAAAAAGTCCAATTGCATATTAGTCACAATCAGGTTATTACAAGAAAACCTAAATATCTAAATTGCTGAGAGGCTACCAAAAGCAAAATACTTCACCAAACAATCAAAAACCATACAGTGAATGCCCCATATTCGCAGGGGATGCGTCCCCCCCCCGAATAGGTCAAATCTGCAAATGCTTAAAACCCCTCTAAAAACACTTAGAACTGCCCATTTTGATAGCTTAAACCAAGAAAAACCCTGTAAAAATGCTTATACTTGAGTATTTTAATAGTTTTATCACAAAAATTGCATTTATTCATGAAAATTATATAAAAATACAGTAATTAGTGAATATTTCTCAGTGAAAAATACCGCGAATGGGCGAATTTTCCACGAATGATGGCTAGATATGTTCCACAGAGAAACCCGCGAATGCGTGAGTCCGCGAACCATGAGAACGCGAATACGGGGGGTTTACTGTATATAGTAAAGTCCGAGGATTTCAAAACCAGCTGCTGCTCACCACCGTCGTGGTAAGCTGGCAGAAACACATTGAAGACCTCTGCTCAGTTGTTCCTTCTTTTCCCGAAAGTGGGCAGGGTCAGTTACCTACATCGTAAATTAAACGAAAGAATAGCTACCGTGGATTTAAAATTTTAGCTGCCGGTTAATAGAAACTGTTAGCTATGTAATTACTTGGTAAGTTACTTATATAAAAATAAAAATAAATACACCATGATATATCATATACATTAATCAATTACATCATGCAAAAGAAGCTCAGGTAATTGAGTGGAACATTTATATATGTACACCTGGACTTAGGACAAGATACTGTGGTGCACTTTTAAGTTTTACGAGCACTTAATCTTCAACCTTATGCTTTCACAACCTTTTCTGCTTTATACATAAAAAACTACAGAAAGAGTGACTACCATTCTTGGAGGAACGGGATGCATATTATATTTGCAATGCTTTCTTCATCATCTTATTCTATAAATTGCAGTAGTAAGGGTTTACCTCTTTGAAACAACTTTCAACTGCTGCAGGTACAAATGACACACCAAATGATGGTTGTTCAGAAAGCAATTCTGGAATGCGTGCCAAGTCCCTTAACAATGCTGCTAATCTCCTCCTATAAAAATAAGCACATAGATTAAATTATACATCTTACAATGCATTTCAAGAACAAACCTAAATATTATATCTTTTATATTTTATTGAGATAAACCTTTTCTTTAAACTTTGTATATTTCATGGTGCACAACACAGACTGATATAATGCACATCCTAATTCAAGAGGAAATTTCTCTGGAAATAATCAGGCTTAAAAATCTAGGGGGAACAAGTTCTACTACATTAGCCAATTAAGTTTGACCTACAACCATCTGCTTATTTCTTCATTCTAAAAAATAATAAAAGTTACAGTATGCAAATTCTATATGTGACCATCTAACACAAATGCACCTTGATAAAATATATGGATATAAATATTGTATTTACATAAGTTATTAGTTTTTCTCACTGGTCTTTGTTATTTACTAGAATTTATTATTACTGGGAGGCCTATATCCAGACTGCCTATTAAGTTGAGGTGTTCAGCGCTGAAAGGAAAACTGAGAGTAAAGGTTTTAAAAGTGTAACTGGAGGAAAACCTCACAGTTGCACAAAGAAACAATTGTTAGAGAGGGTGGAAAGTAAGATGGAAGACAGAGAATATGAGTGGAAGTACAGTAAAAGGAATGAAAGGGGTTGCGGCTATGGGCCAAAGGGACAATGCAAAGAACCTCTAATCACCATGGTTACATTCCTCCAATTTTCTAACATGGTTCCAGCCTAGCCCTTGGTCCATGATCCTTTTGGAACTTGAGTTCCTTTATGCCTCTTTTACTGGAAACTTCATCTCTAGGTCCTTATCACCAAGTCATTGTCAACAGCTCAGTTTTAGTGATGAATCATATGTAATTTTCTACAGACGTGCCCTTTTTCCCATACCACAGGCCTGTTACAGCTGGATTACATCAAACACAAGAGAAACTCAGTTAACTGCCAGGAACCCTAAGGGACCTTATGCACATGGATCAAGCTATCTGGGCCACAAAGTCATTTTTTCTCATACATTTGAATAAGTGCAGGATTTCATACAGTGTATGAAATAGGCCATTTTAAAGTAATGAGTTTATTATAGAAAACACTGATTTTTAGTTAAAAATAATATACTTTTCCAAAATCTTTTTTTTGTAAATAATATGCATCTAAGATCGTAAAAATTGGAAAAAGAACATTTACTGTACCTGGTGCAACAGTTATTATGATCTGCAATCTGTGAGAAGAGATAACGATATTTTTCCTGAAGTCTGCCTCCACACAGCACCACCATTAGAACCTTACATCCCAACACCTGCACCATTCCAGTTCGTTTCCTGATGGGATAAAAATCACATAGGCTATGTAAAAATCTAGAGATACCTTTATACAAAGAGTGTCCTTAAACATAAACCCATAGATATCCAATAATAAACAGAATGATCCAAACAATTCAACTAAAAAGTAAAATTAGGATTTATGTTAACCTTGGAATTACATATACATTATTTAATTATAATTTTACAACTACAGTGCTCCCCATTTTTAAGCAAAATAGGTTCCAGAACTTATTACGGAAATGCAAAACCTGAGGAAATGCAAAAATCCCCTCTAAAAATGCTAAAAACTGGCTTATAACTGCCAAATACCCTGTAACCCTTTAACCCTTAAACGCTGAGCCTCTATTTACAAAAACGTCTCCCGTATGCCGGCGGCATTCGGGAGTTAGCGCCGAAGCGGAAAAAAAGTTTTTTTCAAAAAATCACAGCATGCTTAGTTTTTAAGATTAAGACTTCATTTTTGGCTCCTTTTTTGTCATTGCCTGAAGTTTAGTATGCAACCATCAGAAATGAAAAAAAATATCATTATCATATATAAATATTGAAATATATGACAGCGCAAAAAAATTTTTTCATATAAAATTTTATACAAATCGCGCTGAGCAAAACGGTTAAAGCTAACGGGTTATTTTTTTTTCTTTGTATTGTACAATAAATTGCGATGATTTTGGTATATAACAAATTGTAAAATGATCAAAGCAACACAGAGAAAATATTATCACAAAATGATGCATGAATTCGTAACGCTCGCACGTGAAAAAATGTTTTTTTTTTTTTAATTCACCATAAATCGAAATATTGTGCTAGAGACTTCCAATTTGTTGAAAAATGAAGCTAATTGATTGAATATTACTAGACTGTAAGTGTTATAGCTTACAATTGCAGTTTTTGACCATTTCGGTCGAGTTAAAGATGACCGAAAGTCAAATTTTTTCTATTTATCGTGATTTATATGAAAATATTTCAAAACTGATAAAAGCTACAACCATGAGTTATTTTCTGTTGTATTGTACATGAAATTGTGCACATTTTCATATATAAAAGTTTATGTAACGACTAATATAAAACGGTGCAAACATTACGACAACGTGACGAAAGAATTTCTGAGATGTTCGGCAGAGTTACCGCACGGACGTAAGGAAAATGTTTTTTTCAAAAATTCACCATAAATCGAAATATTGTGCTAGAGACTTCCAATTTATTGCAAAATGAAGGTAAATGATTGAATATTACTAGAATGTAAGAGTTTTAGCTTACAATTCCGTTTTTCGACCATTTCGGTCGAGTTAAAGTTGACCGAAGGTTGAAATTTTGGCAGTTATCGTGATTTATGTGAAAATATTTCAAAACTGATAAAAGCTACAACCATGAGTTATTTTCTGTTGTATTCTACATGAAATTGCGCACATTTTCATATATAAAGGTTTATGTAACGACTAATGTAAAATGATGCAAACATTACGACAATGTGACGAAAGAATTTCTGAGATGTTCGGCCGAAGTTACTGCGCGCAGATGTAAGGAAAAAGTTTTTTTTAGAAATTCACCATAAATCAAAATATTGTGCTAGAGACTTCCCGTTTGTTGCAAAATGAAGGTACATGATTGAATATTACTAGAATGTAAGAGTTTTAGCTTATAATTGTTTTTTTTTACCATTTTGGTCAAGTTAAATTTGACCGAAGGTTGAAATTTTGGCAGTTATCATGATTTATATGAAAATATTTCAAAACTGATAAAAGCTACAACCATGAGTTATTTTCTGTTGTATTCTACATGAAATTGCTCACATTTCTATATATAAAACTTTATGTAACAACTAATATAAAACGGTGCAAACATTACGACAATGTGACAAAAGAATTTCTGGCGCGGACGTAAGGAAAAAGTTTTTTTTTTTTTCAAAAAATTTACCATAAATCGAAATATTGTGCTAGAGACTTCCAATTTGTTGCAAAATGAAGGTAAATGATTGAATATTACTAGAATGTAAGAGCTTTAGCTTACAGTTGCATTTTTTTACCATTTCGGTCAAGTCAAAGTTGACCGAAGGTTGAAATTTTGGCAGTTATCGTGGTTTATATGAAAATATTTCCAAACTGATAAAAGCTACAACCATGGGTTGTAATTTGCTGTATTTTACATGAAATTGCGCACATTTTCATATATAAAACTTTATGTAACGGCTAATATAAAACAGTGCAAAACTTACGACAAAATGATGAAAGAATTTCTGAAATTTTCGGCCGTTACCGCGCGGGCATAAGGAAAAGTTTTTTTCAAAAATTCACCATAAATTGAAATATTGTGCTAGAGACTTCCAATTTGTTGCAAAATGAAGGTAAATGATTGAATATTACTAGAATGTAAGAGTTATAGCTTACAATTGCGTTTTTCGACCATTTCGGTCGAGTCAAAGTTGACCGAAAGTTGAAATTTTTTGTAGTCGACGTATGGTACGTCCACTCGGCACCCAACAGACAATTTTAGTCGACATATGATACGTCCAGTAGGCGTTTAAGGGTTAATATAAAGAGAAGTTGAAAAACAAACAAGAATTAACTTAGACTACACTGTATCGTATACATATACGGTAGTCTAGCCTACATTATACTGTACTCTATATTCACATATTAATATCATATTATACAAATATCAACATAATGAATACGCATCTTTTCCATGGATCTTTAAAATGTTATGCTTTACTGTACTTCACTGTATCCAATAATGTTGTATATATTCTTATACTGCTTTTGTATTATAAGTTGCAATCATACCAATCAATGTTTTGGTTTGGAAATCAATTACGAGGTAAGTTTATTTCGTCGTATTTAACTCAGTTCAGAGTGCTTTTCTTGCTTCTAGTTAGCGTAAATAAATCTCTAGATACTTTATTTACATGGGGCAAGGTTATTTTTTGTTATACGAACTGTTTTCAAGTCGAAATATAACTTAAAGACATCTCATTGTGAAATTAATTTAGCTATTTTTTTTAATTGATGACGTTGGCCATTTGGGGGCATGTTTGTTTTGTGTAAAAAAAAAAAAACTGATTCTGTTTGCTATTTTCACTTGATTTCATCATAATAGGATCTTTATGTATTTATTGTTTATCAGCATAAAAACAGCAGTAATGTGCTCTTTCATTCCCAATAGTTTTGATTAAAATACTCTCTCCAATTTTAATTGCAGTCGAGTTTCATCACGTAGCCGATGCACGATAATTTATAGTCATTAGCAGCTTGAACATTGTTTTCTCAGCTTCAGCTACAACTTGCAGCTTAAATCTTGCAGTATAGTTCCTTGCCGATCTTTTATCCATAGCGAATAAGGGTATAATGTAAAAATATATCAGTCCTATTCTACTTAACGTCATTTGTAACATAACTATGGTAATTATTTACTACCGTACGATGGTTGAAATACAAGCAAAACTACTGTTGTTATCCGATTCGGTTATAAGCAAAACAAGTTTCTTGTTCGGTTGTTTATGGCTGTACGCATTTACATTATTAACAATACATTCATACCCTGAACTTACGCAAGGTTAGGTTCCAGAACCCCTTGAGCATGGAGAATTTTCGTTTAAGTTTGGCACGGTCTCTAAAAATGCTAATACTGTAAATGCATATTTCTAAAGTTTAACACTATATATGACCTAATCATGCTCCCAAATTATTAAAATAACTTTTGAATTAAATTAATGTTACTGTACAGGTTGACCATCACTAATCCGCCGTCATTGGGACCTGGAGGGTGCCGGATTAGCCATTTTGCCAGATTAGCCATTTATTAGGCTAGAATACACGAAACCCAGCAGCTAAGCACCTCATCTTAGAATTAAAATATCCCATAAATCAGTACAAGTTGGTTAATAAAAAAAAGACAATTATCAAATATGGGTAGTGCTTGAAATACGATATTTCAAGTTTACGATGGGGTTAGCAATTAATACCCGATACGAAAAATATTTAAGAAATATTTTTAGATTTCGCAGGCGCAGGCAGCGAGAGAGACCAACTTACAATTTTTTTCCATCTCTTTATTCCATCTGCTAGTTAAAAAAGTAAAAGAGAATGATAAAGTATTGTCAGTAACGTTATACTCTTGCGTAAATGCGTTTGCAGCCATAAACAACCGAACGGAAACTGTTGTTTTGCTACTAATCGTATCGGATAACAACTGTTTTGCTTGTATTTCAACCATCGACGGTCAAACAATTACTGTCGTTATGTTACAAATGACGTTAAGTACTGTACAATAGGACTGATATATTTTTTACACTATACCCTTATTCGCTTTGGAGAAAAGATCGGCAAGGAAATATACTGCTTCAGTAACTCTAAGCTGCAAGTTGTAACTGAAGCTGAGAAAACAATGTTCAAGCTGCTAATGACTATAAATTATCATGCATCGGAAACATGGATGAAACTCAACCGTAAATAAAATTGGAGAGAATGTATTTTAAAACTACTGGGCATGAAAGAATACAAATTACTGCTGTTTTCACACCGATAAAAAATAAATACGTAAAGCTTGTATTATGATGAAATCAAGAGAAAATAGCGAACGGCATCTTGATTGTTTTTTCACAAAACAAACATGCCCCAGAAATGGCCAGCCGCGATTCCTGGGAACGTCATATATTAACAAAAAAAAAGCTAAATTAATTTCACGAGACGTATTTAAGTTATATTTCGACTTAAAAACACTTCGTATGGCGAAAAATATCCTTGTCCCAAATAACTAAAGTATCTATATTCATTTGCGCTTACTAGAAGCAAGAAAAGCGAACTGAACTGAGTTAAATGCGGCGAAATAAACACTGCGTTATTGTTTCCAAAACAAAACATTGATCACAATTTATAATACAAAAGCAATATGAGAATATACGCAATTGGATACAATGCAGTAGTAAAGCATAACTTTTTAACCCTTTAATGCCGAGCCTCTATTTACAAAAACGTCTCCCGTATGACGGTGGCGTTCGGGAGTTAGCGCCGAAGCAGAAAAAAAGTTTTTTTCAAAAAATCACAGCACGCTCAGTTTTTTAAGATTAAGAGTTCATTTTTGTCTCCTTTTCTTTGTCATTGCCTGGAGTTTAGTATGCAACCATCAGAAATGAAAAAAATATCATTATCATATATAAATATTGAAATATATGACAGCACAAAAAAAAAATTTTCATATATAATTTTATACAAATCGCGCTGTGAGCAAAACGGTTAAAGCTAACGTTTTTTTTTTTTTTCTTTGTATTGTACACTAAATTGCAATGATTTTGGTATATAACAAATTGTAAAACGACCAAAGCAACACAGAGAAAATATTATCACAAAATGATGCATGAATTCATAACGCATGCATGTAAAAAAATGTTTTTTTTTAAAAATTCACCATAAATCGAAATATTGTGCTAGAGACTTCCAATTTGTTGAAAAATGAAGCTAATTGATTGAATATTACTAGACTGTAAGTGTTTTAGCTTACAAATGCAGTTTTCGACCATTTCGGTCGAGTTAATGTTGACCGAAGGTCGAATTTTTTCTATTTATCGTGATATGAAAATATTTCAAAACTGATAAAAGCTACAACCATGAGTTATTTTCTGTTGTATTGTACATGAAATTGTGCACATTTTCATATATAAAAGTTTATGTAACGACTAATATAAAACGGTGCAAACATTACGACAACGTGACGAAAGAATTTCTGAGATGTTCAGCCGAGTTACCGCACGCAGACGTAAGGAAAATGTTTTTTCAAAAATTCACCATAAATCGAAATATTGTGCTAGAGACTTCCAATTTATTGCAAAATGAAGGTAAATGATTGAATATTACTAGAATGTAAGAGTTTTAGCTTACAATTCCGTTTTTCGACCATTTCGGTCGAGTTAAAGTTGACCGAAGGTGGAAATTTTGGCAGTTGTCATGATTTATGTGAAAATATTTCAAAACTGATAAAAGCTACAACCATGAGTTATTTTCTGTTGTATTATACATGAAATTGCGCACATTTTCATATATAATAGTTTATGTAACGACTAATGCAAAACGATGCAAACATTACGACAACGTGACGAAAGAATTTCTGTGATGTTCAGCCGAGTTACTGCGCGCAGACGTAAGGTAAAAGTTTTTTTTTCAGAATTTCACCATAAATCGAAATATTGTGCTAGAGACTTCCAGTTTGTTGAAAAATGAAGGTACATGATTGAATATTACTAGAATGTAAGAATTTTAGCTTATTATTGCATTTTTTTACCATTTCAGTCGAGTTAAAGTTGACCGAAGGTTGAAATTTTGGCAGTTATCGTGATTTATAAGAAAATATTTCAAAACTGATAAAAGCTACAACCATGAGTTATTTTCTGTTGTATTCTACATGAAATTGCGCACATTTCCATATATAAAAATTTATGTAACGACTAATATAAAACGGTGCAAACATTACAACGTGACGAAAGAATTTCTGGCGCGGACGTAAGGAAAAAGTTTTTTCAAAAATTCACCATAAATTGAAATATTGTGCTAGAGACTTCCAATTTGTTGCAAAATGAAGGTAAATGATTGAATATTACTAGAATGTAAGAGTTTTAGCTTACAATTGCGTTTTTTTACCATTTCGGTCGAGTCAAAGTTGACCGAAGGTTGAAATTTTGGCAGTTATCGTGATTTATGTGAAAATATTTCCAAACTGATAGAAGCTATAAGCATGAGCTATCTTGTGTTGTATTCTCCATGAAATTGCGCACATTTTCACATATAAAACTTTATGTAACGGCTAATATAAAACGGTGCAAAACTACAACAAAATGACGAAAGAATTTCTGAAATTTTCAGCCAAGTTACCGTGCGGACGTAAGGAAAAAGTTTTTTTTAAAAAATTCACCATAAATCAAAATATTGTGCTAGAGACTTCCAATTTGTTGCAAAATGAAGGTAAATGATTGAATATTACTAGAATGTAAGAGTTTTAGCTTACAATTGCATTTTTCAACCATTTCGGTCGAGTCAAAATTGACCGAAGGTTGAAATTTTTTGTCGTCGACGTACGGTACGTCCACTCGGCACCCAACAGACAATTTTAGTCGACGTATGATATGTCCAGTCGGCGTTTAAGGGTTAAAAGATCCATGAAAAAGATGCACATTCGTTATGTTGATGTTTGTATAATGCTGTTAATATGTGAATAGAGTTAGTATAATGTAGGCTAGACTACCGCATATTTAGCCTATACGATATACCTTAGCGTAGGCCAAAAGACAATAATAAATGTAAAAGATGGAACAGCAAAAGCATGCTTTATGTTTACAAACACCTCCAGTTTGTCGATGCAGCACACAGCGCCACCAAATCGAAGCGGCCGGCGAGAGAAGTTAGCGCAGCGACCGGAAAATTTGAAAATTAGTGCGAAACATTAGAAATAACTCTAGCTGGAAATTTGTGCCGGATTACTGATTGTTCCGGACTACTGATTGCCGGATTAGTGATGGTCAACCTGTATTTTCATTTAAAAGTTAGCTTAATACATTACCCTTAAAAAAAGAAAACAGGGTTGACATAAAAATAGAGTTGGAAGGGAATTTCTGTCTCTTTCCCCTTCCTACCGATATATTTTTAGAAGTCTTCTCAACCTCGTTTTTAAAACTTCTTTATTCTGTCTCTTTCCCTTTGTTCTGAAATGCCCTATGTCTCTGTTTTAGAACGGTGCATTTACAGTTTGTAAATGGTACAGGTAAAATTAGATCAGTTTAAAATTATTTACTGTACAGTTAAAGACATAGAGAAACAGCAGTACATAGGTTGCGCTAACTACTTAAGAGAGAGAGAGAGAGAGAGAGAGAGAGAGAGAGAGAGAGAGAGAGAGAGAGAGAATTACATAAGAAACCTTTGACCCGCTAATCAGCAACATTCCCCCTTCTGATTAAATCGACATGTATGACAACTTTTTGCCTTCGAGCTTCTCACACAAGACGAGGTACAGATATTTGTTTGTTTAAAATACGTATCACATACGAATTTCGTAATTACAATTATATTATTATTATTACAGTAAACACCCCTTATTCGCTTGGATTGTGTACCACATCCCCCGCTAATAGCTAGAACCCACGAATACTTAGAACCCTTATAAAAACACTTAGAACTGCCTATTTTGATAGTTCAAACACACAAAAAAAACTAAAAATGCTTATACAGGTGTTATCCTACTTACGATGGGGTTAGGTTCAAAAAAAAAAAAAAAAAAAAAAAAAAAAAAAAAATCATTTGTTGGAAAAAATATATCTTGAATATAGCCTAGCCTACACTAGGGACTCGGTACATATATACGTATATGGTAGCCTAGCCTACACTATAAAGTATACTCTATACATACACACTTACACAGTATAGTAATTATTAATATAGTTAATTCTGGAGGTTCATGCTGAATGACGTATGATACTTCAATACAAAGAGAAATTGAATAACAAACAAGAATTAGCTTAACCTACACTATATCGTATACATATACGGTAGCTTAGCCTACATTATACTGTACTCTATATGCACATATCGTATGACACAAACATCAACATAACAAATATGCATCTTTTCCATGGATCTTTTAAAATGTTATGCCTTATTAACTGTATCCAATAATATTGTATATATTCTTATATTGCTTTTGTATTATAAATTGCGATCATAGCAATCAATGTTTTGGTTTGGAAATCGTTTATGAGGTGTTTATTTCGCCGCATTTAACTCGGTTCAGAGCGCTTTTCTTGCTTCTAGCTAGCATAAATGAATCTCTTGATACTTTATGTATATGGGGCAAGGTTATTTTTTTTTATACTGTATGAAGTGTTTTTAAATCGAAATGTAACATATGCGTCTCGTTGTGAAGTTAATTTAGCTATTTTTCCGTTAACGGACGATGTTGGCCATTTGGAGTCGTTTGTTTTGTGTAAAAAAAATCAAGATTCCGTTCGCTATTTTCACTTCATCATAATACGAGCTTTACGTATTTATCATTTACCGGCGTAAAAATAGCAGTAATTGTTCTTTCATGCCCAGTAGTTTTGATTAGAATACTTTCTCTCCAATTTTAATTACAGTAGAGTTTCATCCATGTTGCTGATGCACGATAATATAGAGTCATTAGCAGCTTGAACATTGTTCTCTCAGCCTCAGCTACAACTTGAAGCATAAATTTAGCAGTATATTTCCTTGCTGATCTTTTATCCATACCGAATAAGGGTATAATGTAAAAATATATCAGTCCTATTCTACTTAATGTCATTTCTACTATAACCTATGGTAATTGTGTATTACTGTACAGTGGTTGAAATACAAGCAAAAGGGCTGTTGTTATCCGATTCGGTGATAAACAAAACAAGTTTCTTGGTCGGTTGTTTATGGCTGTACACATTTACGCAAGAGTATAACGTTACTAACAATACTTCTATCATTCTCTGTTACTTTTTTCTACTAGAAGATGGGATAAAGAGTTGGAGGAAAAGAGGCTGGTCTATTGTAATTTGGTCTCTCTCGCTGCCTGATTGTATTAAGCTGCTGCAAGAGATAAATGAAATTTAAAAATATATTATAAATATTGCCATATCAGTATTAATTGCTTACTCCATTGTAAAAATGAAATTTTTATGATAAAATAACGTTTCACTTATACTTACCCGTAGTTACATATAGCTGTCGTCTTTGACGTCACGGCAGTATTCAAATTTCGCGCTAGCGCTATCGTTACAAAAGGTGATCCTCTACCCCCGCCTCTATCGGGTATCGGGAACCGTCCCAAGAACACTTCATAAGTTTTGCCCAACTGCCCAGGTGAGGGGAGGAGGGAGGGTTATGATTATGTAACTACGGGTAAGTATAAGTGAAACGTTATTTTATCATAAAATTTCATTTTCACTTATACAACTTACCCGGTAGTTACATATAGCTGATTGGCACCTTGAGGAGGTGGGGCCCTGGCAGCTAATAAAATTCTTGAATTATCTACTTGCAACAAGTTAGGCATAGGTTCCTTACCTTTAAAGGTAGCTGACTCAGTGGTTACTGCCTCTGTAGTCTGCTGGCCTTTATATTGTGCCGAGAGGATATAAGGGATCCATGTGTCGGACACAATAAAAACAGTACCTGCCGTGAGAGAACATGGCTGCAAAAGACGGACAAGTCTGATGCCCTTGATCAGGCGCAGTACAACGAACAACAAAACGAGGGATCACCTAACATTACCATAAAACCAATACCAAAGATTAAAAACTGGAAGATACTAACACATCATGTATCTCCAGGCAACCTTCAAAAACAACAACCCCAACACCAAGGTGAAAATGTTAGTTAAGGAGCGGACTCCTTTTCACCCTCCCCAACACCGTGTCAGTCGCAATAAAGGGCCCCAGCGCACTGCACTCTTGAAAACAGTTTGCACGTCCACTAAATAATGCGATGCAAACACTGACTTGCATCTCCAAAAGGTGGACTTAACCAAGTCCTTCACAGATAAGTTTCTGCTAAAGGCTACAGAAAGTCGAAACCGCTCTAATCTCGTATCTTTTTACCTTAAGAATACTCATCTCCGAGTCAGCACACTGCTCATGAGCTTCTTTTATCAGGCTTCTCAAAAAGAAAGAAAGGGCATTCTTAGAGAGAGGCCTCAAGGATCTCTAACCGAGCACCAGAGGTGGTCATTGGGACCTCTGAGCTTCTTCGTTCTCTGAACGTAGAACTTGAGAGCTCTCACAGGGCAGAGGTACCTTTCGGGTTCTTCGGGACCGACCAATTGGGAAAGGTCCTTAATTTCAAACTCTCTTGGCCAAGGTCTAGACGGGTCTTCGTTCTTGGCTAAGAAACCAAGAGTAGACATACATACTGCCTTCCCCTTAGCAAAGCCTACTCTTTGTCAATCGTGATGTAGCTCACTTACTCTCCTGGCCAGAGCCAGAGCTACCAAAAAGAGTCTTTTTCGTGAGATCCTTCAAGGAGATATTCGCCATCGGTTCAAAGGACTGAGACCGAACCATCTCAGCACTACGCCAAGATTCCACGCCACTGGTCTCTTCTGGTCTCTCTTTGACGTATTAAATGATCGAATCAGATCTGAAAGGTCTTGACTCAAAGACACTTCAAGACCCCTATGTCGAAAAGACCGAAGCTAACATGGCTCTATACCCTTTAATGGTAGGTACAGCAAGCTTTTTCTCTGTGGAGGAACAAGAGAAAATCGGCCATCTGGGCTATAGACGCCGAAGAAGAAGACACGCCTTCTCTTCTTACACCAGGACCTAAACTGTGTCCACTTCGCCTGGTAAACATTGTCGGAGGATTCTCTTCTTGGCTTCGCGATAGCTTCCGAAGCCTCTCTTGAAAAGCCTCTCTTTCTGATGAGTCTCCTGACAGTCTGCAGGCGACAAGATGAAGAGCGGACAAGTTTTGGTGGAACCTCTGAAAGTGCGGCTGTCTGAGTAAATCTGGTCTCTCTGGCAGAAGTCTCGGAAAGTCTGACAGTAGGTTTAGAAGGTCCGGGAACCACTCCTGGACGGCCAGAATGGAGCCACCAGAGTCATCCTTACGTTTGATGGCTTGAGAACTTCGAGATTACCTGCCGTGTGGGATCTTGAACGGGGAAAGGCATACAGGTCCAGGTCCGACCAGTCCATGAACATTGCATCCACGAAAACCGCTTTGTTGTCTGGAACTGGAGAGCAGTAAAGGGGCAGCCGAGTCGTTTTGTCGGTTGCAAAAAGATCTATGAGCGGGCGTCCCCATATCTTCCAAAGCTCCTTGCAAACTAGGGGATGTAAAGTCCACTCGTTGGATAGGACCTGGTTCTTTCTGCTGAGAAGGTCCGCTGCTACATTTTTCTCCCCTTGAATAAATCTCGTTACTAGTCTGGTCCCGATCTCCTCCGTCCAAACTAGAAGCTCCCTCGAGGTCTCGTTCTTAGGACCACGAGTGAGTGCCCCCTGTTTCCGAATGTATGCCAGAGCGGTCGTGTTGTCCGCCTGGACCAAGACGCATTTGCCTTCCACTTCTTTTGAAAGGCTAACAGGGCTAAGTGAACCGCTTTTTAGTTCTTTTTGATTGATATGCCAGTTTCTCTCTTCTCTTTGCCACTGGCCCGAAACTTCTTTTTGTCCCCATAGTCGCTCCCCAGCCCTTGTCCGAGGCGTCGGAAAAAGAGTTAGGTCTGGGTTCGGAAGCTGAAGAGGAAGTCCTTGTGACAGCCTTCCTTCTGACCTCCACCAACGGAGGCACTCCTTTATCTTTTCCGAAATGGCGAATGTGAAGGAGTCCGGGAACTGTTTCCTGGGCCACTTCTCTTGCAGGTAAAACTGCAGTGGTCTCAGGTTTAAGCGCCCAGTTTTACAAACTTCTCCACTGAAGTTAAGGTTCCCACGAGGCTCATCCATTCGTTCGCTGGAACAAATCTTCCTCTGCAGAAAGTCGTCTATCTTCTGCAGGCATGAGGCTATCCGTTGGTTGGACAGAAAAGCCTGAAAAAGTCTGAGAGTTCAGACTCACTCCCAAATAGACAATCTGCTGACTGGGAGTAAGGCAAGACTTCTTCGTTGATAATGAGGCCTAGAGACTTCGTTAATTGAAGAGTCTTTGATAGGTCCTCCAAACAGCTCTCCCTCAAGCAGCTTTGAGCAGCCAATCGTCGAGGTACATGGAAACTCAATTCCTTCCAGGTGAAGATGTCTGGCTACTGACAACAGGATCCTTGTGAAAACTTGCGGGGCTGTCGACAGACCGAAGCAGAGGGAACGGAACTGATAAACCTGTCCCTCGAAGACGAACCTCAGGAACTTCCTTGAAGCTGGATGTATCGGGACGTGAAAATAAGCGTCTTGGAGGTCTATCGAAACCATCCAATCCCCCTGATGTAAAGACGCCAAGACCGACTGAGTTGTCTCCATGGAGAATTTTGTCTTCTGAATGAAGACATTCAACGCACTCACGTCCAGGACGGGTCTCCATCCCCCTGATGCTTTCGTAACCAGGAACAGACGATTGTAGAAACCTGGAGATAGAGGGGCATGAAGCTGTTCTATCGCTTCCTTCTCCAGCATGGCTCGGACTTCTGAGCGAAGGGCGTCTAGTTTCATGAGAGTTGTGCGAGTACGCCTGTAAAGAAACTGGAGCCTCCACTAAAGGAGGTTTGGAAAGGAAGGGGATGGCATATCCTTCTTTTAAAACTTGGATCGCCCAAGGGTCTGCCGAGATCTGTTGCCACTCTTGCCAGAACCTTTGCAGTCTGGCTCCTACAGCTGAATGGAGGACAAAGGTTCATTTCTTCTCTGGGGCCGTCGAGGTTCTAGGCGTGGCTTTGCCTTTTCCTCTGGCCCTGCCAAAACACGTTTAGAGGTCTTCCTTTATACTGTCCATACGAGAAAGCTGGGGACAAAACACCGCACAAGACAGAAGCGGTAGAAAGCACAGGTCTCTTCGCTTTCTTGGCAGACTGCGACAAAAGATCCTGGGTTGACTTCTGGGCTAATGCCTGGGAAATTGCAGCAACTAACTCTTGCGAAACAGATGAGCCTTGTTTAAAGGAGAAAACAAGAGAGCGACTTCTGGCTTGAAGAAACACCTTTTGCTAGGAAGGAGCACCAAAGTTGCCTCTTTTTGAGAACCCCTGTCGTAAATAAAGAGGCCAGTTCTACTGCACTGTCGCAGATGCCCCTATCCATGCAATCCACTACTCCTACCACATCATCCAAGAGCTGGAAGGAAGATTAAAATCCTTAATCTTCCTGGCTAAAACATAATCGCCCAGTCCAGGAAGCTCACAATTTCAAGAGTCCGAAATACGCTCTTGAAAACTTGATCCAGTTCGGAGGGCGTAAAGAAGACCTTTAAGAATTAAGTGCGGTCCTCCTACTGGCATCCATGAGACTGGAGAAGTCCCCCTGTGCGGAGGCAGCCACACCCAGGGAAAACATTTCCCCAGTCTCATACCAACTCCGGTTACGGAAGGAACGACGAGGAGGGGGAAGACAGAAGACGTTCTTTCCAATTTCCCTCTTCTCGGCCAGCCAAGCATCCATCTTCTTAAGGCCTTTCTTCGCCGAGACGGACAGGACAAGTTTGGTAAAGTCCGAAGAAGAAACAGAAGCCTTGTCCCTCTTGTACTGGGACCCAGGAGACGGAGGAGCCGCAGGCGGAACGAATCAGGGAAGTTCTCAATAAAGAACTTCAAGAGCTTCTTGTAGGAAGAGAGTTGCGAGACTTCTCCTCCCTTACACTGCTCCTCTAAGCCCGAGAGGAGTTCGTCAGAAATTGGGGATAAGTCCAGCTGGACAACATCTTCATCCAAGTCTCCTTGAACTGAGACTTGAGTTACACGAGCCACAGGGGCTGGAAGGCTAGTGACATATTCTTGCTGTGTCACCGAAAGAGATTGAGCCTGTTGAGGAGCCATCGGGGCGCCAAGGAGGCGCAGTTGATACAGCAACGAAGGTGGCGCCAAAGGCGGAGCCGTCGTTACCACAACGACAGGAGGCGTCAATGAAGGCGCAGCGGCGGCGCTACCGAGCGGCAGACATAGTCGTCGTCGGCGGGCGCCGCTGGTATCACAGGGAGGCGCCAAAGGAGGCGCAATCGGCACAGCAGCCAAGGTGGCGCCAACGGAGGCGCAAGCGGCGGCGCTACGAGGCGATAGAACGAGCGATGTGGTGGGCGCGCTGGCATCGTGAGGAGGAGCCAAAGAAGAGACTTGATTTTTAGACAAAAGTTGTAAAATCGAGTCCAAACGGGCGTTAATTCCGTCAATTACAAGCTGTTGAGGTCCATCGAATGCTGGAGCAGGCGCCACAGGAACAGGAGTCACAGGAGTCGCTGGCGCCAAAGGAGCAGGCCTATCAGATGTAATCGTCTGACAGGGAGGATCCGCCCGATAACAGAATGAGACGAGTCCGACGAAGAAAGCCTCTCGGTTCTGCCCAAAAGCTACAGGAGGGGGAAGGATCCTCCAGAAGAGCCTTCTTCTTAGGAATCTTCAATGGAGAAAGCAGACGAGACCTCTTCAAAGGTCTAGAAGAGTCGCGAAACGCCAACCTCTAGGCGGGAGGAACTCCAACTGGATCCACTCGACACTCTCCGCTCCTCACCTTTTACGGTGGTGAGGGCCAGCAGCCTGGGAAGCGGCAACAGGACTGCTTGAGGGGCAACTGCTCGGGAGCAGGTCCCACTCACCTCCTTTCGGCTTTCGGCATGCCTTCTCCCTGGAACCTGGGAGCCTGACAGGGCCTAGACCTGGGAGCGTGAATGGGCCGAAGCTACCTCCTCCACAACACTTACACAAGGCACAACACTCATGTTATCACTGCGGTCTACTAACTGCAAAATTGTCCCCATTTTCTGCATGGAAGACATAAACGCATTAAGGACTGACACGGTATCAGGATTGGGAGAAACGGTGTCCGGGGTAGGTAAAACTACAGGAACTACAGGGGAGCAGGAATAATAGGGATTTACAAAAACCTCTTGACTACCTCCTGACCTCGAAGACCTAGAAGAGGCCTTCCTAATCCTATCTCTTTCTAGCTTCTTCATGTACTTCCCCAAAGCACTCCAGTCAGACAAAGTTAGAAGTTCACACTCGTTACAAGTCAAATCAGCAGAACATTTTTGCCCCCTGCATGAAAAGCACGAAGTGTGCGGATCTAGACTAAGCTTAACAAGCCTGGTTTTGCAGCCTTTGCTGCAAAACCGGATACCACTAGAACCAGAATCAGACATAATAGTCCAACTAATAATAACTCTCAAGCAATAACTAGCGCCAGCAAAAAACAACAAACCGAGTACTTCACCAAAAAAGGAATTAGAAGTTCGAATTGTTGAGAAATACTACCAGCAGCAGAACCGTATTACCGGTTCGGCACGGCAAAAACTAATGAAGTGTTCTTGGGACGGTTCCGATACCCGATAGAGGCGGGGTAGAGGATCACCTTTTGTAACGATAAGCGCTAGCGCGAAATTTGAATACTGCCGTGGCGTCAAAGACGACAGCTATATGTAACTACCGGGTAAGTTGTATAAGTGAAATCAAATTATCGTAAGGTGAACTATCATGACTCGAGCACTACCTGAGTATTTTAACAGTTTTATCACAAAAAGTGCATTTAGTCATGAAAATACTTTAATTAATGAATATTTCTCAGTGAAAAATACTGTGAATGGGCAGATTTTCAGCGAATAATGCATATGAATGTTCCATAGAGAAATCCGCGAATAGGTGAGTCCGCAAATACGGTGGGTTTGCTGTATCATTATTATTATTATTATTATTTGAAAATTAGTACTTTTTATTAGGTAAAAAATTTATTTATCATACAAAACAAATAAACATATACTGTACTTGAACCATAAAAGTTCTCTCAAAAGAGAGAGAGAGAGAGAAATTATTACTTTTATTATTTAATGCTATTTAATTTACACATAAAAGCTTGAAAACTTATAAATTACATAAAAAATTAAACATAAACACTTTTGCAAGGTTTCTCAGTATTCGCAAATGTTCGCGTGTCTGTGAATTTGTGCAACTCAAATCACGCAAGTTCGGGGTATTACTGTACTTTTATCATTCTCTTTTACATTTTAACTAGAAGATGGGATAAAGAGATGGAGGAAAAGAAGTTGGTCTATTGTAATTTGGTCTCTCTCGTTGCCTGATTGTACGCTGCTGCCTGCACCCGAGCAAAATTTAAAATTTTTTTAAAAATATTGTCGTATCAGTATTAATTGCTTACCCCATCGCAAAATTGAATTATCGTAAGGTGAATTATCGTAACTCGAGCACTAACTGGGTATCTGAGTATTTTAAAAGGTTTATCACAAAAAGTGCATTTAGTCCTGAAAATTACAAGAAAATACAGTAATTAGTAAATACTTCCCAGTGAAAAACACCGCGAATGAGCGAATTTTCCACAAATATTGTATTAAGTCTTTTGATGAACTACAGTATGTGCTGCCCTGTGAAAGGCATATCCGGTGCAGGTGCATTTATGCTGACATTGGAGGTTTCCACAGTTAGATACAGCGGATTTCTGACGCATTCATTTGTGCCTTCTGATCATGTGACAGATGGATGGAAGCGCTGTGATCCTTTGAACCGGTGTCATCACATTTCTGGGGAGGGGTTATTAAGTGAGTGAGTGCCTGTGTGCACTCTCTAAGGTATATTATGAGAGGAACATACAATGGCTATGGACTTCGATTTGCGGCTGGTTGTGATTCGCTCTCTGAGCAGTGTTAGTGGGGAAGAACAGCCACAGGAAATTAGCAAGATATCTCATTAACACTTATATTTTTCCTAGACATTATGTGGAATACCCATTTTTGTGTCACAGTGAAACTACTGTTTCTCCATTTTCCCGTTCTGTTCTCCATTGTGCATTTTTCTGTTTTGAATGTTAATTTCTTTAAACACCAATTCAGGTTTTAATATATGATATGTTTCTTTTAACAGGAATTCTGGGTTTGTCCTGTGAGGACGAATATTTTGGAAGTGGTGTTCTTCAACATACTCTGTGACATTTATTTTGGTCTAGAATACTGTAATTATGACCTTTTTATTTTGTTTGGTGACTAGGGTGTTAGTCACTAGTATTGGTTGGTCAGAATCATTTATTCGATTGATTGTGAATCTGAATTTCCTCTAGTTATGATTTCCATTTTTAGGGGGTGTGAGTCACTCCATTTCATGACTGTAGCTTTTGCTGAAATACTTTCGTTTAATTTGCAAATAAAATCTAGTTTTGTATCTCGGTGTTTAATTCCAGTAGACCTTTGTTGGAGGATAGACTCAGTGAGAGGAGTCGACAGAGAAAGAATGTGCTGACCCAGGTGCCGGCCACTGCTACCGGCGAATCTTAGGGATGTAAGATGACACGACGCTGTTCTTAAAACAGATGCAGTAAGAGATTATGACCCTATCTGACCTGGTTATAGGGTAATAACAAATGTGTATATATGTTCCATACAGAAATCCGCGAATAGGCGAGTCCATGAATGTGAGAACGCAAATACAGGGGGTTTACTGTATACATATTCTTTAATGAAAATAATATCAATTACTGTACCATAAGCGTAAAAAAACACGAAAATAAACAAATCCAGCAATTCACCGGAGATCAATGTAGGTAGCATTGCCATATTTTTTGCTTTATCTGATTTATGGTACCATATTTCATAACAAGTTTAGTTGACTATGATTATCACACATATTATAACAGTCCAATGTTGATGTTTCATCTCTAATCACCATAAAATATTTAAAATCCGAATTTCTTATGTACACAACTCTCAACATTCTCATCCCAGCCATAGTTTAAGTGCCTTTAGTTATCGTCCCCAGCAAGTTACTGTGCTTCGATGTACATATAAACAATTCAGCTCTCTCTCTCTCTCTCTCAAACAGTATACGTATTACTTTATTGGAAAAAAACAGCAAAATATCAATGAAACATTATTTCACTTATAGAATCCATTTATACTGTACTGTATCAGGTAGTGTAACTAAACCAATGAGTTACAATTCTTCTGATATCAAATCTAGTTGTAGGACACTTGAACCCTTGGTTATTCCTTTCCTACTAAAACTTTAGCAGTGCAAATCTTCAAGCTTCTTCTGGATTTACGTCATCTAAGGGGTGAAGACTATGGAATAACTAACCAACATTTCACACTAAAATTTTAGCACTGCAAATCTTCAAACTTCTGAATTTACGTCATCTAAGGGATGAAGACTATGGAGTAACTAACCATCATTTCACACTAAAACTTTAGCAGCGCAAATCTTTAAACTTCTTCTGGATTTACATATCTAAGGGGTGAATACTATGAAATAACTAACCAACATTTCACACACAAATTAAACCTGTCCTTTAGTCTCATTCATATCTTCCCTCTAAGTACTATGATGACGATAAATTTTTGCTATGAACATTAACTCAAGCAAAAATAAAACAGATTATACAGGAAAAATAATCCTTTCATACAAAGCTGCTACTACTAATATCCAAGCTGTTTTCTTAAAAAAATAAAAAAAAAACTCAACCATAGAATAACCCTAAACATCAAATATGTCCAAACCTGCCCACAACGATTTTTATTCAATATACAGATTAACTTTCCCCATTCTTTTTTACAAAGATTTTTATTCAATCTACAGATCAATTTCTTTATTCCTTTGGATATAAAATCAAACAAATACTCACTGATCAAACACATTAAGCAAGAGGTTCAAGGTAAGATGAGTGGCAAGTGTCACACGAACTTGGCGATGTTTATGAGTGGCTCGTAAGATTTGGTAAATAACCTCCTCAATCTGATTCACTTGAACCATGTCACTGTTCTCACCAGCCCGTAATCCAGCATTATCAAATGCTGAAGCCACACACTGAAGGGATACATCATTCACTAAAAGAGAAAAATATATTTTCACTATTCCTGGAGACTGCATTACTGTACTATGGAAAATTGTCTCAAACACCTATGATATACAATTTCTTGACTATGTGTTTTAAAGTACTGTAAAATTATCAAAAGTAAACATATTTTGGTTTTATGTTACATTCCACGAAAAATTTAAATGCTACCAGTGAATTATGTGACATAATGTTACGTACAGCAGACTGGAATTTGTAGAAGAAAAACAGCCTTGTCATAAAAACTCACGTTTCAATCGTGTCTGAAGTCGACGCAGTTTGCACGCAGTTCGATAGGCAGCATATTTTACAGAGTTGGCAGACAGAACCTCCTCCATAATTCGTACATATTCTGGATGATCCCATTGTGTAACGCCAAGAGAGTGACTGAGGAAACAAACTACATGTGAGTGGGAATATTTATCAGCATGAAAGAATTATTCACTAAATACACTTTTCAAAATAAAGCTAGTAAACTACAAGGGATGAAAATCATTGTAAACTATGAAAGAAACAGTAGATCATAATAACACCAATGTTTATTCAATTCATACACCTGTTCAACTGTTTCTCTCTCTAAAATTGCATCAATTATGTTAAACATTGACATAGAATATCTAAAATGTTCAATTTAACCCATAAGAGGTTACATACTTGTAAACAAGGTTTACTTCCTCAGGTTCCAAAAAATTTAAAATTATTTTTTTCTTTTAATCAATGCTAAATGGTCCCAAAAGAAAGAAAATAGCATTTAAAAGGCACACAACCTGCATTTAAAGGTCCAAGAATCACAATTTTTAAAAGTAAATTGTATTTTTCCTATCTATACAAACCTGAGGTCCTTTACATTAGGAATCACTTACAGCAGAGCTGGAAACGGCCGTTGAACTTTCAAACAAGGTGGTTAGGCAATTAACCACTGTCCAGTAGGCGGGCGTCCTGCCCGCCCAGACGTAAACATTCCAATTTGCCTTTCGGCCCAGGTGTCAGATTGAGGGGTGGCATGAGGTGGGCATAAAAATGTAATGTAATGGACCTCAGGTTTGTATAGTTAGGAAAAATACAATTTACTTTAAAAAATTGTGATGTGTTCCTGCATGATATACAAAACATCTGTCCTTTACATTAGGAAGACTCACTGGTCGGAGGGAGGAATCTGAGTGTCTCTTGAACTGACTGGAGTTCGCCACACCTTGGATTCTCTTCCTGGTTGATACAGGAAGGAAGAGTAACCTGCCTCCGACAAACTGATCAAGGTGTAGTACCACATGATCAATTGTCAGACTTCTGGGTCTTTTTTGCATGAGGAGGAAAATGTAACCTCACAAGAAAAAAGGCTAGGATGAACCTTAATAGCTGGAGACAGTAAGGCAAATACAAGTACAGGCAATCCCCGGTTATCGGCAGGGGTTCCTTTCTGAGGGTGTGATGATAACTGAAAATTGCTGCTAACCGAAAATTGGCAGTTTTCGGGGCTTATTGGCGCCAAAAAGTGCCGATTTTCGGTTATTGGCCCCTCTGTTAGGTATGTACTGGTGCCAATAAGCAGAAATCAGCTATTTTCGGTGCCAAAAATTGCCGATTTTCGTCACTAGACAAGCGCTGTAAAACCGGATCGCCGTTAACCAGGGACTGCCTGTACAGTATCGGGTTTGTCTTATTGTCAGGGTTTCCTTCCTCTCCTTGCTAGAGGAAGGAGAGGGTTTGCTTCTATAACCCTGGAATAAAAAATAGAACGGAAGCTCAATGTATAGACTTACCTGCATCAACCGCCAGATCCAGTATGCAATGGCTCGAGTCCACTCTCTGCCCAAAAGGGAGGGAGAAAGGATGAGAAGGAAGGAGAAGGAGAGGCCAGTCACTCCCACAGTCATTTTCACATCCACAACTGAACATCTTAGGCAAGATGCAACCCTGTCAGAGGAGCCAGGTAAGCTACCTAACTTGCTGAGCAGCCATCACAGGTCCCATGGAAAAAGTGTCAAAGGACTTGTGGGCAATGTCCCGAAGGTAGAAAGGGGTGAAAGTGGTCTGTCGAGACCATACCCCTGCTTTCAGTACTTGAGGAACCGACAGGTTATTCTGGAATGTGAGGATTGGACCAATGACCCTGACTTCATGAGCTCTCGGACAGAAGGTACCGGTGTCGTCTTTCATCTTTGCCAGCAGCGGTGTAGGTCTCCTGATCATCTCACAAAGCCAAAAAGAAATCGTGTTCTTGGACACTTCTTTCTTGGACGAGCCAGTGCTAACGGAGTCGTCAACACTCAGGCCAGAGATGATGAGTCCTCTTCAGATAGCGCTGCAGCACTCTAACAGGACAAAGTAGCAGGGTCATTATCTACAAAGTCCTCTAGGAAGGGGATCATGAAGGACTCAAACCTAGTGTCAGGGACCGATGAGTTCTGAGTCTTTGCTACGAAATCCGGGACGAAGTCGAACGTAACTGATCCCCATCCCCTCGAGTGTTTAACATTGATGTCCATGCAGTTCTCCTACTCTCTTCACCGATGCCAGGCAAGCAGGAAGATGGTCTTGAGGGTCAGATCCCTGTCCAACGACTCTCGAAAAGGCTCGTATGGTGCACATGTCAGGCTCCCCAAAACGATAGTCACATCCCACGCAGGGGGCCTGAGGTCCCTGGGTGGGCAAGACCTTTCAAAGCTTCTCATCCGTAGCAAAATCTCCAATGAGGAGGAGATGTCTACATCCTTCAGCCGCATGACTAGACTAAGTGCTGCCCTATAGCCTTTCACGGTTGAAACAGAGAGAAGCTTCTCTCAGCTCTGAACGGAGAGAGACCCCTTCTACAACACCACCCACAGAAGATGGCCCACTTTCCCTGGTATACTGCTGCAGAGGACTGCCTGAGGTATCCAGCCATCTCTGTTGCTGCGTGGCAAAAAAAGCCTCTTGCTCACAAGAGATGCTGGACAACCACCAGCCATGAAGACATGGACTGCACTGCCTGGTGGTACCGCTCTACATGGGGTTGACACAGAAGGTTGGGCCAAGGAAGGATCTCTCTCGGTGCCCCAGCGAACAGAGCTAGCAGGTCAGGATACCAAATGGCAAGCCATTTGGGACCACCAGAATCATCCTTAGATTCAGGGTGATCAACACTTGGCTGATCACCCTGCAAATCAGACAAAACAGAGGGAAGGCATAGACGTTGAGGTTGTCCCATAGGTGCTGAAAAGCATCCTCTGCAGCGGCCCAAGGGTCCGACATGATTGAACAGAAGACCTGAAATTTTCTGTTGTGCCCAGTGGAGAACAGATCTATGACTGGATGGCCCCACAGATCGAACAACATCTCCGTAATGTCCAAGTGAAGGGACCACTCCATCCGTATCACTTGATTCTAGGGGCTGAGCTTGTCTGCTACCACATTCCTCTTGCCTGGAATGTATCTGGCTGACAGCTCTACTGAGTGAGCTATCCCCCTGCTTGCTGAAATATGCCACCTACATGTTTTTGTCGCTCATCAACATCATGGAGTGTCACATCACTAAATCCTGAAACTCTTGGAGGGCCAGGAAGGGCGCCTTGAACTCTAGGACTTGCCATTGCCATTGCCAAGCCGGCTGCTCCCGTCGAGACAGGAACAACTGTGCTGCCTCCCTGAACCTGCTGATACAAGAGTCCAAGGTACTTTATCCTCTGCTTGGGGGTGAGATCGGACTTCTCAAGATTTGCTACAATCCCTAGATCATGGCAAAACTTGAGGAGCTGATCCCTGTCCTGAAGCAACTGCGATTGAAAGCTCGCCTGGGAAAGCCAATCATCGAGATACCTCAACAGACTGCAGTGGCGCACAAAGACCCGTAGGTCTTAGCCATTGCCTGATGGACAAGGCAGTCACTGTCTTCGACCTGACACTTGTCCACAGCAGCATCCACCAACTCTCTAGGAAAGAGGGAGGCACAACCCAGCAACGGTCCATTCCTTAGGGTCAATGATGACTCCGATCTACAGACCTGGTGATCCAAGTCAGGATGAGCTTGTCCGAGCGGTTTGACCGAAGTGAATTCTCCTGTCCAGAAACAAGGTTATTCACCCGGCCGAACACCCCCTCGGCAAGTGACAATCACAGCAGCCCCACCGAAACCTCTGGTTCCTTCTTAGGGCCCAGAAAGTTTTCAAGGTGCGAAGGACGATCCACAGAAGAGGCTGTGGCCCCTTCCACGAGATTACTGTGCTGACGAATCAGCGTGTTGATCTCTGCAAAGGTCCTGTGTGTTTCGGGGGTGTCCACATCCTGTGGAAGACGACCCTTGAGTCTTTCCAGGGTGCAGTCCTCTCGATCTACTCTCCCACCCTAACCTACTCAGGCGTAAGCGAGAACTTGTGCTGTCCCCTTGACGTGCCCCATTCTTCTTCAAGGCCAAAACCTCACAAGAAGAAGACTGGACAGGGGACCTCCTCTCTGTCTCTCCAGGTGTTTGGACCCTCAGGACCGAGACACCAGGCTGTGAACCTGGCTGAACACTGGTGGTAGTGCCAGCAGGAAGAGCCGAGACACCTGCATGACTCGACTCTTTCTCTCACCCTGTGCCTGAACCGGGACAGTGAGAGGTCTCTCTGGCACTGGTTCGGGATACTCAAGACTCCTTAGAGACACAGCACCAGTCTTAGAAGTGGACTTCTTAGGACTGGCGATGGGAGCGCAAACCGAGGTCTGCGCGCCCGCAGCTCCTGAAGCACAAGACCCTGGTGAGGTAAGCAATTCGGTTCCCTAGCCCAAAGGCCAGGAAGAGCCAGCAAGAGATCCCACTTCTTTCCCTATTGAGGGAGGCAGCCCTTTAGAAGCCTCATAGTGGGACTTCTGGAGCGGGGGGAGCCTTCCTCTCCTTTGGTCGACGAGCCTCGGAAGAGGAAGGGGAGGAGGTAGCAGACAATGAGGACGAAGACAAAGTCGATGAAGATGATGACGACGAAACCTTATGGGACCTCTTCCTCAACTTCTCCTTCATCATCTTCTTCAGGATGGCAGTCAAATCCCCCATCCAAGAGGGAGCTGCAGACATCACAGGAGCAGCCAGTGCTACCAGGGCAACAGGAGTGGCGGGGACAGCCAGGATAGGCAGAGCAGCAACAGCAACCCGGACAGCTGAGATCACAGGAGCAGCAGGTGCAGTAACCATCACTGACAGTAGAGCAAAGGATGGCAGGGCCACAGCGAAACCTGGAGGCAGGGGCAATGCGTGCTGGGATGCCAGGGCAAAAGTCACTTGGTTTGGGAAGTGCGAAGGGACAGTCATTGGCATTTTAGGGAACGCTGTCATCGTCACCGTGGTAGTTGCTGCAGTAGAGGCAGCGTGGGTCACCACCGGAGCACTCACCAGGTGAGACAAGAGGCCCTGCAGGGATGGAGGGTCCGAAAAACCCAAGGAGTGCCAAGTTGCATCCAAATCAGTTGCCTGCTTGCCAAGGAAATGCTCGACCGCCAACTGGAAGGAGAAAAGGTCGGGTTAGCAGAGCGATACCCCTCTTGCTCTGAGGGAAAAATTTCCCCCCCGGAGCGAGGGGAGGCCGCCAAGAGGACGTCGTCCTGATCGCCTGCTCCCCCCCTCCGTTCCATGCCCAACAAAGCAAGTGAAGAAGACAAAAGAGAGTCCTCTCCTGAAGGAGAGACAGCCAGAAGGGGAAGCTTGTCGGGAGAGAGAAACGAGGAAGAAGGGTTGGGCACCAAGGGCATAATCGGGGGCGTATAACCCTCACATGACGCCTTGGCAGCCTTCCTCTGATACCATTCCCTCCCTTCAAACTTCACCCACTGCTCAGCCAACCAGGAGCAACACTCAACATAAGTAGATTCACGTGAGCAAACACACCCCCTGCAGCAAAAACAAAGAAATATCCCACTGGGAAAAACAGCTCAACGACAATCAGGGTAGAAAGAGAACGAAAGCAAATTCGAATGTTTACATCTGGGCAGGCGGGACTCCCACCTACCAGATGGCAGTTAACTGCCTAACCACCTTGTTTTGAAAGTTCGACTGTTTCCAGCTCCACTGTAAGTAATTCCTAATGTAAACTGATGGTTTGTATATCTTGTAGGAACAATTGGAAGTTTGCATTAGAGGTGTAACCCCCAGCTGGCTGCTGAGACATAATCCTCACGGTGTTGTTGTCCATTTTCACTTCTTGTTATTTTGGTCCCTCCATACTCCCCTTATAGGTCCCCTAATCCACAATTTTTTTTTTTCACTAATGCAAACAATTTATTACAGGCAGTCCCCGGTTATCGGCGCCAATACCCAATTATCAGTGCCGATAAGTGGAAATCGGTGATTTTCGGCACTGAAAATTGCTGATTTTCATCGCTAGACAAGCGCTGTAAAACCGGATTGCTGTTAACCGAGCCCGCAGTTAACCGGGGACTGCCTGTATATAAATTTCTCTTACAAAATTGAAATTAGAAACAAATTTATTTTACTTTTTATTTGGTAATACAACTTACAAATTACATTTTCCTTTTTTTAGCACTTTTACAAATTTTGAGATATACAATACTCTTCAAAACATGGTTCCAGACATAGTGGAACATCACATTCATTGCAGTGGAAGTGCGTCTTTTCTCTGTTGTGGTCAATGATCTGTATGTTGGCAGACATAGCCAGCCCTTTGTACTCTGTTTTTTGGCACCTGGTGGCACTGACATCGTACAAATGAAATGATGTACAGAAAGTCAGGCTGGATTGTGAGCGCGAGCGGCCAGAGCAATCTCCTCTCGACTGAGAGCGCAACCTTCCTCCACAATGACTAATAAGGCAGGCACTAACAGCATTGTATGGACATTGATGTGATTATCATTATCATTATTATTATTATTATTATTATATTATGATAAAAAATAAACAGAAGTTGCCCAAATCGAATAAAAGAGCCCAAGCCAAATCAAAAGTAGTGTGATGATTTCCTTTTATTATGTCTTTACCACCTTCAAATGTTATGCTGTTGCTTCTTACTATTTATTTTATTCGTTACCCATGTAAAGAAGTTTATTATTTCCTTTGGTTGCTTTATCGTTTCTGGCTTTGTTGTTATAGTAGCGTTTGAGTCTAGGAGGCTTTAAGAAGACACAGTGCAGCTTTCTTACTTCATTAACACACTAAGAAAATTAACACTGTACATATAAAAGTGAAATATATATACAAGTTAAGTTGTATGAATACGAATCAAAGTATAAGCCTTGCTTCTTCTCAACTCACAACTGGTGAGGCCACGACCTCACTCACCTAAGACTCTTTTTCTTCTTTCTGCTTCTCTCTGTTCTTCTCTTTCATTCTCTTTTGTTCTCTGCTTCTCTGCCTTCCTTCCTTGTCTCTTGAAGGTTTTTCAAACGAAATGCCCATCCCACAATAGGCGGGCAATAGCTTCTGTCCCGGCCTTATTAGATGTCTTAATTGGCTGAGACTTTATTTAACGACGTCCTTTTGGGTGGATTAGTTGAGTTAATCCCTCCTAGAAAGGAGGATACTTTTGACGTCACTGGAAGCCTTGGTTTCCGGCTAGAGTGGACAGGTAAGCATATAGACGAGCTGGGTAAATATTCCTTTAACGATTTCAGTAGATTAAACTCGTGCCCGTGTTTTGGCTACAATCATAACACTTCCTGTTTCGCTATTCTCTCTCTCACTCTCTCTCTCTATCACTGGTTTCCTTCTCATTTCTTTTTTTCTCTCATATTTATGTTACTCATAACTAATATTCTTC